>NW_020173036.1:2955361-3017228 GCF_003031525.2 Neophocaena asiaeorientalis asiaeorientalis | reverse complement strand
CCCTTTTATTCTCCTCCATGGAAAGGGTCACGGGTGGAGGGTCAGGTGGAGGTTGTCGAACTGATGAGAGCCCCAATCAAAATTCGCTGTTGTTTTCTAGACAGAGGCCTGGGGAAATGGTGAAAGGGTCAGACTAAGCATGGAAAAGTACTGGTTAGTGATTGTGAGTGGGAAAAAATTTTTGCAATATCTTCTGACCTCCTGGCCCCCATTAAGTGATGTCAGCAGAGCCATCTCAAGGGTCTCTCTGCCCAAAGCCTCAGAAAAACTAGGAATGAAGATGACTGGGCTATGATTCCAAATATGCAAAAGCATGACTAACCGGATGTCTCTGTGTTAGTAATGTCATGTCCAATACTGCAGTGAAGTTGGGCGGACCTTGCCTAGCATAGGAAGGCAGCTTGCCAGGTACAGACTTTGTATTGCATTTTGTCAGGCCAGAAAACAATCACACATAGGTTTTTAATAGGAGCTGGAGTCCTCAAACACAATGCTTTGGGCCACCCGGGGTAAACAATCAGGTCTGGCACCAAAATGAAACTCATCTACCATCCTGTCCTAAGGAAAATTCAAACATGAGGGAAGTTGAATTTTTGACAATCTCATATTTTGTCTTCATTATATGCACACACTAATGTGTGCCCTTGTCAAATTCTTCTTTCCTCTTAGGCATTTCTGTCATGGTTTTAAGCTTATTTAATTTTTAGCCACTGACTTTATAAAATTCACTTTTTAAATTAATCTGTATGGCTTATAATGTCCCTGATGATTCTAGTTTCTGAATTTTGATGGTTGGCATAAGTAAATAAACTGTATGAGCCTATGTTCCAATTAGGCTTCTTATTATGTTCATAGTAATTGGATTTTCATAAGGCTCAATTGGACTGCATCTGCCTTTGATGCAACATTTCCTCATGAGTGGATTGTAGAAACTATTTGCACAGTGATATAGAATTATCACCAACTAATATAGTAAGTATATTACATATTTCTTGTTTCTTTGGTGTCTCCCACCATTTAAGTTCCCTAAGGGACAGAGTGTCTTTATTTTGTTTTAATTGCTACAGTTCTCTAGCACCTAGAATAATTTTTGGTTCTTGTAGGTGTTCCGTTCATGTTTGTCGAATGAATAAATGAACAAAGTTGGTTTTATATGATATAGATTTTATTTGCTCTCAGTAAATAGCTAAAATGCCCTTTAATCAGACATCACAGGTGAAATTACAAATATGTGATGCACATTGACCTTGTAGAGTGATGTTTGAATGCAGGAGAAACAAATTCAAATGTTTTCATTTGGCAAGGCATATATTAAGACCCATGATGATGAAAGCTTCAGACAATCAGCTATGGTGATATAGCAGCCTCTGATAGAGGGCTGGCCTGGGAACTCTCACTAGCCATCCTACTAATTACTACAACTCTACTAACCTGTAGCCCCTTGGGTGGAAGGCACAGCTTTTTTCACTTTAAAAGGAATACCTTAGTTTCTCAAATCATGAATATCTGTAAGAACGCATACTCAAAAGACAGCAATATTTGAAGATGATGAGGAGAAACTGTGCAAGATTATTCTTGGACTGGCCTGAATCTTGGTTGTCTCATCCAATCTGACTCAGATATTCCTATTTCCCTTTTATATTTTCAGTTCAAGGATGATGTAGCCAAAAGAACAGACCTAGCAACACCTCATTGTGATTTTATCTCAGTACCCTCATGGGGGCTCTGGTCACTGTGCTTATGTCAACAGGGTTCACATTGAATGGCTCTGAAATTTAACCTTTCAAAATTCAGTCCTATAATATTTCCCTGTAAATTTGGCTATCCCTATGTCCTTTATAGTGCCAGCGTTTCTTGGAGGCTAGTTTTAGAGTTCTGGTTACATCCAAAGATGTTTCCCATTGGATTCTCTAGGTTATTGTTCCTGAAATAGTGATATACTCATTCCTGAGGGTATATGAAGACTTTCCAAGGGCAGTGTAATTTCTGGGTCTTAGGAATATGGTTATTAACATTACTAGATAATATCAAACAGAATTCAATATTTTAAGTATAGCAGACTTTAATTATATTACAAAAAACATTTAAAAATCTTTTCTAAACAATTGTTGATTATATAGATATATAATTGATTTTGATATGACTTGCAAACTACAAATCATGACAAATTCATGATTAATTTTAATAAGTTCATATACAGATTCTTGTGGATTTTCTGTGTATACTCAATTATTTAGTTTATAAATAATGAGTTTTATTTCCTCTTTTCCAGTTCTTAAAAATGTTTCTTTTTCTTGTCTTATTGTACCATCTGTTTACCAAGAGAATGTTGATTAAAAGTGATCAGATGTGTAAAGTGTATATTCTGTCTCACTTCTGAATTCAAAGAGAAAGTTTAGAATATTTTCAAAATTAAGAATATTTTTTATAGATACTTTTTTAAATCAAATTAGGAAAGTTGTATTCCTAGTTTTCTAAGAGTTCAAAGTATGAATTCATGTTGAATTTTATCAAATGCTTTTTTTGGCAACTGATGAAATTTATGCTTTATTCCCCTCCATCCTGTTAATGCAGTGAATTTTATTCTTAAATGTTAAACCAAACTTGTTTTACTGGAATCAACACTACTTTGTTGCCATATATTACCCTTTTAATAGAACTTGTATTTGGTGTGATAATAATGTTTATGTGCTGTTTACACATATTCTAGAGTGAAAATTCATTCAGTTTTCCTAAGTTGCAATGTTGAGAGGTTCTGTTATCAAGGTTAGCCTGACTCCATAAACTAGTAAAAGAACCTTCTTCTTATTCTGTTATTTAGAAGGGATTGTGTGAGATTAGCATCATTTCTTCCTTAAAATTTATTGGTGAAATCACCTATATATGGAATATACCTTAGCATAAAATTATATTACTCAGTATCTTACTGGATATAGAAGTATTCAGATTTTATATTTCTTCTTGAGTGTGTTTGAGTACATAGCAGTAGTATGAGAGAATTTTGAGGGGTGATGGATCTTTTCTGTATCCTAACTTTGGTGCTAATTATACTAATCCATGAATGTGCTAAAATTCATAGAAGTGTACAACCGAAAACGACTCCAGATTATGCAGCTTTGTCAGTGAAGTTTTAGATCTTCTCTGAGAGAGAGTCATTTCTGAAACACCTTGCACATCTCTGCTTCTCTCAGATTTTCAATAGGTTTGGTTTCCCTGGACTCTCAGCTTTGAAAGCTGCTCTTGAAATTCCTAGAATAGATCTTATTCCATTTAAAATTCTCAGTAAATGTGTTTAATTCTAGGATTAAATCCCTTTCTTTCTGTTATTTGGAGGGACTCTATCATTGTTATATATGGACTCCATCTTAGCCCAAACTATTTCTTATTCAGCTTTCAGAAGCTCAATCTCTAAACGACTGTTCCGAGTCCTGCTAAAAGTCTGTCCCTTTCCTGAGGTCATCCTCCTTACCTGACCATGCATCTAGGTTTACCAAAATATCTCTTTCTTTCACTACACAGGAGAAGCTTATCTTTCTTAGAAATTGAAGCTGCTTCGAAGTTGCAAGTACCAAACCCCAAAAGAAGACATTTTTTTAAAGTTTATGAAAATTTTAAATAACATATACTTTATTTTGGATAAAGTAAAAAATCAAATAATGACATAGGTCATTTTAAAAATAATAGATAATTTTTGGCTGATCCCCAGACAAGATGGTGGAGTAGAAGGACCTGAGCTCACCTCCTCTCACGAAACACCAAAATCACAACTAACTGCTGAACAACCATTGAACAAAAAGGACTGGAACCTACCAAAAATGATATTCTACTTCCAAAGACAAAGAAGAAGCCACAATGAGACGATAGGAGGGACGCATTTGCAATACACTGAAATTGCATACCCACTGGGTGGGCGACCTACAAACTGGAAAATAATTATATTGCAGAGATGCTCCCACAGGAGTGAGAGCTCTGAGCCTCACATCAGGCTCCCCAGTCTGGGGGTCTGGCATCGAGAAGAGAAGCCCCCAGAGCATTTGGCTTTGAAGGACAGTGGGACTTGATCACAGGAACTCCACAGGACTAGGGAAAACAGAAACTTTTGGAGGGTGTACATAACTCTTGTGTGCACTGAGACCCAGGGGAAAAAGCTGTGACTTCATAGGAGCCTGGGCCAGACCTACCTGCTGGTCTCAGAGGGTCTCCTGGGGAGGTGGGGCGCAGCTATGGCTCTCAGCAGGGATGACACTAGGGCGGGGGAACTGGAGAGTACTCATTAGTGTGAGCTGTCCTGGAGGCCACAATTTTGATGCCAAGACATGGCCCCACCCAACAGACCAAAGACTCCATTACTGGGATGCCTCAGACCAAACAACCAAAAGGATTGGAACAGAGCCCCACCCATCAGCAGACAGGCTGCTTAAAGTCTTCCTGAGCCCACAGCCACCTCTAAACACAACTCTTGACACAGCCGTGCCCACCGGAAGGACAAGACTTAGCTCCACTCACCAGTGGGTTGGCACCAGTGCCTCCCATCAGAAAGCTCACACAAACCTCTTAAGACCAGGCTCATTCACCAGGGAACAGACAACAGAAGCAAGAGGAACTATAATCCTGCAACCTGTGGGACTGCAAACACAGAAAGTTAGACAAATATGATGACAGAGGAATATATCCCAGATGAAGGAACATGATAAATCCCCAGAGGAACAACCAAGTGAAGTGGAAATAGGCAATCTACCTGAAAAAGAATTCACACAAATGATATTAGGTTGGCTAAAAAGTTCCTTCAGGTTTTTCCGTAAGATGCTATGGAATAACTTGAATGAACTTTTTCGCCAGCCCAGTAGTAAAGATGATCCACAATCCTGGAAAAAGAATGGAGGCATAGACCGAGAAGATGTAAGAAATGTTTAAAACAGAGCTAGAGGTCCCTGCAGTGAGCCACAGCAACCCTCCTTCTCTGCAGGAGACCCTCCAACACTATCAGGAATTTCCAATGATATTTCTCATTACATGCACAAGACCTACAAATAGGCTGTGTGACTGACAGGGTCTCGGTGCTCTGGCTGTGTGTCAGGCCTGAGCTTCTGAGGTAGAAGAGCTGAGTTCAGGACATTGGTCCACCAGAGACCTCCTGGCTCCACATAATATCAAACAGCAAAAGCTCTCCAAGAGATCTCCATCTCAACACTAAGACCCAGCTCCATTCAATGACCAGCAAGCTACAGTGCTGGCCACCCTATCCCAAACAACTAGAAAGACAGGAACAGAACACCACCCATTAGCAGAGAGAATGCCTAAAATCATAATAAGGTCACAGACAACCTAAAACACACCACAGGATGTGGTCCTGCCCACCAGAAACAGATCCAGCATCATCCACCAGAATACAGGCACCAGTCCCCACCACCAGGAAGCCTACACAACCCAAGGAACCAAATTTTCCAACTGGGGGCAGACACCAAAAACAACAGGAACTACAGACTTGCAGCCTGTGAAAAGGAGACCCCAAACACAGTAACTTAACCAAAATGAGAAGACAACAAAATACACAGCAAATGAAGGAGCAAAGTAAAAACCCACCAGACTGGACAAATGAAGAGGAAATAGGCAGTCTACCTGAAAAAGAATTCAGAGTAATGATAGTAAAGATGATCCAAAATCTTGGAAATAGAATGAAGAAAATACAAGAAACATTTAACAAGGACCTAGAAGAACTAAAGAGCAAACAAACAATGATGAACAACAGAATAAATGAGATTTAAAGTTCTCTAGAAGGAATCAATAGCAGAATAACTTAGGCAGAAGAATGGACAAGTGACCTGGAAGAAAAAATGCTAGAAATAACTACTGCAGAGCAGAATAAAGAAAAAAGAATGAAAAGAATTGAGGAGAGTCTCAGAGACTTCTGGGACAACATTAAATGCACCAACATTCGAATTATATGGGTCCCAGAAGAAGAAGAGAAAATAAAAAGAGACCGAGAAAATATTTCAAGAGGTTATAGTTGAAAACTTCCCTAATATGGCAAAGGAAGTAGTCAGTCATTCCAGGAAGTGCAGAGAGTCCCATACAGGATGAATCCAAGGAGAAACATGCCAAGACACATATTAATCAAACTATCAAAAATTAAATACAAAGAAAAAATATTAAAAGCAGCAAGGGAAAAACAACAAATAACACATAAGGGAATCCCCATAAGGTTAACAGCTGAACTTTCAGCAGAAACTCTGCAAGCCAGAAGGGAGTGGCAAGACATATTTAAAGTGACGAAAGGGCAAAACCTACAACCAGGATTACTCTACCCAGCATGGATCTCATTCAGACTGGACGGAGAAATTAAAAGCTTTACAGACAAGCAGAAGCTAAGAGAATTCTGCACCACCAAACAAGCTTCACAACAAATGCTAAAGGAACTTCTCTAGGCAGGAAACACAAGAGAAGGAAAACACCTACAATAATAAACCCAAAACAATTAAGAAAATGGTAATAGGAACATACATTTTGATAATTACCTTAAATGTAAATGAATTAAGTGCTATTCGATCCAAGAAGAAGATATAACAATTGTAAATATTTATGCACCCAACATAGGAGCACCTCAATACATAAGGAAAATGTTAACAGCCAAAAAAGGGGAAATTGACAGTAACACAACAATAGTAGGGGACTTTAAACCCCAACTTTCACCAATGGACAGATCATTCAAAATGAAAATAAATAAGGAAACACAAGCTTTAAATGATACATTAAACAAGATGGACTTACTTTATATTTATAGGACATTCCATCCAAAAACAAGAGAATATACATTATTCTCAAGCGCTCATGAAACATTCTCCAGGATAGATCATTTGTTGGGTCACAAATCAGGCCTTGGTAAATTAAAGAAAAGTGACATCTTATCAAGTCTTTTCTGACCACAACGTTATGAGACTAGATATCAATGACAAGAAAAAATCTGTGAAAAATACAAACACATGGAGACTAAAAAATACACTATTAAATAACCAAGAGATCACTGGAGAAAAAATAGAGGAAATTAGAAAAACCTAGAAACAAATGGCAATGAAAACCTGACAACACAAAACCTATGGGATGCAGCAAAAGCATTTCTCTGGGGAAGTTTATAGCAATACAATCCTATGGCAGAAAACAAGGAACATCTCGAATAAACAACCTAACCTTACACCTAAAGCAAGTAGAGAAAGAAGAACAAAAAACCCCAAAGTTAGCAGAAGGAAAGAAAACATAATGATCAGATCAGAAATAAATGAAAAAGAAATGAAGGAAATGATAGCAAAGATCAATAAAACTAAAAGCTGGTTCTGAGAAGATAAACAAAATTGATAAACCGTTAACCAGACTCATCAAGAAAAAAAGGGAGAAGACTCAAATCACTAGAATTAGAAATGAAAAAGGAGAAGTAACTACTGACACTTCAGAAATACAAAGGATAATGAGAGATTGTTACCAGCAACTGTATGCCAATAAAATGGACAACCTGGAGGAAATGGACAAATTCTTAGAAAAGCACAACCTTCTGAAACAGAACCAGGAAGAAAAGAAAGTATAAACAGACCAATCACAAGTACTGAAATTGAAACTGTGATTTAAAATCTCCCAACAAACAAAAGCCCAGGACCAGATGGCTTCACAGGTGAATTCTATCAAACATTTAGAGAAGAACTAACACCTATTTTTCTCAAGCTCTTCCAAAATATAGCAGAGGGAGGAACACTCCCAAATTCATTCTACAAGGCCACCATCACCCTGATACCAAAACCAGACAAAGATGTGACAAGAAAAGAAAACTACATGCCAATATCACTGATAAATATAGATGCAAAAATTCTCAACACAATACTAGCAAACAGAATCCAACAGCACATTAAAAGGGTCACAGACCATGATCAAGTGTGGTTTATTCCAGGAATGCAATGATTGTTCAATATAAGCAAAGCAATCAATATGATAAACCATAATAACAAGTTGAAGGAGAAAAATCATATGATCATCTCAGTAGATGCCGTAAAAGCTTTCAACAAAATTCAACACCCATTTATCATAAAAGCCCTCCAGAAAGTAAGCATAGAGGGAACTTCCCTCAACATAATACAGGCCATATATGATAAATCCACAGGCAACATCGTTCTCAATGGTGAAAAACTGAAACCATTTCCACTAAGATGAGGAAAAAGACAAGCTTGTCACTCTCACCACTATCATTCAACATAGTTTTGGAAGTTTCAGCCACAGCAATCAGAGAAGAAAAAGAAATAAAAAGAATCCAAATCCTAAAAGAAGTAAAACTGTCACTGTTTGCAGATGACATGATACTATACATAGAGAATCCTAAAGACGCTAACAGAAAACTACTAGAGCTAATCAATGAAGTTGGTAAAGTAGCAGGATACAAAATTAATACACAGAAATCTCTTGCATTGCTATACACTAATGATGAAAAATCTAAAAGAGAATTTAAGGAAACACTCCCCTTTACCATTGCAAGAAAAAGAATAAAATACCTAGGAATAAAACTACCTAAGGAGACAAAAGACCTGTATACAGAAAAGTATAAGACACTGCTGAAGGAAATTAAAGAGTATACAAACAGATGGAGAGATATACCATGTTCTTGGATTGGAAGAATCAACATTATGAAAATGACTCTACTACCCAAGGCAATCTACAGATTCAATGCAATCCCTATCAAATTACCAATGGCATTTTTCACAGAACTAGAATAAAAAATTTCACAATTTGTATGGAAACACAAAAGACCCCAAATAGCCAAAGCAATGTTGAGAAAGGAAAACAGAGCTGGAGGAATCAGGTTCCCAGACTTCAGACTATACTACATAGCTACAGTAATCTAGACAGTACAGTAGGGGCGCAAATACAGGTCAGTGGAACAGGATTTAAGGCTCAAGAGATTAACCCACACATATTTGATCACCTTATTTTTGATAAAGGAGGCAAGAATACACAATGGAGTAAAGACAGCCTCTTCAGTAAGTGGTGCTGGGAAAACTGGACAGCTACATGTAAAAGAATGAAATTAGAACACTCCCTAACATCATATACAAAACTAAACTCAAAATGGATTAAAAACCTAAATGTAAGCCCAGACAGTATAAAATTCTTAGAGGAAAACATATGCAGAACACTCTATGACATAAATCACAGCAAGATCCTTTTTGACCCAGCCCCTAGAGAAATGGAAATAAAAACATAAATAAAGAAATGGGACCTAATGAAACAATAGCTTTTGCACAGCAAAGGAAAGCATAAACAAGATGAAAAGACAACCCTCAGAATGGGAGAAAATATTTGCAAATGAAGCAACTGACAGAGGATTAATATCCAAAATTTACAAATAGCTCACGCAACTCAATATCAAAAAAAACAAACAACCCAGTCCAAAAATGGGCAGAAGACCTAAATAGACATTTCTCCAAAGAAGCTATACAGATTGCCAACAAATACATGAAAGGGTGCTCAACATCACTAATCATTTGAGAAATGCAAATAAAAACTACAATGTGGTATCCCCTCATACCAGTCAGAATGGCCATCTTCAAAAAAATCTACAAACATTAAATGCTGGAGAGGATGTGGAGAAAAGGGGACCTTCTTGCACTGTTGGTGGGAATGTAAATTGATACAGGCACTATGGAGAACAGTATGGAGGTTCTTTAAAAAACTAAAAATAGAACTACCATATGACCCAGTAATCCCACTACTGGGCATATACCCTGAGAAAACCATAATTCGAAAAGAGTCATGTACCACAATGTTCATTGCAGCTCTACTTACAATAGCCAGGACATGGAAGCAACCTAAGTGTCCATCAACAGATGAATGGATAAAGAAGATATAGCACATATATACCATGGAATATTACTCAGCCATAAAAAGAAACGAAATTGAGTTATCTGTAGTGAGGTGGATGGACTTAGAGACTGTCATACACAGTGAAGTAATTCAGAAAGAGAAAAACAAATACAGTATGATAGCACATATATATGGAATCTAAAAAAAAAAAAAAGGTTCTGAAGAACCTAGGGGCAGGACAGGAATAAAGATGCAGATGTAGAGAATGGACTTGTGGACATGGAGAGGGGGAAGGTTAAGCTTGGATGAAGTAGAGAGTGGCATGTATACATATACACTACCAAATGTAAAATAGATAGCTAGTGGGAAGCAGGTGCATAGCACAGGGAGATCAGCTCGGTGCTTTGTGTCTACCTAGAGGGTTGGGATAGGGAAGGTGGGATGGAGACACAAGAGTGAGGAGTTATGGGGATATATGTATATGTATAGTTGATTCACTTTTTTATACAGCATAACCTAACACACCATTGTAAAGCAATTATACTCCAATAAAGATGTTAAAAAAAAAAGAATTCTAGAGTATTATACACCATAAAAAAAGAGCTACACAATTTAAAGAATAAACAAACAGAGATGAACAATACAATAACTGAAATGAAAACTACACTAAAAGGAATCAATAGCAGAATAAATGAGGCCGAAGAATGCATAAGTGACATGGAAGACAGAATGGTGGAAATCACTGCCACAGAACAGAATAAAGAGAAAAGAATGAAAAGAAATGAAGACAGTTTAAGAGACCTCTAGTACAACATTAAAGGCACCAACAACAAACAGACCCCTTGCAGTATAGGGGTCCCAGAAGAAGACGAGAGAGAAAGGCCCTGATAAAATATTCGAAGAGGTAATAACTGAAAAATTCCCTAATGTGGGAAAGGAAACAGTCACCCAAGTCCAGGAAGCACAGAGTCCCATAAAGGATCAACCCAAGGAAGAATATGCTGAGACACATATTAATCAAACTGACAAAAGTTAAAGACAAAGAGAAAATATTAAAAGCAACAAGGGAAAAGCAACAAATAACATACAAGGGAATCACCATAAGGATATCAGGTGATTTTTCAGCAGAAACTCTACAGGCCAGAAGGGAGTGGCATGATATATTGAAAGTGATGAAAAGGAAAAGACTATAACCAAGAATACTCTACCCAGCAAGGCTCTCATTCAGAGTCAACAGAGAAATCAAAAGCCTTACAAACAAGCAAAAGTTAGAGAATTCAGCACCACCAAGCCAGCTTTACAACAAATGCTACAGGAACTTCTCTAGGTGGAAAAGAAAAGCCCACACTAGAAACAAGAAAATTATGAATTGGGAAGCTCACCAGTAAAGGCAAACATACAGTAAAGGTAAGAGGTCATCCACATGCAAATATGATATAAAAATCAGCAATTGTGAGAACAGGAGAGTACAAATGCAGGATATTAGAAATGCATTTGCAATTAAGAGAGCAGCAACTTAAAACAATCTTTTTTTTTTTGCAGTACACGGGCCCCCCACTGCCGCGGCCTCTCCCGTTGCGGAGCACAGGCTCAGCAGCCATGGCTCACAGGCCCAGCTGCTCTGCGGCATGTGGGATCCTCCCAAAGCGGGGCATGAACCCGTGTGCCCTGCATCGGCAGGTGGACTCCCAACCACTGCACCACCAGGGAAGCCCTAAAACAATCTTTTATATATAAAGACTGCTATATCAAAACCTCAGTGAACCACAACCAAAAATCTACAATTGATATACACATACACAAAAGGAAAAGCAATGTAAACACAACACTAAAGAAAGACTTCAAATCACAAGACAAGAGAACAATAGAGGAAAGGAAGAAAAAAGGCCTACAAAAACAATCCCAAGACAATTAACAAAATGGCAGCAAGAACATACATATTGGTAATTACCTTAAATGTAAATGAATTAAATGCTTCAACCAATAGACACAGACTGGCTGAATGGATATGGAAAGAAGATTCATATATATGCTGTTTACCAGAGACCAATTTCAGATCTAGGGACACGTACAGACTGAAAGTAAGAGGATGGAAAAAAGTGTTCCATGCAAACAGAATCACAAGAAGGCTGGAATAGCAATACTCATATAAAACAAAATAGACTTTAAAATAAAATAGACTTTAAAATAGACTTTAAAATAAAGACTGTTACAAGAGACAAAGAAGGACACTACATAATGATCAAGGGATCAATCCAAGAAGAAGATATAACAATTGTAAATATTTATGCACCCAACATAGGAGCACCTCAGTACGTAAGACAAATGCTAACAGCCATAAAAGGAGAAATCGACAATAACACAATTATAGTGGGGGAATTTAACACCCCACTTACATCAATGGACAGATCATCCAGACAGGAAATCAGTAAGGAATCACAGGCCTTAAATAACACATGAGACCAGATGGACCTAATTGATATTTATAGAGCATGCCATCCAAAAGCAACACAATACACATTCTTCTCAAGTGCACAGAGAACATTCTCCAGTATAGATAGATTTTGAGATTAACATATACACACTACTCTATATAAAACAGATGATCAACAAGGACCTACTGAATAGCACAGGGAATGCTACTCAATACTCTCTAATAAGCTATATGGGAAAATAATTTGAAAAAAAAAAAAATATATATATACACATACATACATACATACATAAAACTAAAACAAGATGAATGAGGTATGAAAAAAATAAAAAACATCAGATGCTTGATAAAAAACATAATAATAATAGATAATTTTAAATCAAATCTAGGATCCATGAACTTCTACAAGAATTTTATTAAGGTCATTATGCAGGCCCATCTGTTTTAAAATACGAGACTCACATGATGAAAACATTTATAAAAATTGTAATGAGAAATCAATAGAAAACTTCACAAATTTAGCGACCCTAAGATTTCTTTACCTTTATAAAAAAGCCCTCTTACTATAAACGTCAAGCACTATTCTAGAGGGAAACGATTTAATCAGTTAGGTTCTTGTCACTAGTGGAAAAAGAAAAGTTTTCGATTATAATTTGGTAGACTCAGGAATCTACAAAGATATGAAGAATATCTGTGTTCAATTCAGTATAAAAACAAAGAGAAAAATGCAGAGATTATCCAGGATAGCATGTAGATAGTAGCACATAAATTTTCTTGATTCACCAGTTCTAGTTTTTAACTTTCCACTCAGGGAAAATTGCCCAGAGGCAGAAGCTTAATAATAAAAAAAAAAGTTTCCCTTTTCTAATTCACAGGAAAAAAAAAAAAAAATATATATATATATATTAGCCTAGACACATATTGACTTTTATAGGATGGGAGTGCATAGTCTTATTCTCAATCTGAAATTTGCATGGATCTGCCTACCCCATAAGAGCCCCAAGGTTTCTTTTATTAGCTATTAAAAATGGTATCTTTCCAGGCTTTAGCTATTTCTTCAAACATTGTTTGATAATCGTGACAATAAATAAAGAGTTGGTCTAAAGACGTTTTATTCAGTCATATGGTATAGTAAAAAAATAATATTTAGTCGTTGTCCTTGGCTCCTGGCACAGAGCTCCTAAAATCCTTGGAATCTCCTGAGGGATAGAAATATCTTTTGTTATTCATAATGAGCTCCTTTCAACCATATCTGAGTTTATACTAATGAACTCACTATTGGTGGGCCCTAGATAGCACAAGATGGGGGCTGATTCCCAGAGGAACCTACCATGTCATTAAAGGTTGGAATTTTCAGCCCCATCTCTGACCTCCATTGGAGGTTGAGTTCAATCACCAATGTCAGTGATTTAATCAAGCATGTCTATGTAATGAAACCTCCAGAAAAAGACCTACAGGATGGGGTTCAGAGAGATTCTGGGCTGGTGAACATATCCAGGTGCTGTGAAGGTGGTGTACCCAGGGAGAGCATGGAAGCTTCACAACCTTAATTCTTCCCCCCATAACTTACCCTATGCATCTCTTCCATCTGGCTGTTGTAGCCTTTGTAACAAGTTGTACTGTATCCTTTATATTAACCTGAATTATATTCTTTATACTAAATAGTAGTAAGTAAAGTTCTCCCCTGAATTCTTTGAGTTGTTCTAGTGAATTGTCAAACCTGAGGGGTGTTGTGGGAACCCCTGAATTTGTAGCTGGCCAGGCAGAAATGTAGGTACCTTGGACACCATATTTGTAACTGATGTCTAAATCAAGGGCAGTTTTATGGGACTGAGAATTAACCAAAGGAGGCTGGGCTAACTCTGGATAATCAGTGTCAGAATTGAATTGAATTTTTGGACACACAAGTTGGTGTTAGGGAATCAGAGAATTGGTTGGTATAAGAAGAAAATCCTCAAGTCAACAACTATTAAGTATTTCCTAAACAAATGGCTGAATAGCAATATTATTCTCTACTCTTTCAAAGGGGAACTGTTTTTATTTTTTAATTGAATGTCCATCATTCAGCTTACTTTGCCTCTGCTCAAATTTTATAATCTATGTTGGCATAGCAAAGGGCAAGTGATGTGACAAGTTTACTCTCAGTGGGAAATTTGTAAAATCTCCCAACTGAACATACAGCATTTATTTTAGGTCCAGTCAGGTTGACTTATCAATCGATTGTTGTGAATTATTAACTGTCTCTATTGGTCTTTTTTCACCAAATCATGTATACACTCTTTGAGGTCAGGTACAGTGTTTACATATCTTTGTCATCCACCAAGGAACTTAACTTTGTCCTAGAATATAGTAGAAATCACTACATCGTTATTAATTGACTTAGTATGGAATTTATATAATGAAAAGCACTGTCTTCTATACTGTCCTGTTTTTTTGCAAAGTCTTGAGCTTAGTCCCCTGGCCCACACTGCGCTAAAACTCTTATGGTTTCATCTCCATCTTCTCAGGTCCAATTAAATGTACAACATGTTGCTGATGCTGACTTGAGGATAAAAGGAAAACCTGATAGGCTAAGAGACCTCAATCAAGTTACTTAACCTCCTGGAAACTCAGGTTCCTTAGCTGTCACATATGGTATACCTTAATAGTATCAAATTCACGAACTCTCATTACAGCAAAATGAGAATCCAAAAATAAGACTTCTGAAATATTTGGTAGGTATTAAATAACTCTCACCATTGAGAAAATAAATCATTTTTTGTATTGGTGTGGAGATGTGTTGAGGGTCAGCAATATATAATTTATATAATAAATCCTCAAATGTTTTCTCTATTTATATTACATAATCATTACTTTATTTAAATAAACAGATATATTCATAAATATTTAACAGCTTTAGAAAATATAAACCCCAAGATTTGTAAGTTCTTCATGAGAGCATAGAAAACAGTTTTTTTCACCATCAATATTTGGTTTTTCTCTTTTATGATTAAAACATTGGAGAAGAGACATAAAAACAGATTACAGTGTTGAAAGTAATGAAGTTTTCAGTGCTGTTAAATTTGGGCAGACAAAAGGGTTTCGGAAGAACAAAGATGGTAGAGAAAGAACCACCAAAGGGGTGAGGTAGCTATAGTGCTTAGCATTCTAAAAACTAACTCTACACTTTTCAGACTTTAATTTCTGAAATCAAATGCATTTTGTGTAATATATCAGACACTGAGGAACAATAGTTACTTATTTGGTATTACTATGAGTGTTGAACCTAAGTTCCGTGAAGACTTTCTTATGAATAGTTCCCATCTTAAACCCCAGAGATTTTTATAAGAATAAAGCCTATAAAACAATCACAGTAACTAAATATGTTGAATGCTCCATCCAAAGGCCCAATTTACCTAAGAGATTATTGTGTGTCCTTACACTGGATCAGATAAAAGAGCTAAGAATTTTTTTAACACGTTAGCCAGTTGAAAAAATAACAGAGAATAATTTATGATAGAGACCATTTGTGGCTTACAAAGACTGAAATATTTACTATCTAGCCCTTTACAGTAAAGTTTGCTAACTTCTATTCTAGAACATTACACGTCAAAAAATTTTGAGACCTTCCACATTTGCAATATATAATTTTTTTGCCTCTAGATTTGTACATGACACTATAAATGTATCATAGTTCCAAATAAAATAAGGGAATCTTACAGTCTTAATTGCATATAATCTTAGGCAGCAAAGTTCTGATGCTCAAAAACAGCCTGACAATATTGGTCTTGCACTGGTACCTAAAGGATTAAATTTCTTTCTTCCCCTAGAATTGCGCCTTGAGATTTGTTCTCCTTGAGATGCATTGTACTGTATCATCTGAACCTACCACACTGCATTTATCTTTTGAAGAATATTAAGAAGTAATGACTACTGTTGTGCATGGGTTTTAGGATAATGTATATTTTCAATTTTAAGATAATCACTAAATCATTTTCCAAAGTGGAATAGTTCTGTAGTCTCAAAATTAAGCATAAAGTTTGTTATATATAATAATGTCAAGGGAATTCTGTTCTATTCCTCTTTAAGTTATAAATTTGATTTTTATTAAATGCCTTTTCTATGTACGTTGGAGCAGTTATATACTTTTTCACTTATTTTAAATTCTTTTAATCTATTATTGGGGTGAATTATATTAATTCATTTCTGATGTTATATAATCCTTTTATATGTGAATGAATTAAACTTGTCATGAAAAGCCAATACAAACAAACCTCTAATTCCATGGGTCTTCTTATTTTATGCTATTGGTCATAAATTTTCTTATAGGTGCTATAAGTCTCATCTGTTGGCCATGATGTTTATACATTTTTATATTATGTTAAGTAACGGCATAATTGCTATTTGTATCCATGTATTAATTTGTGTCTGATTACATGTCAATGGGATGTTTCTTGAAAACATTGGTTCTTGTTTTATAATACTCATCTGTCACTACATATATCTATATTTTATTTGCTATCTTTATCTTACCTGATCTATCTACTTCAGTATGTTTCCCAAATTTAAGCTGGATATATATTTCACATGATCACTTTAGTAATTGGTCATGTGTCCTGGTGAAATCTAAACGAAGTAAAGTCTTTATAGATATTCCTAAAATAAGCTAAGAGTTTATTCTGTGCATGGGGACAAAGTTTCATAGCAGTCCTTTGGATTGGGTTACATTATCCTTCCCATTTTACTGATATGATAGCTGAAGCTCCAATGAGCTATGCCATCAATACATCAATTACAGCTCTGGGTCCATATCCATGACAGTCACAGTCATCAGAGTTGTAACAAGCTGACTTAAAAGATGCAATGGCTTAGTGGTAGGACAGTGTTGTTGCCTGGACAACAGGAATAACTGACCCCTAGATTGCAGTTGGGGCTGCTTGTGTGTATGAAGCTGAGGGAGCCCTGATATCAGGACTCATAAGACCCAGTGAGTTGACTGGCGGGGTGGCCAGTCTTCTTCATGTGGTTAGTTTGACCTCTACCCTCCATCATGGGACACCCTCGGTGGTTGGAAAGAGAAGCAGATATTTCATACTAGACCTATTTAGGCATACTTGTTTGCTGATGGAAATGATTTAGTAGCAGAGCAGAAGCTGGTACATTGGTAGATAGATTGGGTAATTGCCGGAGCAATTGGCTTGAGCATGGGAGAGAGCTGGCTTTAGATGTGAACAGTTGAGCAGGATAGAGATTTTACCAAGTGGGTGAGTATTCCTGAGAAAAATTTATACTGGGAGTCTTAATAGTAAAGTATGGTGTCCTATGTTAGAAGGAAAAAAAAATAGATTATGAGGTGGATAGTATAAAATTTGTAACTCCTGATAACATTGAAACATTCTCCAAGTGGGTTACTGGATTTGGTAAACTTGAAAAATAAGAGATAGTTACTGGAGTGGCGCATACGCAAAATCTAGATTCTAGAAGTGATATATTTACTGGTGATGACAAAGCCCGAGAAATAACTGTGGGAGAGGGTGGCTAAAGTGTGATGGAAATACAGATGATCGCAGCTGAAATGTTCAAGTATCTATAAAGCCTGATTTCAGATTGTTTCTTATCTCAGTTGAGACTACTCCATCATTCCAATTGCTCAGGTCAGAAACTTTGGTGTTGTCATTTTCTCCTCTTTATTGCACTCTACGCTTCATCCCATCAATAAATCCAGTCTTTCCTACCTTTGAAGAATATCATGATTTCTACCACTTCTCTCCATCTTGGTCAAAACCACCATTATCTCTTGACTAGATTATTTCATAAGCCAAATAGTGGATTTCTCTGTTTTTGCCCTTTATCTCTTCACCTCTATTATCAACATTGTAATAAAAATAAACCTGCTAATGTAATAGTAGCAGATGCAAACTATTAAATAAGAATGGATAAACAACAAGGTTCTACTGTATAGCACAAGGAACTATATTCAATATTCTGTGATAAGCCATAATGGAAAAGAATACTAAAAAATGTATATATGTGTATAACTGAATCACTTTGTTGTACAGCAAAAATTAACACAACATTGTAAGTCAACTATACTTCAATTTAAAAAAAGAAAATAAATAAACCTGCTAAAACATGATCATTCAGATTATGTCATCTTGTGTTTCAACCTCTCTAATGGTTTTCCATCTAATTCAGAGGAAAAGTCAAAATTTTACTATGTGTATCAATTAGCTGTTGTCACAATAATGTTGTATGACAAACTATGCTAAATCTCAATGGCTTAAAACTACAATACTTTATCTATGCTCATGGCTGTGGAATGATTGTTTGCGACTTCGTGATGGTAGTCTAGGCTCAGTTGCAATTGATTCAAGCTAGAGACTGTGTCCAGTTCTGCTTCATCTAGCCCTTACCTTTGGTCAACGCATGTCACATGAGAAGCCAAAATCAAGGTGCAGGGAGTACAATATAACAGTATGAAGCCAAGTTAAGTGTGTCTGTTCAGATCTGCTAAAAACAAGATGCTAGAAAGGGATTAGACATGCAGGAGATTCAGTAGAAGAAGGCCAGTGAAGGACAAAGAATTGGATAGTAGTAGGCAGGAAGAATTTTCAGTGCAAAGTTGCAATGCAGGTCTGACAATTTTATAAGGAGTGGGGAAGGAAGAAGAAATGGGTAGTGTGAATATCAGATTGCAGTGCAGTTCTAAGAAAGTGTCAGCTAGACCAATGTGGAAACTTTGAGCCAAAAGTCCCATGCCAGGGGACTTGCGTTCCACAAAAATGATACTCATGCACATGCAATGCTCAGTAATTGGCTAAGAACAGCCCAGTAGAAGTACAGTCTCTGGGTGAACATAGTAATGTATCAGAGGGACCATACTAGAAGCTCTAGTTCCAATTATGACGGCTGAAGCAGGCTTTTTTGAAGGGGATCTGAGCAGCATATTTATTTGGTTACAATGTCAGTTACATTGCCAAGTCAACAAAATCGGGGCAAGGAAGTATATCCTCCCATGGAAGTAGGGAAGAGAGTATTATTTAAAAATGATCTAATTAACAACAACAAGACCTAAAAGTCTACATGAATCAGGCTTCTCTTTGTCTTTGCTCTCTTTTACTATCACTTTCCTCTCATTAATTCCCCTCTAGCCACACCACTTCTTCATTTTTGCTGGAGCACGCCAGACATGCTCCAATCAGAGGAACTTTGCCTAGAATACTTTTTGCTCAGTTGTCTACATGACTCTCCTCTTCATTTCTTTTTGATGTTTATTCAAATGTCAATTTGTCAGCAAGGCTTTCTCTGATCACCTTTTCTAAAATCCCAATCCCCATTAGCATAAAGCATACTCCACAAATTGCTTTCAGAGTTTATCATTTTCCCATTTCTAAATACAGGTTAGATTAGTCAAGGAAAAATGCACATAAAACATTATAAACCTCCAAGTTTTGTACTACAGTCTCCTAGCTGACGTAGGCAGCAGGTAATCAAATTATTCTTAGAAAGAAGCACTATGAATAATTTAACAAGTGTTTGCCTTCAAGAAAATATTGAATTCAGGGCATTTTGCAAATAATTCAATAAGCAAGAACAGATACTACAATAGTTACTTTTTAAGGAAAATGTGCAGACACAAGGAAAAGCCATCCCTCTTCCCCCATTGGTTCCCCCACCCACATGGGAGATAACCTAAAAAATACCTTGATTATCAAGTGTGACAAAACGATTCAGGCAAGTTTCCTGCTTTTGCACAGTGAGGCAAATAAGTACTGTGATAGATAGTCTTATGTGTCAAATTTATAGGCAATAGGACCCAGTTATTTAATCAAACATTAATCTAGGTGTTGCTATAAAGATATTATGTAAATGTGGTTAACATCTGCAATCAGTTGAAGGTTATCCTTGGTAACCTGGGTAGGGGTAGGCCTCATCCAATCAGCTGAAAGACCTTAAGGGGAAATGTAAAGTATCCTGAGGAAGAAGAAATTCTGTCTGTTGACTGCAGACACATTACATATATATATATATGTAACATTATAATTTTTATACATCATTGTAATATTATAATCTTGTACCTTGTAGTATTATATTTGTATAACATTACATAATATTATAGTATACGTATCTCCATCCTACTGGTTCTTTTTCTCTTGTACAACCCTGACTGGTACATGCACCAGGTAAAACCTTTAAGGTTAAAATACATATACAATATTATATTATATATATTTTACACATAATATATAACTAATAGCTCTTTACTAATTTAAACTCTAGTAATTTGCATTCTCTACTTTTCAATGTCAAGAGACCATTACGAACTTTGATGGTTTGCCCTTAGCACTCTGGTCATGTTAACTCCATAAAACAGAAAGCATTCTCAGTAAAAAACAAAAACAACAAAACAATAAAACTTCCTAAAACATGCCAGACATTATACTGTACACTTTACACATGTTATCTAAAGTTAATCTTTTCAGAAAAATACTCCCATTTTACAGGGAAGTTAGTGGATGGTTATGATGCTAAGAAAAGGCACTGCAATGTAGAGCAGCCATGAGGAGAAGTCATACAGATATGGATGTATATCCTAGCAGCTCCCCATATACTCCATATGTGTTTGAGACATTTTCAATTCTCTGAGACTGTTTCCTCATCTCTGAAATGGGAAGGACAAAACTCTCTCGCTCTGGTGGTCTGAAGATTAAATTAGCATATGAGAATGCTTAGTCATGTGTCAGCCACGTCAAGGGTGTTCAACAAATGTTTGCACCTTTAATGTTCTAGAAATCAAGACATCATACCTCAACCGCCATTAAGCATCCTGCCTACTCCCTTTATACCTTTTTCCATGGTGCTACAGAATATAGAGAAATATCCCTGTAGCTGCATTTCACCATCAGGATAAATGGATTCTCCCTTTTAAATGACAGTTCTAAGGAGTTCTGTCTACTGCTGTCTCTATAACTGCCTTAATCTCTGCCTTTCTAAAAGTAGGTTTATAAAGAACTGATTTTTTTTTTTTTTGCTTCAAGAAATTCTTTCATAATTGAGGTGTTACTGGTTGTTTTGAGGATCAGTATACAGACATTTCAATTTGTACACAATTCTCAACATACATACCAAAAATCTAAAAAATCATGTAGTTGTGATTCTTTTCTGAAGTTATTCCAGTGACTTTCCAGCTTAAAATTTGGAGGGAAATTTTCCTTGACAGGATATCAAGTACCAATATCTTCAAATATTGATATGCTGTTACATTGTAAGTCCCACTAATTCACAATTTAATATCATATACACTTCATACTCAAGAACTGATTTAATTCCTTTGAGATTTTGACCAAATGGTGGTAAGAAAAAAACTACAAGGTCCCTGAAAAAACATTCAGCTGGATTTATATTGGGACTTCATAACAACTGAGGTTAAAACAAATGGAAACCAATCTATTAATGTTGTTTTATAATAAATTACATTTCTCTTCTTTATTATCCTCCAAATGCAGTTAGATTTTACCTTTGAAATAGTTGATTTTTTTCTTTTCTTTCTTTTTCTTCTTCTTTTTTTTTTTTTACTTTCATTCCACCAAGGAAAAGAAAAATTCCAACAATGACCCGGTTTTTACTTGAGCTCTTTTTTCCTGACAACATGAAAGTATTGGATTTGCTGGTGAAAGGAGAGTACTTACGAATTGCAAAAGTGTTCTGTCTGATAAATAGCTATCATTTCTGAAAAATTAAGCAATGAAAAATGAAATAAATTCTGGTTTTGGAGGAAGAAGCAGATTAACATCTTGCAGTATTAACCTCAGAGAAATGTGCCAGAGAGTTGAAGTGGCCAGTCCCTGCTTATTGCTCTGGCATCTTATGTGGACAGGTGCCTGCTGTTCCTCAGAGATTTAGGGGTTTTTATAAGAATCTCCACATTCAGCTTTCCTGCCACTCCCCCTTTCCCCACATCTACGGAAGGAATGCACACTAAATCCTTGAGGTAGAGAAGCATCTTGGCGTTAGTTGAGCAGAGAGCTCTGTGTAGTGTTGATCTGAGTTTTAAGCCAGTCTTCCAGGTGTGCTATCTGATTGGCTATGTGGTATAGATGAGCATTACAAACCTCTACGTCCTCATCTGTAAGAGAAAGATAATACATGGACCTGGTACGGAGTTGCAAGAATTAAAAGGAATAATGTATGTGAGGAAATAAACAGAAGACATCGCATGCTGTACACAATGTTAGTTATTGTATTAGTATGATTACTATTATTTTTATGGTTGTCAATGAACTGTGTGGGGACTTGGGTTCTGGTATCAAACAAACCTGATTTCAAATTCTAGATCTAGCTCTGTATGACCTTGAACAAATTCTGTAATCTCTTCATGTTTTAGTTCCCTCATCCGTATGACTGGGATAACATCACTCCTCTCATAGTGTTGCTGTGAAGATTAAGATGTAAATATAGATTTTAATACAGTTATGGTTATTACTTAATTTAAACTAATGTGTTAGATATAGTTATTAGTAAAGTACCTTTGGAGAAACTGAGGCTCATAACATTTAAGAAAATCATCCAGAGTTTACAGAAGATTTTGAATCCTGTTTTCTCTCCCTCTCAAACCTGAGATAGTTCTATAAGAGAACCCAAGACAATGATCTGTAGAACAAAACTGAGAGTGTTCTTGATTTCTTTCTCTTTTCTCATGCCACACTAGATCCATCATCTAATTTCTCAGGTCTATCTTCAAAATGAGTCCAGAATCTGACCACCTAATACCACCTCAGTCACACTTCCCTAAGCCAACCCATCACCATTGCTCACCTGAACCATGTAAGAAGCCTCTGAACTGGTCTCTCTGCCCCAAAGACTGCCTGCAAAGCTTATTCTCTTCACAGAAGCCAGACTGATCCTTCAAAAATAAGAATGAGGGAGTTCAACAATCTCTCTCAGAATAAACAGCAAAGTCCTTATCATGACCTACGGAGCCCTAATGACCTGATCCTTCTTGAGCATCTGACCTTTCTGCAACCCTGTTTCTTCATCATTCTGTTCCAGCCACACCAGATTTCTTGCTGTTCCCCAAACAGACCAAGAACTCTGTGGCCTGAGAGCCTCTGCACACTATGTTACTGCTGCCTTGAAAACTTTTCCCTAGATATCAGCTTGATTGATTTCTTTGTTTCTTTCATGTACTGCTCAAATGTTACTGTACTAGAGAGAAATTCCCTGACTACTGGATATATGACACAGCACTTTCTCCCTCCCTCTCTGTCCATTACCCTCTTTATTTTCTTACATAGTACTTAGTGTCACTTGACCTTTCTCTATTAGCTGAATCCCGGAAGCAGAGTCTTTGTTTAGTTAATTTCTCATACCTAGGGCCTGCCTGTGACAGTGTCTGACACACAGTCAGCACTCATAGATATTTGTTGAAAAAAAAAAAAGAATGAATGAAAGATGCTCTGGGTGATTATTTAACCAAGAGAAGGGGTTGACTTACTGGATTTTTCCTGATTCCCCAAAGAACCACTGGAGGGAGACTGAGACAATAAAAATGTACACTTCTCAAGGGCATGACCAGACAGAATTCTATTCTCCTTCCAAGTAATTCAGATATTTAATGAATGTAATTTTGTCCTTCCTGGAAACTTCCCAGAGGTATGGAAACAATGTAAGTCTGTCACTACTAAGTACCTAGCCAGTACTGACAGCATAGCCCCATGGGTCTAATTCCCAGTTTTAGTTAAAAGAACTGCAAAGAATGAGAAATGTAATGCATAGAATTAAGGAATTTGTAATCAGTTGATTAATTTAAGGTTATTCATTCTAGGCTATAAAGAGAGAAATGAAGTAGATGATGATTGATTGCAGTGCATTTGGTAAAGTCAAGTCAAAATAAATAACAAAGCGAGTTCTTTATTAGAGTTTTTATCTACAAGAATTTTATAAGCAATGACATAGAAAAAAATTCTATCCACCAGGTGTCAATTTGAGCGCATCAGATAGCAATGTTGTATCCACCAATCACAGCTTCCCTACAATTTGCTAATCTCTTGATTTGGATGCTGAAGGCTGCATTAATCTAGACTGTCAACTCAGACTCTCACCATCAGAATATAAAACGGTATATGCTCCAGGATTTCTTTAGTAGGAGAAATTGAGAAATCCCTTGTATGTGGGGCCGGTGGTCTTCACAGGCACAGTTCATAAACAACACAGTAGAACCAAACTAATTTATTTTTAAAGATACAAGGAAGAATTGTATTTTTAAAGCTACAAGGAATAATTTTCAACAGGAAGCAACTGTTCTGTCAAGTAGTTACCTTTTTTTCCCAAAGAAATTCTTCCATCAGAAGACTCAGAAAAAGAACAAATGCGAGCCATGTCTATTCCCACCCCATTTGCCATATAACTATGTTGTTTTTTTTTTTCCAGGACTGATTTCAGCTCTGGAACCTGAAGGAAACTCAGCACTGTGTCTTCGTATGAGGAAAATATTGATTTAAAACTTTTGCCTGATTTTACCAGTAATACGAGTTTATGTTGCCACACATCATGAAAATGAGCTCACAATTTTAGGGTAGGGGTTGGTAAGTCAGTCATATAAGAAGGAAAAAGAAAGTAAGTGGAGGGTAAAGTAAAAATCTGGTGGAAAGGAATAAAAGGTGAATGGATAGCAAGTGCCCCACCTGCAGTAAGTAGTGTGGAAAAGCTCTTGGGAATCAGCCAGAGGAGTGGGATTAATCCTGGCGTCCACTGGAATATCTGGGGGATGTTTAAAAAATATGGATACTCAGGTTTCTCCTAAAGAGATTCCCACCAAATAACGTGGGAGTAAGGCAGGCATTAGCATATTTTACAGAATTCTACGGTGATTAGGATATACAGCCAAGATGGAGAGTCACTGCATCAACCCAGCCTAGGAAATCCAAAGAAGTTGAGTGACAGTCCGGAGTTGTAGAAAATCAAGACTAAAACCAGTTTTCATCTCTTAATTTATGGTTCTTTCTCCCCATTCAATGCCACCATCTCTGAATCTAACCTGAGACCTTGACTAGGATTACACGGTCAAAATAAGGCAGCCATGACATTGCCATCTTCTTTACAATTTGGAAGAAAGCCCAGAACGAGTATTTCTGGGTATGTCATTCAGTCATTAGAGTCCTCATTGTTAAGAAAACAAACCATAGGGGTTCTAATAATACAAAGGTAAATCAACCAAAAATCTTATCCTCAGTAATTTGAGGCTGAATTAAAATCATCACAAAATTGTGCCAACTACTTTCTCTAACTCCCCACAATGCCAAGACTGTATGTGGTACCTAACAGTAGAG
The DNA here is from genome assembly GCF_003031525.2 of Neophocaena asiaeorientalis asiaeorientalis. Classification (NCBI taxonomy): domain Eukaryota; kingdom Metazoa; phylum Chordata; class Mammalia; order Artiodactyla; family Phocoenidae; genus Neophocaena; species Neophocaena asiaeorientalis. The sequence continues at coordinate 2,991,650 of NW_020173036.1, read as the reverse complement.
AAACACAAAATATAGGCAAATTCACATAGAACATATCCTATCAGGAAGTAGTCACTTTCTGTGATAGCCCTGGACTTTTACTGCAGTGGCCTTGAGCTTTATTTGAAATGAATTGTAAGTCCTCATTGGTATGCAGCTACACACTCCCAGATCTATTTGGAAAGCAAGACGATCCAAGCCACAGTCAATCTTAAAATGTCAACTCAGAAGCAAAAATGTGTTAGAAATGAATTTGATCTGCTTGAGAAGATGCAAGCATAAGATATGGTTGGAACATCAGTCAAAGGAGCAGGCAGCTCTCCCAGGACTCCCACCTATGACTTACCTTTCATTGCTAAACATATTTTTGTTTTCGTACCACAGTAACATAGGATTTCTTCCCTACACAGTCATAGTAATAGAAAGTTATTGCTATGTGATTTCCCCCCTTTATAAATGCAGTCAATTTCCAAGGTCTATCTATTCATAATAATATGTATTTATATTCATGACAATTTAGAGTATAAGGAAAAACTGCATTTTCATATTAACTAATACATAAGGTGCTCAGAGTAAATTTTAATGGGAAGGTTGATGTAAGTTTTGATCTAGAGGAATAAATATTGACGCCAGCTAAAGTGTTACTCATTTATCTTCTTTAAATATTTCACAAGATTTGTTTTACCTCCTCTTTACAAATGCTGACTTCAACATTACCTTATAAATGTATTTCTGAACCCCCAAAAGAGCTGCACTGATTAACTTGCTGTTTTTATACATGTTAAGGAATATGTGTGTTAAGCCCGAGCCCTGTAAGAAAACAAAAATATCAGACCACTGAATTTAGGTGGTAGTTGCCAGGAGTCTAACACCATGTGAGATATATTTGTGGTACTTTATCATGCATGCTTTCTGTGTGGGCACTGTGAGTTACTCTGCATGTGTTATTCCATATAATGTACAAGTTAGCAATATCAAAACGGTATCCTCATTTTGCAGGTAGGTGAGAAACACAAATAGAGATGTTATGACTTCAATGTTGTCCACCTAGCATGTGAGTGGGGTTCTCATCCTCACTTATATCTGCAAAACGTAATTATTTATATCTCTAAGAGTTCTTCTGAATTTACTGCCTATCTTAGGCCACGTACATAATAAGCATTTAATGTGTTTCATTAAATCTATATACCATCAATAGTAAGAGATGTTTGAATGTGAAAAAGAAGTACGCATCTTAGAATCAAAGAAATTCAATAACAATCCCTAGTTTCCTTTCTAGGAAATAAACGCAATACCCATTTCCCATGAAAGAGTTGTCCACATTCTTTGAAAGGAATTTTCAATTTTTGTACACTAATGAGTCAGATCAAATTATCCATCTGATTCTTCACTCCCTTTGCAGCAGTATTATATATTTAGACACTTGCCCTAACCTCCTGGTGGGTCTTTCCTAACCACTTGACATTGGGCTTGTCCGTGGGACTTGATTAGGTTAGCACAGGGTTCCTTGGTGTCAGCCTTAAGTTTAATCTGGGGCTGGATAATTCTTTGTTGTGAAGCACTGATGTTTAGCAGTATCCATAGTCTCTACCCACTAGATGCCAGTTGTGCCCCTGTCTCCCTACAAGTTGCAACCAAAAATGTCTCCAAATTTTGTAAAATGTCCCCTGGGCAGGGGATGAAATTGAAGGTGTTGAGAACCATTGGGTTAACAGAATGCTAGTGGATCTGACTTGAATAGAAGCTTAAAACTTGTTGGTATGAAGAGGTTTTTCTTCCTGTACTGTGGTGTTCAAGAACGAGACCTTCCCCTGGTTATCTCGCACTTCAGCCTGTTCTCCCCTCACTGAGTAAAGCCCCACTCATAGCTTGAGTCCGAGCTGGCCTAGGTCAGTCAATTACAATGCTTTCATTTTCTTGGTTTTTTTCTTCCTTTGGCAAGACTATATCCTCTGGTAATTCTTTCTGAAAGAAAGACTATGTTCATATTTTCATCATCAGTCTTGTAAAAATTTTAATTCTAGGTTGGATATAGTTTTTACCTTGAATTTTGAGGGTATTACATCATCATTTTCTCACTTTCAGCTTTCTAGGAAATTAGAACATAGAGACATCCAATGCCATGCAGCTTCCAAGTCCGCTGAGAAGCCTGCCTTTTCTTTCCCACTCTGGCATTTCTTGAGGACTTCTCTTCAGAGACAGGGTGCTGAAATACCATGAACATAGGCTTTGGGGTGTTATTTTTACATTTACTGAGCTGGACAATTTGGGGTTTTTATAATCTTGAATTCTTTACTAATTGGAAAATTTCCAGTATTATTCTTTATTTAATCCCCCCACCCACCCTTTTTCTCCTCTTTGTGGAACTCCTGTTAGTTATTTATGGGACATAGTTTGCCTTTTTGCTCTAATTTACATGAGATTTTTTCCTACCTTTCAATCTTTCTATTGCGTTAAAAATTTGCATACATGTATTAATTTGGAAGAACTCTTTCTTACTATTTTCCTCCTTTTTTAGTATTCTATATTTTCTTGTCTCATGGATTTGATATATTTCATCATTGCTTTAGGAATAATATAAATAGATATGATAGAAACTGTCTTTCATGTTGTAGATTTATTTATATATTTGTTGTTTCTTGGCTATTCATTCATATCTGAGTGAGGCCTTGGAAAGCGTAATGGATGCTTCACGTTTCAGTGTCTCTAAACCTTTTCTTTTGTGGTAGTCAGTGCTACCACAAAAGAAGAAGAAGCTCCCAATCTTCTGCCTGGAGATAGAAATCTTGATGTAACTTTCTGAATCTGAGCAAGAAATTATTCTGGGGGGATGTTTTCATGATTCACTCTGATAGTTTTAACTGCATCATTTTGCTTTCAGTATATCACCTCACCTCCACCCTTAATCTCCATTGGTAGTCTCAAATCCAGGACTTAACTGATTCAATTTCTTAAAAGAAAAAAAAAAAAGTGTTTGTTGGAACACTTATTTGATTTGGAATTGGAATTTTCTGGGTCATTTACTCTAACAAGTTATTTATAAACTGGAGTGAATATGGAGGAGGAGGGCAAAATGGCTTCAATACCACAAAGTCAGTAGAGGGGAAACCACTGAGATGGATGAGATGAGGAAGAGGAACTGAAAGTCAAAATGATCCTTTTGTAGAATTCACACAATTCCCCAGCTCCAAATCTGAACCCAGCTTCTCAGAGCATCTGGTGCCTCCAGTTCCAGAGCCTCTCTAAGATTCTACACAGGAATAGGGTTATTTCTTGTTGGCAGCCATCTCTGCAAGTAGTTAAGTTTCTCCCTCTTATCTGTCATTTAAACAGACTTTCAGAAAAAAGCAATCCCACTCCTGGGCATATATCTGGACAAAACTATAATCCAAAAAGATACATGCACCCCCATGTTCACAGCATTACTCTTCACAGTAGCCAAGACAGGGAAGCAACCTCAATGTCCATCAACAGATGAATGGATAAACAAGGTGTGGTTCATATATACAATGGAATATTACTCAGCCACAAAAAATAATGAAATAATGCCATTTGCAGCAACATGGATAGAACTAATCATACTATGTATGAAGTGAGTCAGGAAGAGATAGACAAATAGGATATGATATCACTTATATGTGGAATCTAAAATATGACACAAATGAACCTATCTACAAGACATAAACAGACAGACATAGAGAACACACTTGTTGTTGCCAAGGGGGAGGGGGGAGGGGGAGGTATGGACTGGGAGTTTGGGGTTAGCAGATTCAAACTATTTATGTATGGAATGGATAAAGAACATGGTCCTACTGTATAGCACAGGGAACTATAATCAATATCCTGAGATAAACCATAATGGAAAGAATATAAAAGATATATATAACTGAATCACTTTATTATACAGCAGAAATTAATATTGTAAATCAACTATACTTCAATTAAAAAAAAGAGAAAGGAGCAGAGATAATTCTGTTTAATTCATCAGATTTAACTGGAAGTTAGAGACAACATTTTTATAAATGACATAAAGATACATGGCATGCCTATAATTTTTGAGGATGACACAAAGGAGGGAGAACTGTGTAACACTGAATGATCGAAGCAGGGATCCATAATTTCTCAGTAGTTTGAAATAGCTGAATCTGATAAATTCAATTTAGCCAAGGTGAGTATAAATCCAGTGTGTAACTTAAAAATAACAATTGCACAAGTGCAAGATATACAGGAATGTGAAAAACTCTAGAGATTTAGGTAATTTAAAACTCACTTTGCACCACCAGTGTGCCAGCAGTGGTGAGATTGCACCAGTAGAAGTTCAATTGCACTGCATATTTTTTTTTTTTTTTTTGCGGTACGCGGGCCTCTCACTGCTGTGACCCCTCCTGTTGCGGAGCACAGGCTCCGGACCCGCAGGCTCAGCGGCCATGGCTCACGGGCCCAGCCGCTCTGCGGCACGTGGGATCTTCCCGGACCGGGGCACGAACCCGTGTCCCCTGCATCGGCAGGCGGACTCTCTACCACTGCGCCACCAGGGAAGCCCTGCACTGCACATTTTTAATCACACTTGGAATATTCTGGGTGATACACTTTAATAAGGTACTGATAAACTAGAATGTGTATAGACAAGAAGGAGGACAAAATGGCTTTAGGACTTGGTATTTTTCTTTTGAAAGAGTGGGTCATTTTACCCCGAAATGATGAAAGCTCATGGGGGAAGGATAGTTGCCTTCAGATATTTTAAAAACCAATACATGCAAAAGAGCAAACTCTCACTTACCACAGCAACTGATGGCAGAATTCAGGGATGAAGTTAATGAAAGGCAATGTTTGGCCCATTATAAAAGAGAAAAGTTCATCAAATATAGGTTGCTGATGGATTAATAATTAAAAATGGAGGTGTAACTCTCATAAGAAAATAAATTGTTTCCATGTATGGTGACAGATGGTAACTAGACTTTTGGTGATGATCATTTTCCAATATATACAAATATTGAATTATTATGTTGTATCCCCAAAACTAATATAATGTTGTATGTAAATTACACCTCAATGGATAAAAATGGAGGTACGCCATCATTACTGTGCTTGACATTAGAAGGCTATATATCAAGAGACTTTCCGAGGGTGCTTACCTTACACCAATTATAAGGCTAAGTGCTTCTCAATTAGGCCATCAGGCAGGAAGTTTCATTATTCACATTTTACATTTGAGGAGAAGAGAGATTCAATAATTTACCCAAAGTCATAGAGCTAGTTAATTAGGATTAAAATTAGGACACTTGATTCTTAGGCTTCTGCTCTTAACACCCTAAACTGCAGAGCTCTCAGATGACTAGGAAGCTCTTCTGACTATTCTCTGCCCAGCCCAGACCATCACCAAGTCCCACCATTATCATCCCTTCTCCCTAATGCCTGTAAGCTCTGTGTGCTCAATAACTCTCTGATAGGAAACTCCTAAATGTTGCTTATTCCAACAATACCTGGAAAGATGGATAGCAAACAAACAACTATTTTGCTGGCCAGAAAGGATGGAGTAGGAAATCAGTAGCTGAAAAAACGACAGCCTGGCACCCCAGGTGTAGCCTCCAACAGGGCAAAGGGTGAGCAGAACCTCAGGTACCAGAGGAATAGAGAGATCCCCACCCAAGGTAGATATGAGGACATCTGCGACCCCTACAAAGGTGAACATCTGTTCTACCACCAACGGAGGGGGGAAAATGAGAGAGCAGGGTACAGAGAAAGATTGTGTTTATTGCTAATCAAACAGAAGGGCATTAAACCGTTTAAAAATTAAAGCTTTGTTGCAATTTTTATATATTCATTCTCACTGGTGAAAAAGGCCCACCAGATATATTTCTATATATCTCAGCTTCAGTTATAGATTCAAATTCTCTCCTGGAGAGAAATATCTTGAAACAAATCAAAGGATGTGGTGTGGACGGTGCTGGTGTCCTGTTATATTCCATAAAGTTAAGAAATGTTCACATATTTCGGGTTTGGAGTTGATCTTTCCAGGACACCAGCAGCCCTCTGAGGCAAATGCAGCCTAACTCTACTCTCTAGCCTGAGGCCCGTCTCTACCCCAGGCCAAATATTTCTGTCAAAATGTAAGATAACCACATCCTTTTAAGTCTAAGCAATAATCCTTTTCTATAAGCGTTTCCAAATTTACTGATGGGCTCTTTCTATTCATAATGGACTATGTTTATTTATTCTGTGAAATATTGATTCAGTGTATAGTATTTTTGACATTTTTTCATGGCTAAAAAGGAGCCTTCCAAGGAGTCTACTGTGAGTTAATGTCTTTTAAAAGGTATGACGTGCTTTAAAATATTTATCCAAGATTTATGTTTTTCTAAACCATATTCTGCCACTCTCAGAGACTTACATGTTTTATAAATGACTGTCTGGCTTTGTTTGGTATGAAATTGTTAAACAACCAAATCCCTGGCTTTCGCAGCATGAGGATAACGAAAATCACGAGTTAAGAAAGGATCATGAATTCATTGACAACTGCCTGGTGGCATGTAAGGTAGATTCCTTTCCACTGAAAGCTAGAGCAGCCCAGATGACCTTCCTGACAGCCACACAGCAGAAGAAAAGCAAAAAGGTGGTCCATCTAGTCTCTGCTGTCTCGGGAGATTGCTCTTTTCACATTGAAATAGAATATATAGTTCTTACAGACTGCTTCAGCAGCACTTATTCACTTCCTACTGGGAAAGGGCAGTAGGAAGTGCCCTTTAGAGATACTGATAATACAGTTCCATGGGACAAAAAAAGCCTCCGTTTACACACACCAATGAGGGTATGACATGCATAGAAACTTGGAGAGGCCAGCCTACCGTGTGGGAACAGTGGCATGAGAGGGGAGAGAATGAAGTCAGATGGAAAAGATTTGGGGTATCGTATGGAAGGATTAAGCCCTACGTGGGGAGCCATTGCAGCATGCAGAACAGATAAATACCATGTTTAGTGCTGGATCTTAGAAACATCACTCTGGCTTTCTAAAGTCCCATGGTGCAAACTGTCAAGCCTGCATGCGATCAATTCTAAAATAGTTACTTAAGAGTCTCAAGAGCTCCCTCAGTTAACCGCATACCAAGCAAGAATTCCATTTGACTGATATATGGGGCATTGATTCCTGATTCTGGGGTCATTATGAGTAACAGTTCTGTCACAGCCCCCAGCAGGTGTTTTTACTGTAGTCACCTCTGTGCCTCTCTTCCATTAGCAATTCAGAAGTGTTCTTAGGTCATTCAAATGTCAGTGGAAAGTGAGGCTTTGAGTGGTTAAAAAAAATATGGATGGCTAATTATGTGGTTTAACTTCCCCCTCCTCCCGCAAAGAAGAAGCAATTTGACACTTGCCTTGTGAGGACTATTCTTCCAGAAGACAACATCAATGACCCTTCTGGGAAGTTTACTTGGGTTGATTTGACTCTAAAATATGGTATTTGCAAAAATGCTTTAGATATTATTTCACATGCCGTATCTCATTTCTACCTTAAACCACTTATTGGTCATGTGTAATTATTCTTCCCATTTTACAAAACGTGGAGACATACTACTCAGAAGGATAAATTACTTTTCATTGGAGAAATATAATTAGTCAACAGAAATTGGACTGGAACTAGCTATCTACTGACCACAGAGCTCATAATCTTTCTTCTAAATATCAGTGGCTAAAAGCAGATTTTAAATGCCAGGTGTTTATATTCGTATGCAAAGAAATGATACTCCGTGTTAATTGACAAGTGTACATGGTTTCTGAGACACCAAAGCCTGTCTGTTGTTTTTCCTGGCTTAGTTTCTATTTTTTATCTGATGGAACTTCGGCAGTAGAGTGGCATAAAGACAGTGAGCTATTCAAAAGTAGGAAATAAACAGATACTTTTCCAAGGACAAGTGCATTTCTGTAATAGAAGGCAGTATACAGGAACAGAGTGAGGTATTCCATGGCCTTGTCAGGCCCCTGGTGTGTTTATCTCATTCTCTCTGCTGTCTCTGAACTCGAAGTGAGGATATAAATATACTACCCTCACCAAAGTAGAAGCAGGAGGAAAATGCACAAATGAGAACAAGATAAGAGTTTGAAATATAAAATTACACAGATATAATTTTATACCAGGGAACAATTTTAGGAAGCGGACAAGATGATTTTTATTTGTAAATGTGGAACATTCTGAGTACAGAGAGACCTGTCACACATAGCATATTGTGATGTGGTCTCTGAACACTTAACGACATTCATTTTATTACCATTTTCCTCTGGAGTAGAATGACATATTAAACTGATCAATAGAAGACTTTGGCTTCCTCAAGATGTTTACAGATATTGTTGAAATTGAATAACATGAAATGTTCTTTTATTTTCCTGTTGACGGTTGCATTGTCTGACTTCTGTGGGTGTTTTAAGACTTTGCCAGCGTTTACTTCCTGAACATGAGCGTTTAGTTCTGAACATGAGCCACAAGGAGCAGGTTAATTGCTTGTAGATCTGTACATTATCACAGACATTAAGAAAAGGTATGAAGTTATTCAGAAAGAGGGAAATATATGGATTCTCAGGCAAGGAAAATTATCAAAAAGACTTGCTTTTATATTTTTCTTTAACAGTGTAGGACTTGATTCAGGTGAAACCATACTGGATCCCAAACTAAAACATACACAGCAGAGCCTTTTTTAGAGGATTGAAAGTAAGAACAGGGACTTTGCTGGGTATCTGGGATCTCACTCTGTTGCTCTTTTAGCTGGTGGTTGGAGAGAAGTGGGAACGGAAAGAGGAAGGTAACTAATTTCTGAGTGCTATTCTAGTCTATAATTACATACCAGACACCGAGGCAAGAATTTTCTCATCTTATCTATAATGTGCTGGTATTGTCATTTTGCCGGAATGCCTATAATATAAATTCCCAAGGTCAGAGGCAGGTCTCAAACTCAGATCCTCTGATTACACTTTGAGTGCTGTTATTACTCAGAACTCTTTGGTTTAGAAGTGACAGAGACCCAGCTCAAAGCATTTCAGGTGAAAGGGAATTGACTGGCTACACAAGAGATGGAAATCTGGATACAACTGGGTGGTTGGGTCTCAGAAACTTGACATACTCAGTACCTTCTCTGAGTCTCATCCCTTCTCTTTGATTGACAGCATCAGTTGTAAATTGTATTCATCCACAGAGCAGGCAATATGGCTACTGATGACTCCTCTGTCTCACATTTTCAAGCTTCATCACTAGAGAGACTGGGATGGAAGCTCTGCCTCTCTGCAAATGTCCTCGGGAAGTTTCTGATTGGTCCCGCTTAGATCATCCGCAAACCAACTATGCCTATCAGGTGAATTATTATGATTGGCCCGACTTGCTCAGGCAGATGCCCAATAATGACAGAAAAGGCAGTGTACGCTACGTGAAATAATTTGGAAGACACAGTGGCAGGGGTTAGGAGTGGAAGTTCCATCTCTGACACTACATATTATACACGTATGTGTTATGTACCTACATGGCAAGGCTGCCACTGTTGGCAGCTCCTCTGATCTTAGAACAGACCATCCTCTTGGGATGAACCCATGTCTGCTGGCTTCATTGACAATGTACCATATCCCACTAGAGTACTCTGTCCACCCGAACTGCTCAATCAAAAGTCCCTAATCACATTTTCCTTAGAATGTAAGAGAGCAGCCACAGTTATCTCCTGACTCCTAGATCGCCACTGAAGTGAACAAGATAGGAGTTAAAGAGAACCTTCATTGGCATTAGCAATGAGGGAATCTTGACAGCCATGTACCAAAATTTCAAAAATGTTGACTAGGAAAGTGTAATCAGATTAAATTGAAGAAAGTTCTGCAATTTTCCCTAAAGTCATAATGACAGTCTCCACCAGCCTCTCTTAAGCAACGCCAAACAAACACTTGAGACTGATGATGACACCATGCTTGCTGTACACAAGAAGACACAAAAAAAGAGCTCTAGTGCCCTTCCAGTGGAATGCCTTAAGTTTCTCCAAAAGGAAAATTCTGGAACCACGTCTGCCTTAGATAATCAAAGAATTAAGTGGATGTGAGCCCAGTAAAACCCTTATATTCTGCTGTCTAGAAGAGATGCCTGAAAAACAAGGGGGCCATGAGAGGGCAAAGTGATGGTAGACTTGAGGAGGGGAGGTCCTTAAAGCAACAACTGTTTAGAATCTCTCTAGACTTGGGCTCAATGCTTATGCTACAGCAGTGGCAACAGAAAGTCTCTGGTTTCCTGGTGCTCAGAGTAGGAGTGCCAAGCAATGAGCTGGTGGTACAGGTGCATCCTCCTGGAAGACAGAGTGACAGTAGGTGAGCACTTGGCCACACTCTGCAAAGAGCCAGGAACATACAACTTGCATCTTTCAAATAAAACACAAGGAAAAGAAACTCGTCAGAAGAGAAACAGAGCCCCCTATTGGGATTATATTGTGAATTTATGTACGGAATCATTCTTCCTCTTGTAACATGATTCAAACAAGAACATATCAAAGTCCAATAGAATCTGCCTAAACTCCTAGCTGATTCTGTCTGTGAATTAAAATCATCCAGGATGCTTTCACAATTCCCAATGGCCAGGCCATATCGCAGTCTAATTAAATCAGAATCTCAGGAGGGGAGACCCAGGCCTCCGTACTGTCTTTAAAGCACCCTTGATTCCACTGTACAGTCATGGTTGGGAACCACCAAGCTAAATAAACACAAGGTAAATAAATGTCTCCTTCTGCAAGAATAAGCAGAGCAAGAAAAACCACTAGAATTTTAAAAAGCTCCTGCAACACAAAGCTGTAGGAACTCCTGGAAGAAACAGAGAAAAAAGCTAGCAGGGGGTTCTTGATTTAAAAAAAAAAAAAAAATAAACTTGTATGTATGGCATTCTTTCGAAAAATGCATTTTTCGAAAGAATGCCATACATACAAGTTTATTTTTTTTTTTTTTTAAAAAAAAAAAAAAAATAAACTTGTATGTATGGCATTCTTTCGAAAAATGCATTGTTCGCTCTGAAATACCTTTCTCAAGTCAATTACGGTTTTCGTTCTTCTTCTGATGAATAGCAACATTGAAATATTTCAAGGTGAAATTGCTAGTTCGCCAAACACATATTTTAGCAGCAGCACAATTGTCTTTATCTGAATAGTATTTTTCCAGTTATCTTAATTTCATTTGGATCTGATTATTTTAATTAAAAACGTGGAAAGAGAAGAAAATGAAAAATGAAGTTACTTGTCATAGGCAGTACAAATATAATATACAGGATAAAACTCAGAGGTAAACATGATTAAGGGTATCTAAAGAGATGAATCTTTAGCTGAGTTAGTCATGGGATGAGCACAGTCAACTGTGTGAGAAATTGTGAAGGAAAATAAGTTTAAAACTTAGTTATAAGGTATCTAAAATATGCCTTTGAAATTAGTGACTAAAGGTTACTGTCAGGAGAAAGTTTTAAATGATATATTTGGCTATCTAAGAACTTATAAAGTGTAAGTCTATCTTCTGAAAGTATACATATTTAACTTGTACATGTTTTCAGGAATGCATTATGTATGAAATTAAGGAACTGGGTAAAATTCAAGGAAGCAGAAAAAATAGAAGATAACATTCCAAAGACTATTTTAGGCAACAGCACATGAATGGAATGTAAGTAGTTTGTTTGGGAGAGAATACCAGCAAATACTGAAAGGGAATCAGGAAGCAGGACAGGGGACAGAAGGAGGCCATAAAGTATGTTGTATCAAGCGTGCCACTACCCTGTCAACCAGAGCTTCATCCCTTTGGGCACTGTGAGCTAGCTTAGAACACGTGCCTTAGAGCTTTCTCTCCCACTTGAGGGGCAAGAGGGTGGACGTTTATCCACTAGTGAAGACTGCTGCCAGGGGGCATTCGTTCTTTGGCACCTATGGCCTCTTCATAGGTGTCAAAGAATGAATGGCCATTGCACATGGAATGGAACCACTCCCTAAGTCAAGAGGCACATGTACCAGCAATTGGATAAGCATACACAGAACATGAGTAGGGTTGTGACAGCGTGTGCTAAAAACTGTGTTATGAAATAAAACAGAGCAGGGGTCAGCAAGCTTTTTTTGAAAAGAACAGTAGATATTTGAAGCTCTGTGTGCCACATATGGTCACTCTCACATATTTTTCTTTTTCCTTTCTTTCTCCATTTAAAAAAGTAACAACATTCTAGCTCATATAAAAACAGGTGCTGGACCACACTTGGGCCACAGGTTGTAGACTGTAGATTCCTAAAATAGAGAATAATTTTTAAAAAATACTAAAAACCAAATGTATCAGTTAATATGATCAATCAAAATGAGTAACAGAAACAAAGAAAACAATAGCGAAGATCAATAAAACTAAAAGCTGGTTCTTTGAGAAGATAAACAAAATTGATAAACCATTAGCCAGACTCATCGAGAAAAGGAGGGAGAGGACTCAAATCAACAAAATTAGAAATGAAAAAGGAGAAGTTACAACTGACATCACAGAAATATAAAGCATCCTAAGAGACTATTACAAGCAACTTTATGCCAATAAAATGGACAACCTGGAAGAAATGGACAAATTCATAGAAAGGTATAACCTTCCAAGACTGAACCAGAAAGAAATAGAAAATATGAAGAGACCAATCACAAGTAATGAAATTGAAACTGTGATTAAAAATCTTCCAACAAACAAAAGTCCAGGACCAGATGGCTTCACAGGTGAATTCTATCAAACATTTAGAAGAGAGCTAACACCCATCCTTCTGAAACTCTTCCAAAAAATTGCAGAGGAAGGAACACTCCCAAACTCATTCTATGAGGCCACCATCAAACAGATACCAAAACCAGAGAAAACTACTGCAAAAAAAGAAAATTACACACCAATATCACTGATGAATATAGATGTAAATATCCTCAACAATGTACTAGCAAGCAGAACGCAACAACACCTTGAAAGGATCAGACACCATGATCAAGTGGGATTTATCCCAGGGAGGCAAGGATTCTTCAATATACACAAATCAATGAATGTGATACACCACATTAACAAATTAAAGAATAAAAACCATATGATCATCTCAATGATGAATAAAAAGATTTTGACAAAATTTAACACCCATTTATGATAAAAGCTCTCCAGAAAGTGGGCATAACGGGAACCTACCTCAACATAATAAAAGCCATATAAGACAAACCCACAGCCAACAATGTTCTCATTGGTGAAAAATTGAAGCCTTTTCCTCTAAGATCAGGAACAAGTCAAGGTTGTCCACTCTCACTACTATTATTCAACAACGTCTTGGAAGTTTTAGCCACATTAATCAGAGAAGAATAAATCTCTGGCATTCCTGTATACTAATGATGAAAAATCTGACAGAGGAATTAAGGAAACACTACCATTTACCACTGCAACGAAAAGAAAAAATACCTAAGAATAAACCTACCTAAGGAGACCAAAGACCTGTATGCAGAAAAGTATAAGACATTGATGAAAGAAATTAATGATGGTACAAACAAATGGAGAGATATATCATGTTCTTGGATTGGAAGAATCAACATTGTGAAAATGACTACACTACCCAAAGCAATCTACAGATTCAATACAATCCCTATCAAACTAACACTGGCATTTTTCACAGAACTAGAACAAAAAATTTCACAATTTGTATGCAGAAACAAAAGGCCTCAAATAGCCAAAGCAGTCTTGAGGGAAAAAAAAAAAAACGGAGCTGGAGGAATCAGACTCCCTGACTTCAGACTATACTACAAAGCTACAGTAATCAAGACAATATGGTACTGGCACAAAAACAGAAATATAGATCAATGGAATGGGATAGAAAGCCCAGGGATAAATCCACGCACCTATGGTCAAAACCCACACACCTATGGTCAACTAATCTATGACAAAGGAGGCAAGGGTATACAATGGAGAAAAGACAGTCTCTTCAATTAGCAGTGCTGGGAAAACTGGACAGCTACACATAAAAGAATGAAATTAGAACACTCCCTAACACCATACACAAATATAAACTCAAAAGGGATTAGAGACCTAAATGTAAGACAGGACACTATAAAACTCTTAGAGGAAAACATAGGAAGAACACTCTCTGACATAAATCACAGCAAGATCTTTTTTTATCCACCTCCTAGAGTAATAGAAATAAAAACAAAAATAAACAAATGGAAACAAATGAAACTTCAAAGCCTTTGCACAGCAAAGGAAACCATAAACAAGACGAAAAGACAACCCTCAGAATGGGAGAAAATATTTGCAAATGAATCAACAGACAAAGGATTAATCTTCAGAATATATAAACAGATCATGCAGCTCAAAATTAAAAAAAAACAACCCAATCCAAAATTGGGCAGAAGACCTAAATAGACATTTATCCAAAGAAGACATACAGATGGCCAAGAAGCAGATGAAAAGCTGCTCAACATCACTAATAATTAAAGAATGTAAGTCAAAACTACAGTGAGGTATCACCTCACATCAGTTAGTATGGGCATCATCAGAAAATCTGCAAACAACAAATGTTGGAGAGGGTGTGGAGAAAAGGGACCCCTCTTGCACTATTGGTGGGAATGTAAATTGATACAGGCACTATGGAGAACAGTATGGAGGTTCCTTAAAAAACAAAAAAATACAATTACTATATGATCCAGCAATCCCAATACTGGTTATATACCCAGAGAAAACCATAATTCAAAAAGACACATGCGGAGAGAGGGGGAAGATGGCAAAAGAGTAACACGTGGAGATCACCTTCCTCCCCACAGATACATCAGAAATACATCTACACGTGGAACAACTCCTACAGAACACCTACTGAATGCTGGCAGAAGACCTCAGACCTCCCAAAAGGCAAGAAACTCCCCCACGTACCTGGGTAGACCAAAAGAAAAAATAAAGACGAAAGAATAAGAACGGGACCTGCACCAGTGGGAGGGAGTTGTTAAGGAAGAAAGGTTTCCACACACTAGAAGCCCCTTCGTGGGCAGAGACTGCGGGTGGCGGAGTGGGGGAGCTTCGGCGTGGCGGAGGAGAGCGCAGCAACAGGGGTGCAGAGGGAAAAGCAGAGAGATTTCCGCACAGAGGATTGGTGCTAACCAGCACTCACCAGCCCGAAAGGCTTGTCTGCTCACCCGCCGGGGTGGGCGGGGCTGGGAGCTGAGGCTCGGGCTTTGGTCGGGAGTGCAGGGAGAGGACTGGCGGTGTGAACACAGCCTGAAGGGGTTAGTGCACCACGGCTAGCCGGGAAGGAGTCTGGGAAAAAGTCTGGACCTGCCGAGGAGGCAAGAGACGTTTTCTTCCCTCTTTGTTTCCTGGTGCGCAAAGAGAGGGGATTAAGAGCGCTGCTTAAAGGAGCTCCAGAGACGGGAGCAAGCCACGGCTAACAGCGCGGACCCCAGAGACGGGCAGAAGACGCTAAGGCTGCTGCCGCCACCAACACGAAGAATGTGTGCGATCACGGATCGCTTTCCACACCTCCCTTCCGGGGAGCCTGTGCAGCCCGCCACTGCCAGCGTCCCGGGATCCAGGGGCAACTCCCCCGGGAGAACGCAAGGCGCGCCTCAGGCTGTTGCAACGTCACACCGGCCTCTGCCTCTGCAGGCTGGCCCCGCAATCCGTGCCCCTCCCTCCCCCCGGCCTGAGTGAGCCGGAGCCCCCAAATCAGCGGCTCCTTTAACCCCGTCCTGTCTGAGCAAACAATAGACGCCCTTTGGCAACCTACACACATAGGCAGGGCCAAATCAAAAGCTGAACCCTGGGAGCAGTGCGAACAAAGAAGAGAAAGGGAAATCTCTCCCAGCAGCCTCAGGAGCAGCGGATTAAATCTCCACAATCAACTTGATGTACCCTGCATCTGCAGAATACATGAATAGACAATGAACCATACCAAATTGAGGAGGTGGACTTAGAGAGCAAGATATATTATTTTTTCCCCTTTTCGTGTTTTTTGTGAGTGTCTATGTGTATGCTTCTGTGTGAGATTTTGTCTGTATAGCTTTCCTTTCACGAGTTGTCCTAGGGTTCTATCTGTCCATTTATTTATTTTTTATTAATTTTTTAAAAAAATTTTTTTCTTAATAACTTTATTTATTTTAATAACTTTATTTTATTTTACCTTACTTTATTTTCTTTTATCTTCTTTCTTACTTTCGTTCTACTTCTTCTCCCTTTTATTCTGAGCCGTGTGGATGAAAGGCTCTTGGTGCTACAGCCAGGAGTCATTGCTGTGCCTCTGAGGTGGGAGAGCCAACTTCAGGACACTGGTCCATAAGAGACCTCCCAGCTCCATGGAATATCAAACGGTGAAAATCTCCCAGAGATCTCCAACTCCACACCAACACACAGCTTCACTCAACGACCAGCAAGCTACAGTGCTGGACAACCTATGCCAAACAACTAGCAAGACAGGAACACAACCCCACCCATTAGCAGAGAGGCTGCCTAAAATCAGAGGAAGTCCACAGACACCCCAAAACACACCACCAGACGTGGACCTGCCCACCAGAGAGACAAGATCCAGCCTAATCCACCAGAACACAGGCACTAGTCCCCTCCACCAGGAAGCCTATACAACCCACCGAACCAATTTTAGCCACTGGGGACAGACACTAAAAGCAACGGGAACTACAAACCTGCAGCCTGCAAAAAGGAGACCCCAAACACAGTGAGATAAGCAAAATGAGAAGACAGAAAAACACACAGCAGATGAAGGAGCAAGATAAAAACCCACCAGACCTAACAAATGAAGAGGCAGTCTACCTGAAAAAGAATGCAGAATAATGATAGTAAAGATGATCCAAAATCTTGGAAACAGAATAGGAAAATGCAAGAAACATTTAACAAGGACCTAGAAGAACTAAAGATGAAACAAGCAACAATGAACAACACAATAAATGAAATTAAAAATACTCTAGATGGGATCAATAGCAGAATAACTGAGGCAGAAGAACGGATAAATGACCTGGAAGATAAAAAAAAGTGGAAATAACTACTGCAGAGAAGAATAAAGAAAAAAGAATGAAAAGACCTGAGGACAGTCTCAGAGACCTCTGGGACAACATTAAACACAGCAACATTCGAAATATAGGGGTTCCAGAAGAAGAAGAGAAAAAGAAAGGGACTGAGAAAATATTTGAAGAGATTATAGTTGAAAACATCCTTAAAATGGGAAAGGAAATAGTTAATCAAGTCCAGGAAGCATATCCCATACAGGAAAAATCCAAGAAGAAACACGCCAAGACACATATTAATAAAACTGTCAAAAATTAAATACAAAGAAAACATATTAAAAGCAGCAAGGGAAAAACAACAAATAACACACAGGGAATCCCCATAAGGTTAACAGCTGATCTTTAAGCAGAAACTCTGCAAGCCAGAAGGGACTGGCAGGACATATTTAAAGTGATGAAGGAGAAAAACCTACAACCAAGATTACTCTACCCAGCAAGGATCTCATTCAGATTTGATGGAGAAATTAAAACCTTTACAGACAAGCAAAAGCTGAGAGAGTTCAGCACCACCAAACCAGCTTTACAACAAATGCTAAAGGAGCTTCCCTAGGGAGGAAACACAAGAGAAGGAAAAGACCTACAATAACAAATCCAAAACAATTAAGAAAATGGTAATAGGAACATACATATCGATATTTACCTTAAATGTAAATGGACTAAATGCTCCTACCAAAAGACACAGATTGGCTGAATGGACACAAAAACAAGACCCATATATTTGCTGTCTACAAGAGACCCACTTCGGACCTAGAAACACATACAGACTGAAAGTGAGGGGATGGAAAAAGATATTCTATGTAAATGGAAACCAAAAGAAAGCTGGAGTAGCAATTCTCATAACAAAAAAAAAAATATAAAAGACTTTAAAACAAAGATTATTACAAGAGATAAAGACAGACACTACATAACGATCAGGGGATCGATCCAGGAAGAAGTTATAACAATTGTAAATATTTATGCACCCAACATAGGAGCACCTCAATATATAAGGCATATACTAACAGCCATAAAAGGGAAAATCAACAGTAACTCATTCATAGTAGGGGACTTTAACACCCCACTTTCACCAATGGACAGATCATGCATAATCCTCAACAAAATACTAGCAAACAGAATCCAATGGCATGTTAAAAGTATCAGAAACCATGTTCAAGTGGGGTTTATCCCAGGAAAGCAAGGATTCTTCAAAATACACAAATCAATCAATGTGATACACCATATTAAATTGAAGGAGAAAAACCATATGGTCATTTCAATAGCTGCAGAGAAAGCTTTCGACAAAATTCAATACCAATTTATGATAAAAACCCTCCAAAAAGTAGGCAGAGAGGGAAGTTTCCTCAACATAATAAAGGCCATATATGACAAACCCACAGCCAACATCGTCCTCAATGGTGAAAAACTGAAAGCATTTCCACTAAGATCAGGAACAAGACAAGGTTGTCCACTCTCACCACTCTTATTCAACATAGTTTTGGAAGTTTTAGCCACAGCAATCAGAGAAGAAAAGGAAATAAAAGGAATCCAAATCGGAAAATAAGAAGTAGAGCGGTCACTGTTTGCAGATGACATGATACTATAAATAGAGAATCCTAAAGGTGCTACCAGAAAACTACTAGAGCTAATCAATGAATTTGGTAAAGTAACAGGATACAAAATTAATGCACATAAATCTCTGTCATTCCTATACACTAATGATGAAAAATCTGAAAGTGAAATCAAGAAAACACTCGCATTTACCACTGCAACAAAAAGAATAAAATATCTAGGAATAAACCTACCTAAGGAGACAAAAGACCTGTATGCAGAAAATTATAAGACACTGATGAAAGAAATTAAAGATGATACAAATAGATGGAGATACATACCATGTTCTTGGATTGGAAGAATCAACATTGTGAAAACGACTACACTACCCAAAGCAAGCTACAGATTCAATGCAATCCCTGTCATTTTTCACAGAACTAAAACAAAAAAATTCACAATTTATATTGTTGATAGCTAGTGGGAAGCAGCCGCATAGCACAGGGAGATCAGCTCGGTGCTTTGTGAGCACCGAGAAGGGTTGAATAGGGAGGATGGGAGGGTGGGAGACGCAAGAGGGAAGAGATATGGGAACATATGTATATGTATAACTGATTCACTTTGTTATGAAGCAGAAACTAACACACCATTGTAAAGCAATTATACTCCAATAAAGATATATATAAAAAAAAAGGAAGTCAGCACAAGAGAATTCATATTCGATTATTCTATTTATATGGAGTTCACAAACAGGCAGGACAATACTATAATGTGTGAAAATTCATGCATGGGTGGCAAACTCTACAGAAAAGCATAGATGTAGTGACAATAAAAGTCATGATATTTTTTAACTTTGGAACAGAGAGGAGTAGTAAGGAAGAGGGAGCATGGGGGAGAGTACAGAGTTTGGCAATTTTGTATTTCTTGATTTAAGTGGTGGTACTTAATGTTGGTTTGAGATTAAATCCACCTCCACTTCAAGGTTTGTTCATTTTTATTTATCTATGTTACGTTTTACAAGAGAAATTTAATGTTTTTAATTGAAGCATAGTTGACTTACAATATAATACTAGTTTCAGGTGTATTACATAGTGATTCAATATTTTTCTAGATTACACATCACACCAAATTATTATATTATTGACTATATTCCCTGTGTTGTACATTATATCTCTGTGATTTATTTTATAGTATAAGTAGTTTGCACAAAAAATGTTTAAAGAATGATATATGTCTGGAAAATAAATGAAAGTTTCTCCTTAAAAAAAAAAAGACACATGCACCCCAATGTTCACTGCAGCACTATTTACAATAGTCAGGTCAGGGAAGCAATCTAAATGCCTATCGACAGACAAATGGATAAGGACAGTTGGTACATATACACAATGGAATATTACTCAGCCATAAAAAGGAACAAAATTGGGTCATTTGTTGGGACGTGGATGGATCTAGAGACTGTCATACAGAGTGAAGTAAGTCAGAAAAACAAATATCGTATATTAACACATATATGTGGAACCTAGAAAAATGGTACAGATGAACTGCTTTGCAGGGCAGAAATTGAGAGAGATGTAGAAAACAAACGTATGGACAGCAAAGGGGGAAAGTGGCGGTGGGTGGGTGGTGGTGGTGTGATGGATTGGGCGATTGGGATTGACATGTATACACTGATGTGTATAAAATTGATGTCTAATAAGAACCTGCTGTATAAAAAAATAAATTAAATTTTAAAAAAAGATGTTAAAAAAAGAAACTAAAAAACATACTTTATTGCTAAAAACTGCTAACCATCATTGAGCCTTCAGTGAGTTATGGTAGTATCATCAAAGATCAATGATCACGTATCACCTTAATAAACATAACAATAATGAAAAAGTCTGAAATACTGTGAGAAATAACTGAAATGTGACAGGCGGGCATGAAGTGGGTAAATGCTGTTGGAAAAATGGCACTGACAGATCTGTTCAATGCAGAATTGCCACAGACTTGCAATTTGTAAAAAATGCACTATCTGTAAAGCACAATAACATGAAGTATGTCTGTAAAGAACTCTTACAACTCAACAGTAAGAAAAAGAAAAGCTTATGAAAAGGCAAGAAAAAAAAAATATATGCTATGTGATAGATTTTCAAGATATGTTTTGGAACTTCCTTTCAGCTCTTTTTTTCCTTTTTTATACTCTCTTTTACAAGCCCATTCTATTTCCAGTCTCATGTGCATTTACCTCTGTTTTTCTTTATTCCCATTGTATTACATATTTGCTCCTCTATATCCAGATCTGACTATGTTTGATGAAAGCGTTTTCCTCAATTTAATTCAAGTCAGTACCAGAAATCTTCAAGGAACTAATTATCAAGTTTGCACAATATTGAAGCGAACATAGCCATACACAAAAACAAGATGATAGACTAGAACGTGTCTCCCCTGTAATTGCATTTTTCCATTTCTCCTGACCTTAATTCAGCCAGGACTGCAGTTTCTCACATGCCTCCTGGGATATCAAAGTCAGCCAGCACCGAGAGAAACTGGCTATGAACCACAATAGTAGACTTATACTCCAGGGAGGTAGCCTGAAAGAAAACACTGTTTTATACAAACTTGTAGTAATTGGCCAAATCCTGCTGTTGTATTCTCTTTTGGAGGCCAGCTTGGAAGGCTCCCCTTTTCTCAGCTGCCCTCTAATGAAGGTAAAGCTTTGTGATCCTACCTTTGTTAATCCCGGAAATCAGTCCATCCGTTCTGGCAGACACACTGCTCCGAGAGAGGAAAAAGACAAGAATGGGCACACTGGCTGATTGCAGTAGGTGCTAGTTGATATTGAGAGGACACTGAAAAGGAAAAATAACAAAAATACTTACACCTATTACTTTTCACTTTATAAGGTATTTCCTCACTTAAATTTTTATAAACCTCCCCTCAGGAAGGTGTTACTAGAAGAAAACAGAAATAAAGCACAAGGATGTTGCCTTTATTTGCTGACCACTTGATGGTTTAGGTTTAAAATCCTAAGGGAGGAATCTGTCAAAAAGGAATAAATTCTATTACCAGAATTATTACTGAAATGACAAAAGTTACCATGGAATGTAGTAAGATTAATGGTATTTCTATATATTAACAATAGATGATTAAAAATACAATGAAAATACTACTTTTTGAAGGCACAAGGAAACCAAAATTCTTGTTTAGAAATTAATTTAACCAAAAAAGGTGAAATAGCTGTACAATGAAAACTAGAAAACATTGCCAGAGAAATTAAAGAGGACCTAAATAAATGGAAAGAGATAGCAAGCTAATAGAATGGGAGACTAAACATTGTTAAGGTTCTCCCCACATTGATCTAAAGCATATGTTCTCAGCAGGGACATCACCCCTTAGAAAGGATGAAAATTTGTTCCAAAAAATCCTCAGATATTACAATGGCCTGTCATTTCCAAGGCTCAACCCTACTTGATAGAATCTTATTCTTTATTATTTAATGTAGCTTGCTTGAGAGGATTTAAATAGAATTTACTTTTTCTCCTTGAAGTTGGTGGGGGGAAGGGCAAAACAATTTTTAAAAAGATTGAGAAATAGTGATCTAAAATTCAAGACAATTCCAATCAAAACTCCAGCAGGCTTTTATTAAATTGACAAGATAACTCTAAAATTTACATGGAAATTCAAAGGCCTTAGCAAAGTGAAAAAAGATTTGGAAAAGAAGAAACTCAGAGGACTCAACACAGAGTATATTGGGTTAAGGGTTAAAAAAACATAGGCTAACACATTAGAGAAATAAATTTGCACATATAAGGTCGATTGATATTTTTTGACAAAGCTTCCAAAGTAGTTCAATGAGGAAAGGATAGTTTTGGGTTTTTTTAATGGCACTGAAACTACTAGACATTCGTATGAAAATAAATTGACCTGTACATCATACTATACACAATAATTAATGTGAGACTTACAATATAAATAAACATAAAAGCTGAAACAATGAAAATTCTAAATAAAAACATTGGTGAATATTTTTGCGAACCCGGAGTGGGTAACAATTTCTTGGATGTTTAGTACAAAAAGTACTAAACATCAAATAAAAAGTCAATGAATTAAACATCATTAAAATTAAATAGTCTCTTCAAAAGACACCAGTAAGAAAATAAAAAAACAAGACACAGACTTGGAGAAAATATTCTCAATACATACATCCACCATCATACCGGCTGACAGATGTGTATGCTTGTGAGGTCTGTGTGTCTGTGTGTGAACATGTATGTGTCTGTGTATAAAGCACTTCTGTAACATAAGAATAGACAAAATAATCCAGTATCCAATTAAAATAGGGGAAACCCTGAACAGACACTTCACAAATAATGTTCTCCAAAAGGCACATGGTAAGATGTTCAGAGAATTAGTAATCAAATAAACGTAAAACAAACCACAATGTGATACCACACACACCCACTAGAATGGCTATTCCATTCCAATTGTTGGCAAATTTGTGAAGCAACTGATATGCTCGTGGATTACTGGTTGGAATGTAAAATGGTACAAACATTTTGAAATACAGTTGGTTTCTTATAAAGTTTAACGTATGCTTACTATACAATCCAACAATTTCACTTTTAGGAATTTCCACAAAAGAAAACACATTCATGAAAAGACGTGTATAAGAATGTCCACATTTTATTGATATCTTCTCAAAGTCGAAATCTTTTGATGTGTCCATGAACAAGAGAATGGATTAAAAATAATATAGTATGTTTATAGAATGGAATACTATTTAGCCATGAAAGAAAACAAATGACTAATACATGAAACAGCGTTATGTTGAGTGAAAGAACTTTGAAACTTAAGAGTACACACTGCATAATTCTCTTTATATGACATTCAAGAACAAGGAAAAACTATGGTGATAAAGAGTAGAACAATGGTTGCCTCTGGGAGATGGGATTGACAGAAAAAAGGGATGAGGGAACTTTTTGAGATGATGGTTACAGGGATGCACAGATTTGAAACAACTTATTGAAATGTACATTTACAAACTGTGTTTTATTTTATGTAAATTACACTTCAATTAAAAAATAAAACATAAGGAAAAATGACAGAAGTAAAACCTATAAATCAAAATCCATTGGAAAGATATATCAAAACAAAACAAAACAGAGACAAATGGATGAGGCCAAAGCATAAGATTTAGGGAGGTACCCTTGTATGATGAAACTAAAGCAATGCAAGGAAGTGATTACTAAAACTTAGGAGAATATTTGTTTATGGGGAATATGAGAGGTATTGCTGAGAACAAGGCATTTTGAGGGGCTTCTGGTATGGCTGACAATATTCTTTTACCTGATTGGTCAAGTCCTAATAAAGATGTTAGCCTCATAATAATCAAATAACTGCACATGCATTCTATAGCAGTTTTCTGCATCTGTATTTTAGTTTACAACAAGTGAGGATAAATAAATAAGTTTAAAAATAAATCAAAGCAATCTGTTTTATATAACATGTTTGAAGAAGACTCCAAGAGTATGAGATTTAAATGAGACTTGAAGGATAAAAAGGAGCTGGTCTTATGAAGAATACGGAAAGATAGGGATAAACGCATGCAGGAAAACTGAAACCAAGTCACTGTGACTGCAGCATGATAAACTTGGGGAACAGTGTCACGAAATTAAGCATGAGCCACAGCATACAAGATTATTGATTTAAATGAGTATGAGTTCTATTCTACACGAATTAAGATATTATAAACAGTCAAAGTGGTAGAGGAAACACTTTTCATTTGACATTTATAAGAGATTTGACTGTGGTTTTTGTGTAGGAATTTTATTAAAGGACAAGAAGAATGGAAATAGGGAGAAAGGATGATAACAATGTAGATTAGGTTAGAGACACAGTAATTGGACTTGGGAAGTGACTTCAGAGACAGGGAGAAGTGAATGTGTTCAAGGTATTTGGCTAAGTGGGTCACAAGAAGTGAAAAGCTAATAATTCTGGCTGCTTTCCACCAAGATTAACTGAGTAGGTAAGAATCTCATATATGTGTTGAAATGGTAGTAGATTAATGTAGGAAAACATCTGGGAAAGGAAAAGTTCACAACTAATTTTAGGGGTCAAATATCAACACTCCTACCCAAAACCTGAAAGCTTATGTCCACTTCCTGCTACCCCATTCCACACTGTGGCAAGAGTTCATCTACTTATCTATTAACCCTCACGTCCCAGACTAACTTTTGTTCCAATCACTCTATCATTGTCCCATCCCCTTGCCACCCACACTAACATCCGTCCCTTTAGAATACACTTTTTTCCCTGAATGGAAGACCCTTTCCTAGCATATGCACATGGTTAAATTTGTATCTGTCTGCCAAGGCCCACCTCAAATTTTATTATTTTCTTGGAAGCTTATTGGGAGAGTTCCTATGTGTAGGAGGTGCCTGTCCTGTGTCTATGTACTTCTCTATTATAGTTTTAGCATACTGTGTTTACTGATGCTTTTTCTGTATGCCCCATTAAGATGAAAGTCCATTGAAGACAAGGATGATATAGCATTGGTTCATCTTTCTATCTTTATTCTTAACACAGCACATAAGTAGGAGCCAATATTGAATACACATTTATTAAATGGTTGTTTTGGAAGAAAGAGAAAAAATATTTGAAACAATAATGACTAAGAATTTTATCAAGTTAATGCCAGGTACCAAACCACAAATCCAGGAAGCTCAGAGAACTAAGCAAGAAATATGCCCCCAAAAATCTATACCTAGGCATGCAGTTTTCAAACTACAGAAAATCAAAGATAAAGGGAAAACTCTGAAGGAAGGCAGAGGAAAAAAACACCTTCCTATAAAGGAAGATAAGAATTATATCTGACTTCTCATCAGAAACCATTCAATCAAGAAGAGAGGGGAGGGAAATATTTAAAATGTTCAAAGAGAAAACTCACCAACCTAGAATTCTATACCCCACAAAGTTACCCTTAAAAAGTGAAGGAAAAATAAAGACTTTCTCAGAAAAACAAAAAGTGAGGGAATTTGTTGCCAGTAGACCTGTTTTGCAAGACCTATTAAAGGAAGTTCTTTAGGAAGAAGGTAGATAATATAGGTCAGAAATTTGTATCTACACAAAGAATGGAAGAGTACTGAAGAAGAAATAAGATAAAATAAAAAACTTTTATTTTTCTTCTAATTAATGATCTGATAGCAGTTTATTTAAAATAATACCAACAGTATATTAGATTATGTATGCTTATGTATATATCAGATATATACATATATTTTACACACACACACACACACACACACACACACACACACACACACCCCTCTATACTCAGTTCCAACCCCTCCAGCCATGGTCATGGACCAGTCTAGCCTCCTTTGGGATCTGGCCAGAGACACATCCATCTATGCCTCTAAAACCAGGCCTGCAGACTTCAAATGTGTCTATGGAACTTGAAACATCCCTGGGGGCTTGATTCTATCTCCTCTCAGCCATGGTCCAGGACCAGTTTTGCTCACCCAGAGACCCATTCAATGATGTGGCAGAACCTCACTGAGACTTGGTGGGAGCCACACCAGCCACCCACCTGGTAATAGACACACTGTGGGCCAACTGAGTACCTGACTGTGGACCCAGAAGCAGACCATTGTCCCAGGGCCACCCTACTGAACAAGGTACTGGAGGCAGTTCCACTGCCTGACTTCAAGACTTATTGTATAGCTACAGCAATGAAGACAGTGTGGTACTGGGGAAAGGAAAGACAGACCAATGGAACAGAATAGAGATCCCAGAAACAGACCCCCCCATAAATTCAGTCAACTGATCTTTGACCAAAGGAGCAAAGACAATGCAATGGAGCAAAGATGGACTCTTCAACAAATAGTGCTGGACTAACTGGACATCCACATACAAAAAATGAATCTAGACAGACATACACCCTTCATAAAAATGACCCAAATTGGATCATAGACCTAAATGTAAACAATAAAACCCCTAGACGATAGTATAGGAGAAAACCTAGATGACCTTGGGTATGGTGATGCCTTTTTAGATATAACACTAAAGACATAATCCATGAAAGAAATAATTGAGAGGCTCAGCTTCATTACAATTAAAATTTCTGCTCTGGGAAAGACAATATCAAGAGAACGAGAAGACAAGCCACAAACTGGGAGAACATATTTTCAAAAGACACTTCTGGTGAAGGACTGTTACCCAAAATATGCAAAGGACTCTTAAATCTCAACAACATAGTTATATAGAAATTATGCTTACATTTATGATTAAAAAAATCAATAGAGTATAACCAGGTAATAAAATTCACCAAGAAAAGTTGGATACAGGCGATAGGGTAGCAATAATTTTCCTTCCTTTTTGAAATTACCAGAATTACTTGTAAAGTGTTATACCACATAGTATAAAAATAAAAAATTTAAATACTGTAGTTTTCATTCCACTTTAATATTCTATAAATCAATTTCTTTTCATTGGCTTATTATACTAACATTTTAAAAGGAGATAATATAAAGATGCTTCCCCTCAAATTGTTAACAAGAATGGTGGGACAGGAGGAAGAACTGTTGCAGCCATCCTGCTGATGCATAACAAGATAAACAAGCCCAGTCAGAAACTGCACCCCTCCAGCCTGAAATCTCTTCCTAGTAGGAAAGCCTTTCTACCAATTTAAATGTATATTCAGTTTTTGAATGGGGCTCAGCAGGGTCAGCCAGAGTGTGATAATGACATACTTGCAGCTCTTAATCTTCAGAGCCTGCCTTAGCCTGCTCTTGCCTTCATCCTAGAGGATTTCCTCTACATCCTTCCCAGATGTGTATCACAATACCCTGGACTCTAATATGTAGTGAAGGCTCCTACACATTCATTTATATACAGCTTGCTTACAGAAAAACTTGCTGAGACATTTTGAAATGGAAACTGAGAAGAGAAAAACAAGCAGGAAATTTCCCTATACATGTAGACTCCGAAGCCTAAAGGGAATTGTATTTCCACTTGTAAAGCAGAAAAAAATTGGCCAGCTCAAGGGAGGCATAACAGGTGTTTTCCCAGCTTAGAGGAGTTGGGAGGTACAAGGGGTTCATAAAAAACTAAAACTTTCTACACTCCACTCCTTCAGCCAGGTAAAGTGCTGGCTTTCGCTTCTTACCCTTTCCCAGTATTAGCAGAACTCGAGGGTGAACGCACAAAAGTACACTGACAGCAGGAATCACGAGACCACAGCTGTCGCGTGCTGAGATGTGCTCCATGGGCAGGGTATGCTCCCCTGGTGCTTAAGTGTGGCCACCACCAGTGTTCACAGCAATGGATACTGGATTTTGTACTTCGTTACAACAGCTCCAGAACTGGTTCTAGTCATTGCCTTCAAATTGTGATGCTCTATGCTAGTGAGTAGTCCCTTAACCAATTTGTGGGTTTTTCTGTAGGCACTGCTTTTCTGACCTTTATCTTGGGAAAGGAAATGAGACAGAAAGAGCTGAAATTCCACTTGCACAGCCCAGGGCTTCAGCACACCTTCTTCTTGCCCACACATTAGCCTCTCCCTTCTGACTGCATCTTCACACCATCACCAGTTTCCTAGCCTCCCACGGTGCCATGTGAGATACATAAGAAGTAGGTTCTTCTTCCCCTTTCCCTGCATGTATTAAGTAGGTACATATCATGTGTCTGGCATTGTTCTAGGAGCATGGAATAAATAAAGTCCCTATCCTCAGTGAGGTTATATTGTAATGAAGAAGATAAGCAAGTGAAAAGACATAAGAAGTGAGAGAGGTACCAGACACAGCTTTACTCTAACTTAAAGGGTTCAGTATATATATGCAATGTTCCATTCCAGAAATCTGTTCTTGAATTTTAATCTTTATTAAAAATGGTACATCAAGCTCAATCCTCTGGGTGTAAGACCAAGGACAAAGATCATTTTTTTCCAAATCCAGTGATATTCATCATCATCTAAACAAGGTTAAGTTTTTGAGATATAAATTTTTGTTCTTCACTAGGTTTTTAAAACTAGTGCAAGAAGGCAAATAAATTATCCTAATAATTGCACCAACACAACTGTACAAAGATGTTGGTACTGCCAGAGTTGATAAAAAATAATACCTCTGCGAAATGGATCATGGTGTTAGTTAGACCACTCTTATAGGAGAGTGTGAATCTGGCCCCTAGAAGTACAGTTTAAGGGTGACAATCAATGTGCTGAAAGTATACAAGACCAGAAAATCCTAACAGGGCTTGGTATCTGTAAGAACAGCTCATACTTTATTATTATATTATTTCTTTGAAATATGAGAATTCTAGAGCGTTTATCTTTCAAAATGAATTTTAAACCTGTTTATTTCTTGAAAAGAAACCTGATATAGTTTTCATAGATAAGTTTTATGAGAATATATATATCTTAAATTATGTTTTCTAAATTTACATCTTTTTATTGTGTGTGAGTCAGTAATTCGTTTTCTTCATATAGTTGCTATAATTTTCTTTTAGAATTTATTCTTATTTACTTAAGTGTTACCACTGATTGCTGCTATACATAGAAAGATAGTTGTTTTGTGTTCTTTATTCACACCTTACTTAAATTTCTTATTGTAATTAATAATTTTTGTCAGTTTAAGCTCTTAGGTTTCCATGGTAGAGTCATATGATCTGCAAATAATGATTAATTTCCCAGCCTTTTCCAATTATATGCTTCCATTTTCTCATACTTTGAAAATTGGATTGCTTACAATTTCCAGAAAACTCTTAAAGAGTGGTTTACATATGACATTGTTATAGACCTGATTTTTTTTTTTTTTTAAATTTTATTTATTTATTTTTGGCTGCGTTGGGTCTTCGTTTCTCTCCGAGGGCTTTCTCTAGTTGTGGCGAGCTGGGGCCACTCTTCATCGCGGTGCGCGGGCCTCTCACTATCGCAGCCTCTCTTGTTGCAGAGCACAGGCTCCAGACGCGCAGGCTCAGTAGTTGTGGCTCACGGGCCCAGTTGCTCCGTGGCATGTGGGATCTTCCCAGACCAGGCTCGAACCTGTGTCCCCTGCATTGGCAGGCAGGTTCTCAACCACTGCGCCACCAGGGAAGCCCTAGACCTGATTTAATGGGAATGTTTCAAGCATTAAAATGATGATTATAGTATTTATGACTGTTGTTTTTATTATTATTATGGTTTAAAAGTGACATCCTCTTAAAGAAGTATCATTCTAGTCTTAATATTACTAGCAGCACAGATATTTTACTTTGCATTTCGTTAAATATTTCTTCATTGTAAAACTGGATAAACACGTTTGAGATTCATTAAAATATTTTTAGATATTACCAGACTTCTAACTTCAACCATCCATGTATTTTCTATTTATTGGATAAACACTACCTTATAGTGTTTTGCTGTTTTATTATAAAAATCCTTGGCTCACTTTTATATTAACATTTAACCTCTAAAATAATGAGAAATATGTTATAATTGTCTATTTTGTATTACCTTTACCTTTTTTAAAGTGGTATTTTAGTTCCTTAAAATGAATTGTCTTTTGAAATATTGGAATCTTTCTTATTCAAAGTTATAAGCAATTTTTGTCTGTTTACTATTTGGACTGGACAGTTTTTAAAAAATTATCCTATTTTGAAAACTTTAAAAATTACTCTTATGGACTCCTGGTAAATTTGAAAAAAAGATGAGCTGATTATTCAACCTTCTCTCTCTAAACATATAATACTTCTCGACAAATATAACAATGTGTCTTGGTATACATAGCAGTATTAAGAATTAAAAGGTGGAATTGCCCAAGCATTATAAATGAAGAAGAATCTCAGAATTAAGGCAAACACTGTAAGCTGAAGACAGAATGCCTCTTAGATTTATACATTTTGAAGCTGCAGAAGCTATGGCTGGAGATTTGCAAAGTGAAATTAAATAAAATTAGACAATTAGCAATATTAAAATAAAGGATAAATTCATTTTTCAAAGACAAATGTAACATTTCAGAAAGAAAATGACCAAATATCAGGCTATCAATGAAATCTAACCAATTTCAAAGAATCAACACTATCCCACTACATTTTTTATTACAATAAAATAAGTTAGAAACCTTCAATTAAATAACAATCTAAACTCTACATAGTGAGAAAATAAAGGATACCTTAATTATCCCATGGTTTAAGAAGAAAGTGTAACAGAAGTTATAAAGGTTCCATTCTAAAGAGTAACAAAAGTAATATATGCTAAGACCACGTGGCTTGCAGCTGAAGTAATACATAAAAATTGCAGCATTAAGTTAAGAGTAAGAAAAAATGAAGTAGTATATAGCATTTGAAAGAATCAACTAAGTAAATCAAAAAAGAGTTACATTCCTTACCTACCTTTTCCCCACTTCAAAATGTAGAAAGAAAATAATATGGAAAAGAGTGGACTTGTAATGAAAAATTTTTTTAAATCATAAAAATTTGTAAAAGATAGAAGTGACACACAAAACTAAAAACTGGTTTGTGGAAAAAGACTGAAAATAAAGAAACATAGTAAGACTGAAGAAACAGGATTGAAATAAAGAAAATACTGTGAATGAAAAGCCAATGTGCATGTGGATGCATGCACACACACACACACACACACACACAGAGGGATGCCATTACATTAAGATAATATTTCATTGTATTTAATAAATAAAATTGCTCAACAGTAGAAAATTTAGCAAATTGTCCAGTTCATTTCATAAGGTGGTAAAACTGATGTCAGAAAAATTTAAGGATTGTAAAATAAATGCATATTTTAATTATAACAGAATGAGATGAAAAATTCTAGATAAAATATTAACAAATGAAATTGAGTAGTGTATTAAAATAAAATATTATGATCAAGTTAAATTCATAACAGAAGTAGAAGAATGGTACAATACCAGAAAATACTGATGTCATTCTCTTCATTAAGATTTAAGGGAAATAAATATGATAACCACAGAAGGAGAAGAGGATGTTAAGATACAAAAAAAATTATTGTATGGGACAAATAAATGTTCACACACAAAATAATTAATTTGGTCCCCTCTCTCATACCATACACAAAAATTGACTCAAAGTGCATCATGAACCTAAATGTATGAGTAAAGCTATAAAACTTTCAGAAGAAAATACAAGAGTAAATCACAACCATTCATTAGATAATATCTTAGTTATAACACCAAAAGCATAAGTTATAAGATTGAAAATTTGACTTAATCAAAATTGAATATATTTGTGTTTCAAAGAATACCATCAACAAGGGAAAAAGACAACCCACAGAATGGGGAAATTATTTGTAAATCATATATCTAATGAGGTAATTATATCCATAATATATTTATTTTTAAAAAATATTACAACAATAGTTTTTAAAAGGCCAGTAATCAATTTAAAAATGGGCAAAGGATTTCAATAGGCATTTCTACAAAGAAGATTTTAAAATAACAAATAAGCACATGAATAGATACCCAATATGACTGAGTATGAGGCATCACTGGAGAAAAAACAAAATAAGATACCATATCACAAACAGTAGGATGGTTATAATCAAAAAGACGGACAATAGCAAGTTTTGACAAGGATTGGGAGAAATTACAACCCTTATACACTGTTGGTGGGAATATAAAATGGTGCAGCCCTTTGGAAAATAATTTAGCCATTCCTCAAAATGTTAAACGTAGAGTTACCATATGACCTACCAATTCCACTCCTAAGTCTCCACTCAAGAGAAATGAAGATATATCTCCACATAAAAACTCATACACAAATGTCCATCAATGGATGAATTAATTAATACACAACATGTGGCATGTCCAATAATGAAATTTATTTGCTAATAACAGAGAATGAAGTCCTAATACATGCTACGACATGGATGAATAGCAAAATCAGTAAGTGCTACGATAGGGGAAAGAAGCCAGTCACAAAATACCATGCATTTGCGATACTATTTATATGAAATGTCTAGAACAGACAAATTTGTAGAAACAGAAAGTACATTAGTGGTTGCTGAGAGTTGAGTGGGAATTGTGTGGGTGGGAAAGCAAAAGCTTGTTTAATTTAAACAAATTAAAATGTTTATTAATGGGTACCAGGTAAAAATGATCTAAAATGATTATGGCGATGGTTACACTACTCTGTGAATATATTCAAAAGCATTAAAAATCACTTTAAATGAGTGAACTTTATGGCAGGTAAATTATATCTCAATAAAGCTGTTTATTTTTTAATTAAGATCTATTTTGAGAAATTTGTTTCATAAAGATAGTACTTACTGCTTCCCTGGTGGCACAGTGGTTGAGAGTCCACCTGCCGATGCAGGGAACACGGGTTCGTGCCCCGGTCTGGGAACATCCCACATACCACGGAACAGCTGGGCCCGTGAGCCATGGCCGCTGAGCCTGCGCGTCCGGAGCCTGTCCTCCGCAACGGGAGAGGCCACAACAGTGAGAGGCCCGTGTAATACCCCGCTAAACAAAAAAAAAAAAAAAAAAAAAAAAAAAAAAAAAAAAGATAGTACTTACTAATAATTCTTGCTATATGACAGTGAAAATGACCATCAATGGTATTTGTATTTGACCTAACTGCTAGTTACCTTTGTTACAATAATAAATCAACATAATTAAAGAAGGCCAAGATTGGAGATATATATATATTTTTTAATATATTTTTGAAATATATATATTTTTTTTTTTGCGGTATGCGGGCCTCTCACTGTTGTGGCCTCTCCCGTTGCGGAGCACAGGCTCTGGACGCGCAGGCTCAGCAGCCACGGCTCATGGGTCTAGCTACTCCGCAGCATGTGGGATCTTCCCGGGCCAGGGCACGAACCCATGTCCCCTGCATTGGCAGGCGGGCTCTCAACCACTGCGCCACCAGGGAAGCCCCAGTGTTTGCTTTTAAGGAAAAGAGGAACTAAAAAGAATAAGGAAGCTTCAGATTTATCTGCATATTCTATTTATTTAATTAAAAAAAATTAAGCTACAAAAATAAAAAAGCCAACATGAATCAATTTCTTTAGTGGATACCATGGATAATACCTGTAATTTACTGTGGTTTAAAATTTACAAATAAATTACTGGGTGATTTTAATATTATTAAAATGTCCTTACAGATTGCTAAATTATATTTTTTAAAGAATAATGTTATTTAAAATTATTAAATTTATTTAACAATGGAATTTTTCATAGAATTAAAACAAAAAATTTTTACAACTTGCATGGAAACACAGAAGACTCCGAAGAGCCAAAGCAATCTTGAGAAAGAAAAACAGAGCTGGAGGAATCAGGCTCCTTGACTTCAGACTATACTACAAAGCTACAGTCATCAAAACAGCATGGTACTGGCACAAAAACAGAAATACAGCTCAAAGGAACAGGATAGAAAGTCCGGAGATAAACCCACACTCAACTATGGTCAACTAATCTATGACAAAAGAGTCAAGAATATACAATGGAGAAAAGACAGTCTCTTCAATAAGTGATATTGGGAAAATTGGACGGCTATATGTAAAAGAATGAAATTAGAACACTCCTTAACACCATACACAAAAATAAACTCAAAGTGAATTAAAGATCTAAATGTAAGGTCGGATACTAAAAATCTCTTGGAAGAATACATAGGCAGAACACTCTCTGACATATATCACAGCAAGATCATTTTTGACCCACCTCCTAGAGTAATGAAAATAAAAACAAAAATAAACAAATGGGACTTAATTAAACTCAAAAGCTTTTGCACAGCAAAGGAAACCAGAACCAGAACAAAAACACAACCCACAGAATGGGAGGAAATATTTGCAAATGAAGCGTTTGATAAGGGATTAATCTCCAAAATATACAAAGAGCTCATACAGCTCAATAACAAACAAACAAACAAATCAAAAAATGGGCAAAATATCTAAACAGACATTTCTCCAAAGAAGACATACAGGTGGCCAAAAAGCACATGAAAAGATGCTCAACATCACTAATTATCAGAGAAATTCAAATCAAAACTACAATGAATTATCTCTGCATACTCGTCAGAATGGCCTTCATAAAAAAAAAATCTATAAATAATAAATGCTGGAGAGGGTGTGAAGAAAAGGGGACCCTCCTACACTGTTGGTGGGAACATAAATTGGTACAGCCAGTATGGAGAATAGTATGGAGGTTCCTTAAAAAACTAAAAACAGAGCTACCATGTGATCCAGTAATCCTACTCCTGGGCATATATCCAGAGAAAACCATAAATCAAAAAGATACATGCATCCCAATGTTCATTGCAGCACTATTTACAACAGCCAGGACATGGAAGCAACCTAAATGTCCATCAACAGAGGAATGCATAAAGAAGATGTGATACATATATACAATGGAATATTACTCAGCTGTAAAAAATAACGAAATAATGCCATTTGCAGCAACATGGATGGACCTAGAGATTGTCATACTGAGGGAGGTTAAGTCAGATAGAGGACAAATATCGTACAATATCCGTTATATGTGGAATCTAAAAAATGGTACAAATGAACTGATTTACAAAACAGTAATAGAGTCACAGATGTAGGAAACAATCTTATGGTTACCGGGGGGAAGGGGGAGAGGGATAAATGGGAGATTGGGATCGACATATATACAGTACTATATATAAAGTAGATAACTAATATATAACTATTCCCTGTATAGCACAGGGAACTCTACTCAATACACTGTGATGACCTATATGGGAAAAGAATCTAAAAAAGATTAGATATATGTATATGTATACCTGACTCACTTTGCTGTACAGCAGAAAGTAACACAACATTGTAAATCAACTATACCCCAATAATTTTTGAAAAATTATTAAATTTATAAAGGTTTACTAAACAATACTATTTATCTAAGTGTCTGTGTGTATCTATTTCCTCTTATAAACATAAAATATATTTTTTATTTTAGCTTTATCACAGTAAGTCACAAAGATACTCAGAAATTATGGAATATTTACCACCAGGCACATTGATGACACAACTTTGTTAAAACATGTGAAATTAAGTACATAACACCCATTAAAGACATTTTTTCATGGCTATTACCTTGCCAAGTTTTCTACTTTTTCCTGAGAAAATGTTGTCACATATTTCAAATGTACTTAGTTTTCTAATATTATTTGCACTTAATTCTAATCTTGATTAAAATACATCTTCTATGTAAGTAATATTTTTTTCAGTTCTGTACCCAAAGAATTCACAAAAGAACCTAATGCAGATGTAAGGTTCAGAAACCTTAACAAATATCTGTTGAACTAATGAATGAATACATGGAATTTTAGAAGTAATTTCTGTCTTGATATTATGTATTTTTATTAGTATTTCATGGAATTAGGCTGTTCAATGTGGAGTTCTCTCGATCTACTGCATTGAAGTCACGCTTATCTTTGCTCCTTACCCTTCGTATTAATATTGTTCTTTTAGGATGCTCTCTACTTACTTCCCCAATCTCTGCTGCTTTGTTCAGAGGAGGAAATACCTGAGCCCTGGGTCTATCCCATCATATCATATTGCGCCAACAGCACTACTTGAGGCAAAAACATTTTGATGCTTCTGGCATATGCAGGCTTTTTTTAAAAAAATGATATAATGCAAGAAAGCATTTTAATAGCACTTAACCTATAGTAAGCAATTAATGAAAGCTTGTTGCTATTACTTTATTAATTGCTTGAGTGAGGATCAGGGAGGGAGGGAGAAAGATATTCCATATAGTTCAGGTTTCTTCTAACAGGGAGCTCAATACATTTTTTTTTTTTTTTTTTTTTTTTTT
>NW_020173036.1:2856867-2955265 GCF_003031525.2 Neophocaena asiaeorientalis asiaeorientalis | reverse complement strand
AGGTGGACTCTCAACCACTGTGCCACCAGGGAAGCCCCTCAATACATTATTTTAAAGTAGCATTTCATAATATTGGTTATGTGTCTTGTTTAAGTTTAAAGTCTCTACGATTTCATTCATTTTTAAAATGTAGATAATGGAATCCCTATTTCATATTCTGGATCAGAGAATTCTGGATTAAATACATGTAGGTACACTATTGTAAACTTTCCACAATATTGGGAGAAAAACCTTACACCCTATTCTTATTTTATGGAGGATGGAACTCGTTCCTAAGTATCTTAGGATTTAGGAATAATATAAGTAATCTGTATTTATACAGAAATTTAGTGTTTAAACAATGCCAGCATGTATTTAATCTCTGATCGAACAGATAAAATATAGAGGAGGACATAAACCTAGATCTCCTGGCACCTTCCATTACATCTCACTGGCTCCAAATCTATTTGCTTCTTTCATTCTCAAGAGTATCTAAAATGATTCTCTAGATTCTAGAAAGACTCAGGCTATGTTGTTCCTACTGTTTTGTATTTGTCTCCTAAAGTAGTGTACTGTGGATCCTTATTAAGTAAACTAATGGCAAAATAGAATTTTTCAAAGACTGTTGGTTAGGTTTAGCATTTAAATCCTTTTAAAATGCAACTCTGTGTGCTGAAAAACATTGCTGAAACAGCAGCAGCTCAGCTAGAAGTTCCTAGGGAAGAGATTCTATAGAATAGACACATCCAATTCTACTGCAACCACATCCAATTCTACTGCTGCCCAACTGCTGTGTGTTGAAAATAAAATTTCAGTGTGTTACTAACAAATCTTCAAAAATAAAGATATTCTGCATATGTTGGGTATATTGGCTTCAGTCAAATCATCTAAAAAAGTCCCGATTATTGCTGAGTCTTGTTGTCAAAGTCTTTTAAAATTCTTTCTATAAAATTATCTAAATATATGAATTAAATGGAATTAAACTACATGCCAAGAAAGGGAAGAGGTTTGATTACTCATTTTTATGACTCATCTACCCAAATGCCTACGTAGTGCTTAGATTCCTTTACATCTTCCCTTTTATCTCCACACCCAAGATGTCTGTCTATCTATCGATCTAGAGAAGGTTTATGATGCAGTACAAAACAAAAGGTGATTGAAGGTAAAATCCTTTCCTGCCTATTGTTCTATTTAATGTGGGTTCTTGAATGAAATTACATAACCACAGGGAGGTGGTGGGAGATAGAAGCATTGAGGTGAAAAGTCAGGCTAACCCTCATGGGAAAAGAGAAATCCTGTGGTCCTTGCACAGGAGGTACCAGAGGTCCACAAATGGCAGGGAGTTGCACACACTCCTGCACGGGCCAAAGAAGGGTACAGCTGCGTGTGCATCCAGGGAGAAAACAGCAGTCAGAGCAACACAGGAGCCACAGAGTGCTGTGCTCATAATTCTTCGTATTAATTATTTAAGCATATAATCCTTGTGTGTGTCCAAGAGACTTAAAAAAAAATCAATCACTCATGTTAAGCCAAATCCAACAACTGCTGTGAATAATTATTTAAAATGTGAATTTAGGTTTGGATTATCTGTGGGAAAGAGAAATGATTAGTAGAAAAGGAATAGAGATTGTGCAATGCAGTCACAGAAAAGACACAGAAAACTGGCTGAAAGCCCGGCCGAACAGTTAGACTTGAGCTCAGGTGTGTGTCAAGAGGACTGATTGAGTCAGATAGGCATTATCTTGCTGAAGTCTAATGGGCCATGGTGGAACACTCATGGCAGAGCATGTTCATGGTGAAGTAAGACTCCAAATCCCTGTGTGCATGGACAATCTCCAGATATGGGCTCTGCTAAAAATGTTAAATTAACTTTTCCCAACCTCTTTTTCCACATGGAGCATACAATGTACTTTGAGTTTTTGAACTATAGACTGCCTAGGAAGTAGGTCAAAAAAGAAAAAGAAAATAAATACAATAAAATATTAAAATTGTGAGGTCAAAAGAATCTCTCAAAGAATCATTTTACCCATATCCTATCCAAATTCCCTTGCCAAAATCATCTTAGACTTTCAATTCTTTGAAAGCCTGTCTGCCTCACTGGGTGGGCTGTTTTTCTTGACCTCCTCGGGCTACATTTGATAAGGAAGGCAGTGTTGGTATCCTGGAATCAACTTAAGAGAAGCTTAAAAAAACTGAAGGCATTTCTCTTTTTGGCTCTAAAAATACCCTCCATTAAACCTGTACAATTTTCCAAATCATGTTGCCCTTCTCCCTTCTTCCCTGTTAAAGCGATCCTTTATCAGCAAAATCACTTGCTTGGGAACTGGCAGCTGAAAACTAGAAATGCAAGATTCTAAGCCCATTAATGCTACAGCAGCCAGACATTTAATAACTATCTGTCATTTTACCTTTGTTCTGTGGTTCTCAACATGTCAGACTTATGGAAAAAGTGGTGGAATGGAATTTTTAACAGACAAGTATGATGTATAGTACAGATATTGTGGGAGTATAGTACACCTGGTTTGATGTCACCTGTAAAATTCCAGTTAACTTTGTAAAGTCTGACCTAAAATATATCTCAGTCAAACATTACTACCAACATAGCATCAGGAGTGCACCATTTCGTGCTGGAAAGGGTGTGGTGAAAAGGGAACCTTCCTGCAGTGTTGGTGGGAATGTAAATTGATACAACCTCTATGGAAAACAGTATGGAGGTTCCTTAAAAAACTAAAAATAGAACTACCATATGACCCAGCAATCCCACTACTAGGCATATACCCTGACAAAACCATAATTCAAAAAGAGACACGTACAACAATGTTCATTGCAGCACTACTTACAATAACCAGGATATAGAGGCTACCTAAATGTCCGACAGATGAATGGATAAAGAA
Source organism: Neophocaena asiaeorientalis asiaeorientalis (assembly GCF_003031525.2). Lineage (NCBI taxonomy): Eukaryota > Metazoa > Chordata > Mammalia > Artiodactyla > Phocoenidae > Neophocaena > Neophocaena asiaeorientalis. The sequence goes on along the minus strand of NW_020173036.1, from coordinate 2,952,392 downwards.
GATGTGGCACATATATGCAATGGAGTATTACTCAGCCATAAAAAGAAACGAAACTGAGTTATTTGTAATGAGGTGGATAGACCTAGAGTCTGTCATATAGAGTGAAGCAAGTCAGAAAGAGAAAAACGAATACCGTATGCTAATGCATATATATAGAATCTAAAAAAAATTAAAAATGATACTGATGAACCTAGTTGCAGGGCAGGAAAAAAGATGTAGACATAGGGAATGGACTTGAGGACATGGGGTGGGAGGGGGAAGCTGGGGTGAAGTGAGAGTAGCATCGACATATGAACATTACCAAATGTAAAATAGTTAGCTGGTGGGAAGCAGCAGCATAGCACAGGGAGATCAGCTTGGTGTTTTGCGAGGACCTAGAGGGGTGGGATAGGGAGGATGGGAGGAAGACTCAACAGGGAGGGGATATGGGGACATATATATGCATATGGCTGATTCACTTTGTTATACAACAGAAACTAACAGAGTATTGTGAAGCAATCATACGACAATAAAGATTTATTAAAAAAAGAAAAAGCGCACCATTTCATGTAGAACTTGAAAACACAAAGACTTTGATTTTTCACTTTGGTCTGTACCCCTTTATTTTTAATAAGAAAATGCCAACATTTATTAATTGTGAATTTGTAAAATGTTGAATAAAAATGAAGAACAAACTTAAAAGAAAAGAAACACAAATAAAAATAATTTGTCTATTGCCTAAGGAAACAGTGTGAATGTTTCAAATTATTTAAAAAATCATTAAATATATGAATTCTGAACAAAAAGTTAGTGTGTTGTTATATGTAAGAAATTAGCATACAGTGAATTGCAAAATATAATGCTGTTGAAATGTGGCTGGTTTCACCTTTCTGAAAAGCTATTTAGGAATACTTAATAACTAAAACATGTTTGTACTCGTTAATCCACTACTTTCACCATCAAAAACCTTATATAAGGAAATAATCAGAGATGCTCATAGAGATCTAACATTCAATAATAATGTTTATAATAACAAAAATTTTATATTTTTAAAATTTCAGGTGAAAAGAGTATGAATATATTTTCTAAACACATAATCATATGTACTATATACTAAACATTCGAAGTGTACAAAAGGTTAAGGGTGCTCATTGCTAGGTGGTGAAATTGGTTGTTAATTTCATTCTTCATATTTTGCAGTATTTAAAAAATTACTTTTAACAGCTAGACAAAATCTATAATCAGAAAACAATGCAAAACAAAAAATACACCTTATAGGTGATGAAAATGCATCTGACTGGGCTTTGAAGATAATTTTCTATTTCTTAATTGGGTAACCAATTATACTTGGTTATTTGTTTCTGTTATGATGATGATAATTTTTATGATTTATATGTGTTACTTAAAGTGTTTGAATCAATTTATAATATTTGGGAAAAAAGTCATTTCATGAAAGTCATCACTCTAAGAGTAAACCTCTTGCAAAAACAGAAAAAAGGGTATTACTAAAATTAGTATATTAAGTATTATTTTTAAAATATTAAATATTATTAAAAATCATAGTTAATAATACTGTATTGCATATTACAATTGATAAGAGAGTAGATGTTAAAAGTCCTCATAACAAGAAAAAAAATTTCTTTTGGTAACTATGTAGGGTGTCGGATGTTAACTAGATTTATTATAGTGGTCACTTTGCAATATAAATAAGTAATGAATCATTGTGTTGTACACCCAAAACTATACACCTCAATTAAAAAATTAAAAATTAAAAAAATTGTAAATGACATAATCTCTCAAGCCAAAAACAAGTTATGAAGAACAAACAAGAACGGTTATACTCTTCACTAACATTTCACACTGATCAGGAATCAATCACCATATAAAGCTGAAAAATGTAAAAATTGAAAAGTATACATACTGAAAAAGATAAAGGAAATTTTTCATTACCAAAGATGCTATGAATATACATCTAGGAAATTCGAGAGAATCAGTCAAAAAATTCTTACAAAAGAAAACCAGTAAGAAAACTCAATAAATTTGTTGGTTAAAATTTTAAGAGACCATAACATTGATGATCTTTCTGAGTCCATAATTTTTCAATTTGGTTCAGGATCTAAATAACAAAAATGACATTTTTCAACTGGGTAATAGAGTTCTTAAATCTCATTTAATCTATACATCTCCTCTCCAATACTATTCATTCTCTTGAAATTTTTAAAAACCTCTGTAGTGATTGTAAACTGCTTATATCATCAAAGTGTTATTTAATATGTTCCTCTGCATCTTTGTTTCCTCTAAATAAATAGTTGGGCCTAGAGGTTTAACTTGACTCAGTTTTGATATTTTTGAGAGAGTAAAAATACCTCATATTTACAGGTAGTGCTCTATTCTTCCATCAAGGCATACATAAGGTCTAGTTATCTCTCTTTTTGTGATAACAGCAAGCATTGGAAAACAATGTTTATGTCCACTAATAATTCATTGAGTGTGGCAAAATAAGCCAGTGTTAATATTCTTTTCTTCATGTATTACCTTGAGTGCTTCTATAAATAAAATCTTCCCCCCAATTCCTATTTACCTACTGGTATATTTTTAATAAAAAAGTAAACAAATATTGTATACTTTCCCATTAATTTAACTGTTTAAAAAAAATAACTTCACTAGCATCCTCTCAAATTGACCAATTTATTTTCTTTCACTTACATATGATAACATTACTTTTACAAACTCTAATGGATTGAGTGCATAATTTTTTTTTAAATTCACATCTTTATTGGAGTATAATTGCTTTGCAATGGTGTGTTAGTATCTGCTGTATAACAAAATGAATCAGCTATACATATACATATATCCCATTATATCCTCCCTCTTGCATCTCCCTCCCACAATCCCTATCCCACCCCTCTAGGTGGTCACAAAGCACCGAGCTGATTTTCCTGTTCTATACGACTGCTTCCCACTAGCTATCTATTTTACATTTGGTAGTGTACATATATCCATGACACTCTATTACTTCATCCCAGCTTAAACTTCTCCATGCCCATGTCCTCAAGTTCATTCTCTACATCTGTGTCTTTATTCCTGCCCTGCCCCTAAGTTCTTCAGAACCTTTTTTTTTTTTAGATTCCATATATATGTGTTAGCATACAGTATTTGTTTTTCACTTTCTGACTTACTTCACTCTGTATGACAGTCTCTAGGTCCATTCACCTCATTACAAATAACTCAAATTTCGTTTCTTTTTATGGCTAAGTAATACTCCATTATATATATGTGCCACAATTCCTTTATTCATTCATTTGCTGATGGACATTTAGGTTGATTCCATGTCCTGGCTATTATAAATACAGCTGAAATGAACATTGTGATACATGACTCTTTTGGAATTCTGGTTTTCTCAGGGTATATGCCCAGTATGGGATTGCTGGGTCATATGGTAGTTCTATTTGTAGTTTTTAAAGGAACCTCCATACTGTTCTCCATAGTGGCTGTTACCAATTAACATTCCTACCAACAGTGGAAGAGGGTTCCCTTTTTACCACACCCTCTTCAGCATTTATTGTTTGTAGAGTTTTTGATGATGGCCATTCTGACTGGTGTGAGGCGATACCCCATTGTAGTTTTGATTTGCATTTCTCTAATGATTAGTGATGTTGAGCATCCTTTCATGTGTTTGTTGGCAATCTGTATATCTTCTCTGGAGAAATGTCTATTTAGGTCTTCTGCCCATTTTTGGATTGGGTTGTTTGTTTTTCAATATTGAGTTGCATGAGCTGCTTGTATATTTTGGAGATAAATCCTTTGTCAGTTGCTTTGTTTGCAAATATTTTCTCCCATTCTGAGAGTTGTCTTTTGGTCTTGTTTATGGTTTCCTTTGTTGTGCAAAAGCTTTTAAGTTTCATTAGGTCCCATTTGCTTATTTATGTTTTATTTCCCTTTCACTAGGAGGTGGGTCAAAAAGGATCTTGCTGTGATTTATGTCATAGAGTGTTCTGCCTGTATTTTCCTCTAAGAGTTTTATACTGTCTGACCTTAGATTTGAGTCTTTAATCCATTTTGAGTTTAGTTTTATGTATGGTGTTAGGGAGTGTTCTACTTTCATTCTTTTATTTGTAGCTGTCCAGTTTGCCCAGCACCACTTATTGAAGAGGCTGTCTTTTCTCCATTGCAAACTCTTGGCTCCTTATCAAAGATAAAGTGACCATATGTGTGTGGGTATATCTCTGGGCTTTCTATCCTGTTCCATTGATCTATATTTCTGTTTTTGTGCCAGTACCATACTGTCTTGATTACTGTAGCTTTGCAGTATAGTCTGAAGACTGGGAGGCTCATTCCTACCACTCCATTTTTCACTCACAAGATTGCTTTGGCTATTTGGGATCTTTTGTGTTTCCATAAAAATTGTGAATTTTTTGTTCTAGTTCTGTGAAAAATTCCATTGGAAGTGTGATAGGGATTGCATTGAATCTGTAGATTGCTTTGGGTAGTAGAGTAATTTTCATAATGTTGATACTTCCAATCCAAGAACATGGTATGTCTCTCCATTTGTTTGTACTATCTTTAATTTCTTTCATCAGTGTCATAGTTTTCTGCATACAGGTCTTCTGTCTCTCTAGGTAGGTTTATTCCTACATATTTTATTCTTTTTGTTGCAACGGTAAATGGGAGTTTTTCCTTAATTCTTCTTTCAGATTTTTCATCACTAGTGTATAGGAATGCAAGAGATTTCTGTGCATTAATTTTGTATCCTGCTACTTTACCAAATTCATTGATTAGCTCTAGTAGTTTTCTGGTAGCACCTTTAGGATTCTCTATGTGTAGTATCATGTCATCTGCAAACAGTGACAGTTTTACTTCTTCTTTTCCGATTTGGAATCCTTTTATTTCTTTTTCTTCTCTGACTGCTGTGGCTAAAACTTCCAAAACTATGTTGAATAATAGTGGTAAGAGTGGGCAACCTTGTCTTTTTCCTGATTTTAGTGGAAATGCTTTCAGTTTTTCACCATTGAGAACAATGTTGGCTGTGGGTTTGTCATATATGGCCTTTATTATGTTGAGTTAAGTTCCCTCTATGCTCACTTTCTGGAGGGTTTTTATCATAAATCCGTGTTGAATTTTGTCAAAAGCATTTTCTGCACCTATTGAGATGTTCATATGGTTTTTATCCTTCAATTTGTTCATATGGTGTATCACACTGATTGATTGGTGTATATTGAAGAATCCTTACATCCTGTGATAAACCCAATTTGATCATGGTGTATGATCCTTTTAATGTGCTGTTGGATTCTGTTTGCTAGTATTTTGTTGAGAATTTTTGCATCTATGTTCATCAGTGATATCTGCCTGTAATTTTCTTTTTTGTGTGACATCTTTGCCTGGTTTTGGTATCAGGGTGATGTTGGCCTCATAGAATGAGTTTGGGAGTGTTCCTCCCTCTGCTTTATTTTGGAAGAGTTTGAGAAAAATAGGTGTTAGCTCTACTCTAAATGTTTGATAGAATTCCCCTGTGATGCCATCCAGTTCTGTGTTTTTGTTTGTTGGAAGATTTTTAATCCCAGTTTCAATTTCATTGTTTGTGATTCGCTTTCATATTTTCTATTTCTTCCTGGTTTAGTCTTGGAAGGTTGTGCTTTTCTAAGAATTTGACCATTTCTTCCAGGTTGTCCATTTTATTGGCATAGAGTTGCTTGTAGTAATCTCTCATGATCCTTTGTATTCCTGCAGTGTCAGCTGTTACTTCTCCTTTTTCATTTCTAATTCTGTTGATTTGAGTCTTCTCCCTTGTTTTCTTGATGAGTCTGGCTAATGGTATATCAATTTTATTTATCTTCTCAAAGATCCAGCTTTAATTTTATTGATCTTTGATGTCGTTTCCTTCATTTCTTTTTCATTTATTTCTTATTTGATCTTTATGATTTCTTTGCTTCTGCTAACTTTGGTTTTTTTGTTCTTCTTTCTCTAATTACTTTAGGTGTAAGGCTAGGTTGTTTATTTGAGATATTTCTTGTTTATTGAGGTAGGATTCTATTGCTATAAACTTCCCTCTTAGAACTCCTTTTCTGCATCCCATGGGTTTTGGGTCATCATGTTTTCACTGTAATTTGTTTCTAGGCATTTTTTGATTTCTTCAGTGATCTCTTGGTTATACTTCACAGCGTAATGTTTAACCTCTATGTGTTTGTATTTTTTACAGATTTTCTTCTGGTTACTGATAGCTAGTCTCATAGTGTTGTGGTTGGAAAAGATACTTGATACAGTTTCAATTTTCTTAAATTTACCAAGGCTTGATTTGTGACCCAAGATATGATCTATCCTGGAGAATGTTCCATGAGCACTTGAGAAAAATGTGTATTCTGTTGTTTTTATATGGAATGTCCTATAAATATCAATTAAGTCCATCTTGTTTAATATGTCATTTAAAGTTTGTGTTTCCTTATTTACTCTCATTTTGGATGATCTGTCCATTGGTGAAAGTGGGGTGTTAAAGTCCCCTACTATGATTGTGTTGCTATTGATTTCCCCTTTTTTTGGCTGTTAGCATTTGCCTTATGTATTGAAGTGCTCCTATGTTAGGTGCATAAATATTTACAATTTTCTATCTTCTTCTTGGATTGATCCCTTGATCATTATGTAGTATCCTTCTTTTTGTCTTCTAATAGTGTTTACTTTAAAGTCTATTTTGTCTGAGATGAGAATTGCTACTCCAGCTTTCTTTTGCTTTCCATTTGCATGGAATATATTTTTCCATTCCCTCACGTTCAGGCTGTATGTGTCCATAGGTCTGAAGTGGGTCTCTTTTAGGAAGCATATATGGGTCTTGTTTTTGTATCCATTCAGCCAGTCTATGTCTTTTGGTTGGAGCATTTAATCCATTTACATTTAAGGTCGTTATAGATATGTATGTCCTTATTACGATTTTCTTAACTGTTTTGGGTTTGTTATTGTAGGTCTTTTCCTTCTCTTATGTTTCCTCCCTAGAGAAGTTCATTTAGCATTTGTTGTAAAGCTGGTTTGGTGGTGCTGAATACTCTTAGCTTTTGCTTGTCGGTAAAGGTTTTAATTTCTCCATCAAATCTGAATGAGATCCTTGCTGGGTAGAGTAATCTTGGTTGTAGGTTTTTCCCTTTCATCACTTTGAGTACGTCCTGCCACTTACTTCTGGCTTGCAGAAGTTCTGCTGAAAGATCAGCTGTTAACCTTATGGGGATTCCCTTGTATGCTATTTCTTGCTTTTCCCTTGCTGCTTTTAATATTTGTTCTTTGTATTTAATTTTTGATAGTTTGATTAATATGTGTCTTGGAGTGTTTCTCCATGGATTTATCCTTTATGGGACTCTCTGCACTTCCTGGACTTCATTATTTCCTTTCCCATATTAGGGAATTTTTCAACTATAATCTCTTCAAATATTTTTCTCAGTCCCTTTTTTTTCTCTTCTTCTTCTAGGACCCTTATAATTTGAATGTTGGTGCATTTAATATCCCAGCGTTCTGTGAGACTGTCCTCAATTCTTTTCATTCTTTTTTCTTTATTCTGCTCTGCAGTAGTAATTTCCACTATTTTATCTTCCAGGTCACTTACCCGTTCTTCTGCCTCAGTTATTTTGCTATTGATTCGATCTAGAGTATTTTTAATTTTATTTATTGTGTTGTTCATCATTGTTTGTTTGCTCTTTAGTTCTTCTAGGTCTTTGTTAAACATTTCTTGTATTTTCTCCATTCTGTTTCCAAGATTTCGGATCATCTTTACTATCATTAGTCTTAATTCTTTTTCAGGTAGACTACCTATTTCCTCTTCATTTGTTTGGTCTGGTGGGTTTTTGTGTTGTTCCTTCATCTGCTGTGTATTTCTCTTTCTTCTCATTTTGCTTAACTTACTGTGTTTGGGGTCTCCTTTTTGCAGGCTGCAGGTTCGTAGTTCCTGTTGTTTTTGGTGTCTGCCCCAAGTCAGTAAAGTTGGTTCAGTGGGTTTTGTAGGCTTCCTGGTGGAGGGGACTGGTGCCTGTTTTCTGGTGGATGAGGCTGGATCTTGTCTTTCTGGTGGGCAGGACCGTGTCCAGTGCTGTGTTTGGGGGCTTCTGTGACCTTAATATGATTTTAGTCAGACTCTCTGCTAATGGGTGGGGTTGTGTTCCTGTCTTGGTATCTGTTTGGCATAGGGTGGCCAGCACTGTAGCTTGCTGGTTGTTGAGTGGAGTTGGGTCTTAGCATTGAGATGGAGATCTGTGGGAAACCTTTCACCATTTGATATTATGTGGGGCTGGGAGTTCTCTGGTGGACCAATGTCCTGAACTCGGCTCTCCCACCTCAGAGGCTCAGGCCTGACACTTGGCCGGAGCACCAAGACCCTCTCAGCCACATGATTCAGAAGAAGAGGGAGAATCAAAAAGAAAGAAAGAAAAAGGAAGGAAAGAAAGATAGATAGAAAGGAAGGAAAGAAAAGAAAAGTTCTTAAAATGAAAATATATTATTAAAAATTAAAAAGTAATAAAAAAAGAAGAGAGCAACCAAAGCAAAAAGTAATAATAATAATCCACCAATGATAAGGTGCTAAAAACTATACTAAAGCAAACAAACAAAAAACAGGCAGAGGGAACCCTAGGACAAATTGTAAAAGCAAAGCTATACAAAGAAAATTACACGAAGAAGCATACACATACACACTCACAAAAAGAGAAAAAGGAAAAAATATATATATAAAAAAGGAAGAGAGCAACCAAATCAATAAACAAATATACCAATGATAATAACCTCTAAATGCTCAACTAAGATAAACATAAAACCCGAAACAAATTAGATGCAGAAAACAAACCCCAAGTCTACAGTTGCTCCCAAAGTCCACCTCCTCAATTTGGGGAAGATTTGTTGTCTATTCAGGTATTCCACTAATGCAGGGTACATCAAGTTGGTTGTGGAGATTTAATCTGTGGCTCCTGAGGCTGCACAGAGAAATTTCCCTTTCTCTTCTTTGTTTGCACAGCTTCTGCTGTTCCCCTTTGGATTTGGCCCTGCCTCTGATTGTAGGTCACCTGAGGGTATCTTTTTCCCACCCAGACAGGACAGGGTTAAAGTACCAGCTGATTAGGGGGCTCTGGCTCACTCAGGAACGGCGGAGGGATGGGTATGGAATGCAGGGCAAGCCTGAGGTGGCAGAGACCAGTGTCTCTGCAACAGCCTGAGGCATGGTATGTGTTCTCAAGGGGAAGTTGTCCCTGGATCATGGAACCTTGGCAGTGGCAGGCTGCACAGGCTCCCGGGAGGGGAGGTGTGGTTAGTGACCTGTGCTTGCACACAGGCTTCTTGTTGGCTGTAGCAGCAGCCTTAGTGTCTCATGCCTGTCTCTAGTGTCCGCGCTGACAGCTGCAGCTCTCGCCCATCTCTGGAGCTCGTTTAGGTGGTGCTCTGAATTCCCTCTCCTTCAGCACCCTGAAACAATGATCTCTTGCCTCTTATGCAGGTCCAGACTTTTCCCCAGACTCCCTCCCAGCTAGCTGTGGCACACTAGCCCCCTTCAGGCTGTGTTCACGCAGCCAACCCCCTTCCTCTCCCTGGGATCTGACCTCTGAAGCCTGAGCCTCAGCTCCCAGCCCCCACCCGCCCCGGCGGGTGAGCAGAGAAGCCTATCAGGCTGGTCAGTGCTGGTCGGCACTGATCCTCTGTGTGGGAATCTCTCCACTTTGCCCTCTGCACCCTGTTGCTGCACTCTCCTCCATGGCTCTGAAGCTTCCCCCAACCCATTCCCCATCTCCACCAGTGAATGGGCTTCCTAGTGTTTGGAAGCCTTTCCTCCTTCACAGCTCCCTACCAGAGGGGCAGGTCCCATCCCTATTCTTTTGTCTCTGTTTTTTCTATTTTCTTTTGCCCTACCCAGGTATGTGGGGTGTTTCTTGCCTTTTGGGAAGCCTGAGGTCTTCTGCCAGCATTCAGTAGGTGTTCTGTAGGAGTTGTTCCACATGTGGATGTATTTTTGATGTATTTGTGGGGAGGGAGGTGATCTCCACCTCTTACTCCTCCACCATCTTGAAGGTTCCCCCCATAATTCTTAATATGAGTTAATAGTTAAATTTTGATTTCATGTCCTGTTTTTTTTTAAATTTTAATGTATTGCATTTAATTGTCCACCATTATTTATTGAACCAAAATATAATTTTATAAAAGCTTCATCAAAATAGATTTAGGAAATATATCAATGTTGAATATTTTCACAAGTTTTCAAGATTTAATTACTAAAAATAATGTTGAGATGAAAATGGTATCACAACTCTCTTTGGTCATTTTTCATGATTTTTTTTTTTTTTTGCGGTACACGGGCCTCTCACTGTTGTGGCCTCTCGCATTGAGAAGCACAGGCTCCGGACGCGCAGGCTCAGCGGCCATGGCTCATGGGCCCAGCCGCTCCACGGCATGTGGCATCTTCCCGGACCGGGGCACGAACCCGTGTCCCCCGCATCAGCAGGCGGGCTCTCAACCACTGCACCACCAGGGAAGCCCTTTCATGATATTTTAAAGAATAAATTAGATAAGAGTTTGTTTCTGAATCAAATAGTATAAGCAGTCTATGACAAATCCAGTATATTAAAAAAAAAACATTTCCCTTAAGAAAGCATTTACCACTTTAAATTCTTAGCCACAGGGCTCAGGAATTCCATGTTTCCCAGTACCATGATCAATATATTATTGCTAATTATTGTAAAGTGACATGTATGAAAAATCATGTCACATAGTTAATACAAACTTTCATTACCCAACTAGCTAACTTTGTTTCAGCCTTAGGATGTCAACTTTTATTTCTCTTCTTCTCTGAGATGTATGAACACTCAAGACAAATAATGTACATATTCCAGTTATTACTAGAGAAAGTTTAAATTTTAAAGTTACAATTCCGTATCGAATACCAACGTATGGGATTCTTTTTTCCCACATCTCCAAGCAAGTCTCTGACACCAGCACTACATCCTGCAACTCAACTCAATTCTCATACTATGTACAGAGATAGCATCAGATGTCACAGTCTAAGGACTCAGTTCCACAAGACTGCCCTCCACTTCAGACACTAATCATAAGTCTAGGTTGCCCTACCTGCACTTCTGACCAACTGGCTATAAACCAGAATTTCCTACAGCCCCCTTCTTGGGTTTCATTAATTTGCTAGAGCAGCTCACAGAACTCAGAAAACCAGTTTACTCACTAGATTACTAGTTTATTACAAAGGGTGTTAAAGAATAATGACTCAACAGCCAGATGAAGATACTTATACATCAAGGTATAAGGAAAGGGTGCAGAACTTCTCCGAGGGCCTCTCTCCCTGTACCACCCTGTGTCCATCAACACTGAAGTTCTCAGAAGCCTGCCATTTGGGGTTTATTACATAGCAACGATTGATTAAATCATGGGCCATTGGTGACTGAACTCAACTCCAGCCCCTCTCCCCTCTCAAAAGGTGGGGGTGGGAGTAGGGTGGAACTTAAAGTTCCAACACTCTAAGCACATGGTTGGCTCCACTGGCAACCTGCCTCCATCCTTAGTTGCTTTGCAAAGTCACCTCATTAAATTAACAAAAGATAACTTTATTGCTCTTTTCACAGGACATCTAAGGGCTTTGTGCTTTGTGCCTGAAATAAGGATGAAGAACAAATATACATATCCTATTATAAATCGCAACACTACATTAGCCAAGAATGTCTTTGTGACACACTGCTACATGGCTTTTTTCAGTAATGTCCTGTGCTTCTTCATGAGTTTTGCCAATGGAAAGGTAGCTATGGAGGAACCATGCCCAGATCAGATACAAGTGGAGATGCAAAAATAATAGAACGTTATTAATCAGAGTGGAAATAACTAAAACATTAGGTGTTTAATTTTCTAAAGTGTATAAAGGGTATATGTTTTTCCCTAAATTTCTGTCTGCATACATCTCGTAATATAAAGTTCTTCTTGCATGGCTCACTACAGTTTTATTCATGATAATGCCAGGCACTGGATAAAATCCACTGGTGCTGACACAAAGTGCTCAGTGCCTGAATATTGATAAAAGCTAGGGCAGATTGTCTCTTTCTACATATTCTAAACCCCTTATAAGTAGTCATTCTCGAGCACATTTTATCAGTTATTGTCCCAGTAGAGAGCAGATGACAGAGTCAAATTAGATACTTAAAAGAGTGTCTAATAAAAAGCCTGTTAGCAGAGGTGTAATGGAGTTTAAGGGAAACTAAGAAGAAATGGTGCAATATCCCAGGGCTCATGACAGCAGAGACCTACTGACAACATTTCCTAAACCTGAGGAGGTTTCCTTTTCTCAGTAATATGAATTAATAATTCTGAAACTAATTTCTATGTATTCTAGAATTGGACAAATACATAAACATATACTAAGGATAGCGGCGACCAGATTTCTGAGGGCTGGAGAAGGGAATTATATGGAAATGAGAAGACCAGAATTCTATGGTATCAGATTAAATTTGGAGTTATCAATATAAATTGATAGACCTTCCATAAGTCTGCCTGCTGAGAGACCTAGAAGCACCAAAACAGCAATGAGCATACCTTGAACCACTAGTAGGAAGTAGACCTCCATGGAGAAATGGTTGATTCCAGGGCTGAGGCACTAAAAGTACAAGAAGAGTTTTGAATGTTGTGTTGAGCCTCAAAGTAAGAAAATACTCAAAGAATGGTGGGACATGTCAAGAGGACATGAAGGCTCGAGGGCTTGAAGGACCCTCAACAGCCAAGATTCTGACAATCTGACTTGAAAATGAATATGATAGTAGCAGATTATAACCCCACTGGAAAAAATAAAATGTTTGAGTCCATCCTGATAAATAAATAGGAAAGAAGGAAAAGGAAGAAATGACTACCATAAACTGAAGAAAGCCACACAGCAGGAACTGTGGCCTTTGGCACAGAGATGCGGTTCACCAGTGGTTACCCAGAAGGGAGAACGCTGGAAGCTAAAGAATTGCCTATCAGCCCTCTCTTCCACCCCTCTCTAGTCTCCTGTGGGTGTCTCCCATTGATGGATCCTTACCAGAAGCTAGAGGTCATGGCAGCACACTGATGCAATCTATGCAGGTCAGATTCCTGGAAAATAGAAAACAGGATGACAAGATGGCTTGTGGACCTGCAGGAACAAAAAAAAAAATGATCCAGAAAACTCTTTTTGACATGGTTGCCAGAGAGGTTTTTCCAAAATAGACATTTAGTCATTTTTGTTTTCTTTTATTAAACAATTATTGCCAAAAAGACAGAACTTCATGAAAGTCAAAACTCTTCACAACTTGGTCCCAACCCTTTTTAGCTTTTCTCCACCACTGTCTTGCTCTATCTCATAAACCAAACTCCAATCTTATCAGACTATGTGATGTTTTTGAAGCCACTCACTCATAGCACTGTGGCTTTACCTACCTTTGTTTTCCCTTGCTTGGAGCACTCTTTTCACACTTATTTAACACAAAATTTTCTACAAATTCTGAAAGGTCTGGGTCAAATATAACCTCATTTCTCTTCTTCCCAACCACCATTAGGCAAGTGAAGTTTTACTCCACTTTTATTAGGCAGAGGTAACTGATGAGAGATTTGTGCTTCAATAATACTCCAAAATCGACTGTCAACACATACCATGTAATATATTTTTTTTATCTCTTTCCCAGGTGAACTGAGATCTTTGTATTTTGGCCATATTCCTGATATAGAATTCAGGCACTCTATAAATAATTGTTGAGATGAATATATGATGACTCAAATTATATAGAAATCTGATTTTCACACTGTGCTTTATGAAACCCTACATTCAGTTACAATGTTTGAAGAGTCAATTCCTCAGATCACTACCTTCATCACCACAAAGCTAATTCAACCAAACCACCAGATCTTATGTTTATTTAATATGTAATATTTTTTGAACAAAAAATTCCACTGCTAAATCATATTGAAAAAGTACTAAGACATCACGGAACATTTTAAGAATATCTTGCATTTATATAACTGACATTGAAAATTACATATACATTTGGCCCTTGTATCCACAGTTGGTTGAATCTGCGGATATGGAGGGTGGATACCCAAGTATGATTTTATATATATATATATACACACACACATACATATATATATATATTTATATTATTTTCTATATAATGAATAATATATATAAAATGACTGGGTTTTTATGTCCCCCTTTTATAAATAAAGAAATGAAGAAGCAAAAAACTAAACAACTTGCTCAAGGCCATATATCTTGCAATGAGGCAGGACAGAATGTTCCTGATGGATAGGATTTTCTTTAAAGGAGTTTATGAAAACAAAGGAGGAAATGCCAGTAAAGAGACAGGTTCTCCAAATAATGGCTATAATTCCCTGTGCTGTACAATATACTCTTTCTGTTCTATACATAGTAGTTTATATCTCTTAATTCTGTACCCTTATCTTGCCCCCCACCCCCCATCCTTCTCCCAACTGATATCCACTCATTCTGAGGCAGGAGATAGATGGGCTCCAAGCTAGGCATTCACAACTGGCCTCCTGTTCACACTTCCTGGGGTGAGAAGATGGGCTCCAGGCCAGACATTCATTACCAGTCCCCTATTTATATTTCCTGAAGCAAGAGACAAGCGGGCTCCAGGATTACATATTTATGACTGGACACTTGTCTATATTTCGAGATCTGCACCTCGATATAAAAACCAGCAACAGAAATAGGGTAAATAACCAGACATTGGACATTCTTATGGCAGGGACAGAGTGGGACTAAACCCTGTTAAAAGATCAAGAGGTCATACATTTCCCATCCTTGGGGCAAGGGAAACATTGCACATGCGCAGAAAGGCTCCTTGGCGGTCAAAAGGAGGGGGCACCACCCCATAATATGTGATGCTAAGGCCGTCCCATAGGCCTCTGGGCTGTAATCCAGCTTGGAAAAAAGTTGCCCACGCATGTTGGGGAGGGTCCTAGGGCAGGGCAGGTGCGGAAAAAGAAACCAGATTATTGGCCAAAGGTAAACAAAGACCCGGAAGAACTGCCCTATATAAGTGACTTAACGGCCTCTTTACTGCACTCCTCGTCATTAGGGAGGACGCCCACAGCCTTTCTCTCCAGGTGTGCATCTCTGCCTTGCCTCCATCTTAACTAAACAAACTGTTTCTCTGTGTGCTCTCCCACTTGTTGTTGTGCTATGTCTCTGATAATAAACTTTGTACCTGTTTTTACAGTTTTGCCTCCGTGAGAAATGCATTTTTCACTGGGGACGAGAGCCAGGGGGTGTGGTGGCTAGGAATCCTAGTTTTCATCCAGGCTACCAAGGTTCAATTCCTGCACAGGGAATTAAGATCTTGCTTCACGCCACCACTCACAGCTGCCTCTCTGAGTTCAGTTTGTTTTCTATATCTGTGAGTTTGTTTCTGTTTTGCTATATACATTCGATTGTTTTATTTTTTAGATTCCACATATAAGTGATAACATAACTGTATTTGTCTCTCTCTGTCTGATTTATATAATCATTATTTTGTAATAACGTTAAATGGAGTATAATCTATAAAAATACTGAGTTACTATGTTGAACACCCAAAGCTAATATAATGCTGTAAATCAACTATACTTTAAAAAAAATTTACACAAGAAAAAAAAAAGAGAGATAGTCTCTCCTGGCAAAGGTCTTAGGAAAAAGCCAAACCTCCTGAATTTAAAATTGGAATGTCTACATCGAACCCCCTCTTCACCCTAGAGAAGCATCAGAAAAAAATTGCCAATCCTGCCTGTGAAAAGGGAGGACAATTTTCTCTTGACATGGCTTCTTTCCTTCTTTCAGGTTGAGTAAATGATCCTTTTCTGTACAAGGAATGTCATCATGCTAGACTAAGGAGATTAATGCAAGTCTTAAATGAGAGTGATATGCTTCTTCTTCATTGACCAGGTCTGGCTGGGGAAATGAATTGCTGCCAATTTTTTGCACAAGAGAAATTGTTGCTCTTACTAGAATTACTCAATTGAATCAGAGGTTTGCTCTCATTAACTCCTCAGTGATTGCTACTATAGAAGTGTTTGATTTTTGGCAACTTTTGCTGTAGGAAACAAAATCTCAAACTGGTTCCAAGAGGAAGGAATTTAATTACAAATACCCACATGAAAGATGTGACTCTCTTGGACATTTAAGAACAGAAACACTGCAGGAGGAACTTGAACACCTGTAACTGGTAGGAGCGTCTAGACATGGGGTAGCTCTACAGGCACCTCAGTAGCAAAAGGAGTCACAGGGTTTCTGTTGAAGTAACTAGCCATGAACAAGAACACAGTTATACTTGCATGTCTGTTTCTTTCCAGTCTGCTAATCACTCACATGTTTTTAATATTTCTTAAATTAAATTCTCTAGACCTGCTGGTCTAGAGCTGTGCTACTTAAAATTTAATATGAATATGGATCATCTGGGAATCTTGGTAAAATGCAGATTGATTCAGGAGGTATTGGATAGAGCCTGAGATTTTGCATTTCTAATTAATTACCTGGTGATGCCAAAGATGCTTGTTCACAGATCATGGTTTGGGTGCAAGGTAGAGAATCTTACCAAGTCAGGCAATAAGTGTACTAGGCCAGTTTAAGGGCCTGACTGCCCTTAGATCATGTGCCTATGATCTGTCCAATCACTTGGGACCAGGGTTTGGGGATAATTTCCTCATTGTATCAAATATACAGAGACTGTGAGAGGGGAAGTTCACCAAGGAAGGGACTGGGATTAGGCTGACACTCTAAATTATGCCTCCTATAAGCAGTTACTTTCCACTGAGTATTGATTTTAGTTCAGGAACTTCATCTACTGGTGAGTATCATCATAGAAGATCAAAAGAGAGTCAGACACTCAGAGCCTCCCTACTCACATTACCTCTTGCTTTAACTTTAAGATATGAAGAAGTGACCTCATTTTCCTATAGCCTACTTACAGTGGGGAGAATTGTACTCACTAGGAATTTCGCTAAAAATGTATCTCTCTTAAAAGCAACAACCTTGGTAACTGGCATGTATTATCAAAATCTGTGGTCTCATATATTTTTTTCTGCATGTTGTGGAAAAATCTAGAAACTGGGATTTTTAATGCAAATTCTCTATCCTGAAAATGGAGTTATCATCCTAGAATACACCCCTCATCTAATCACTGTCATTGATGATTCACCTTCAGGGTTCTTCAGAATCTGATCTCAACTTACCTTTCTGTGTCATCTCCTACCACTTTGCCACATGTCATACCCTGTGTCATCCCTATGTCATAACCAATTATTACATACTTCAGAGAACATCTGAGACTCTGTGATTTTACTACAGCTCTTTTTACCTAAAATGTGATTCCTTGTATATTTGCAATTCATATCTCTGCTCATCTTCTAATCATTCCACTCAGTTAGTTTATTATTATTATCTTTGTTCCAACAGCCATCAGTAGGTACCCTAAAATAGCACTTAGTACAGTATATTTGTTTATGCATGCCTACTATGAAAATTATTTTAAATATTGTATCTTCATAGATGAGCAATATTTTATTGAATGAATGAAGAGAATGAAGGAATCAGCTGGTCTTCAGAAGGAGAGTTGGAGATGCAGTGGTTAGGGGCATCTGGGGAGGTGAAAATGGGGAAAAAAACAAGCAAATAACAAGGTAAGCCATAGACAAGAAACACACTACACACCCAGTGAATGGACTCATACAGGTATTTCTGCCATTTGCTTCTCACTTGACTCTATGCTGGGACTGTTCGTTTTCAGCAAGTTAGAATGATTTTTAAATCCTGAATTCACAGCTGCTAGAATATTCACTTCTCCTAAATGAAACCACTCTTTTCATAATCCAGGATTCTGGTGCTACAACAGCCGCTGAATTGAAAGTCAGCACCAAAAGGTGACCCATGGAAATGGCAGGGAAAGTATATCAAATAAAGCCAATTCCTTCACTCTCCCCAGCTGATTACTGTTCTTTAGAAGATAAAATATTTAATCCATCCTAGAGCTATGGAATCCAGGGGCTCTTATTACTAAACAGCTTTATTGCAACAGGTTAGATGTGTTCATCTTAGCACTTTAGAACTTTGCCTGGAAAACATTTATACTCATGAGGTCATTTGGCTAAGCTTTCTTGGCTTATATTTATCCCAGAGAAAAGAAATTTATTTTTCTTTGCAGAAGTAGCTCAGTGCTTTCCTGTTTTCTCATGCCATCCTTGATTTTAAATGATTACAGTTTTAACCATCTGATCCAGAGATTTTATATCTTATGCTTCCCTTTTGCTCTAGAGGGCATGATGTGAATGCATTTACTATGTAACATGTAGTCTATTATTATAAAGAACGGTTTACTTTAGTCAGCTCAAAGAAATGCTAATAGACATTATGAGTTAATAGCAGGGGGGAGGGGGAGAGAGAGAGAGAGAGAGAGAGAGAGAGAGAGATGTGTGTTGTGTTTCCATTTGGATGGTTTGTCTTTATTTCAGTAGACCAATCTCCTCTCCCCTGCAAAAATAGAAGAAAAGACAGAGAAAGTCACAGGAAGAGGAGAAGTGCCAGAGGGGGAAATACACTAGTCCACACGGGGGGCAGAGCAGCTATAGCCAGCCTACTTCTCCTCTTATCTCTCTGGTGGGTCGTGGCAGCCTTTTCAAGCTTAAACTCCACGGTGATGTTAGAGGCAACGTTTCTAAAGGCCATGGAAATGCTTGATATCCACTTAAGTCAAACATATTGAGAGACCTCAGTGGCACTTTGCACACCACCATCTTCCACTGCATGTAGTCCTTTTGGCCCTGGGAACTATGCATGTACAGCAGCAAGTACTGGGCTGGCCAAAAAGTTCGTTCGGGTTTGTCCGTAAGATGTTACGAACACGCGAACGAACTTTTTGGCCAGCCCAATATTTTTTTTTTGTTTAGCTCACACTGGCAGCTGTTTGCATACAGGACCTTGCACATCTCCCAGCAGACTCCATGTGCTTGTGATACTTCATACTCCATGTAAAGTAGAGTGGGCACCACTTAGCCTCTTGAAATTCTTTTATCATTGCTTCTGCTGCCCACCAGGTGAAGTTTGAGAGTCTCCACTAGTTCTTCTGGCCCTGACTGTTGCCAGAGGGAGAGGCTCGGGTCTTCCCACAGGGCAAATTCTGCTGGTTGTGTATATGTCAGAGCTGTTCAGCTTGGAAGGAATTTCCTGTCTGGGGCTCCACCACTGTGGGAAGCCACAGGGACATGCTGACGGGGCAGTGCCGAGGCACCTCGCCATTGCTGTCTGTGAGGCAGCACCCAGAGGCTTGGCTGGGCTGCACCAAGGCTGTCATGGGTTTCTAGTGCAGGCAGGGCAAAGGCTGGGTCAATTGCAGCAGAAGCAGAAGCTGGTGGAGGCCCCAGAACCTAGCCTGGTCAGGCTCTTTTCTTTCTGGTGGAAGCTGGCCCTCTCCAAAAATGGGGAATTCCTGTTTTGATTTCTGCTGGTGGAGAGGTCACTCTGCGTAGGGAACAGGAGTTATTTTCTTCTTTGCCAAGACAATCAGAGAGGTGGCAGGCAAGTTGACTGTGCTGCTAGCATTTTGTTCTGGTTCCTGGCCATCTGAAGGCTGCTGATTTTCTGCACTGCTACTCTGAGTATTCTGAGAATTAGAGATGGAAATGGCAGGACCAGCATTCTTGCTGACACCCCACTGGTTGGGGTTGACAGAGACTATTCTGTACCTTGTGAGATGGGAAAGGACTGCTGCTGTTGGTCAGATTAGGTAAAGGCTGGGGCCTCAGGGCGATAGTACAGCCCTCCAATTCTATGCTCTTGTGTCCCAGGAGCTGATGGGCGGCCATCACCTCGAACTTCTGGCCCATCAGTGAGTACTTGATCTCTTCTTGTGTGTAACCTATTGACACCATCAACTCTGGGGGGTCTTTGTAGTCAGAGAGCGGTTCCACATAAGGCTTTAGTTCATCGTTATGACCCAAATTTATCCATGAATCTTTCATAATTTGATCAAAAGTGCCTCTCTTGCTGGGAGTGCTTCTCTTGGTGGAACTGAGAATGAGAAATTTCTTGAGCAGGTTTTCACACTCCATGGACAAGTAGAAGGGAATATGGTATATTTCACTCAGTAACTTCTCCCATGGCTTCTTGAGATAAGAAGGCAGGGATCAGATGACCCCTGCGTATAGGACGACTCTCAGCCTCCACACCTCCCACACGGGTCTATCTTAAATTTTTCCCTGGAGTAGTTCTGGGGCAGCAAAATTCCTGCCACAGAAGTTACGTAGCTGGTTGCCAAAGGTGAATTTGTTGCTGAAACCAGAGTCTACAATCTTGATGTCCATGTCAGCATCCAAGAGCAGGTTTTCTGCCTTTCAGTCTCTATAAACAACCCACTTCTGTTGGCAGCACTGCACAACAGATACTTTCTGGTGGAATTTT
Organism: Neophocaena asiaeorientalis asiaeorientalis; assembly: GCF_003031525.2. NCBI lineage: Eukaryota > Metazoa > Chordata > Mammalia > Artiodactyla > Phocoenidae > Neophocaena > Neophocaena asiaeorientalis. The sequence goes on along the minus strand of NW_020173036.1, from coordinate 2,932,003 downwards.
CTTCAAGCCTCTTTTCCTTTCATGTGCCATGAGCTACTAGGTAATCAAACGCATCTCTTCCACTAGCATATTCCATGATGAGGTAGAGTGTTTTCTCAGTCTTGAGATTAAATAGCTTTTCCTCTCTTGGTGAAAATAAACCCTGAATTTTCTAAAGTTTAGTACTGAGATTCATACTCACTGTCAATTCACTCTCAGAAATACATAACTTGAAGTTATATAAAAATAGAGCCTAGGAATTTCAATATTTATCTTGAAGTGGCAGATTTATAATCCACATAAGAAAGTGCTTAATTTCCCTCTAGTTAATTGTATCCAATAGTTTTTAGAGGATTTGCTAGGTACACAAACAATCACCATTGGTGGTAGTGTAAACTGGTGTAAATATCTTTCAGTGGGGATTTCACAGCATCTATGAAATTAAAACATGCATGTGCTTTTAACTTACAGTTCCATTTTTATAAATCTATTATACTTATATGGACACATATGGAAATGCTTATATGGACACAAAGATATGTGTGCAGGGGTGATCACAGCAGCATTATTTATAATAATGAAAAATATTTATAATGATGAAGAACATGAGCTAAGATGAATGTCCATCCATAGAGAGATGACAAATTATCCACGGTACATTCATACTTTGCTTAATGGATTCCTATCATTTTGCTCATCCAGATAACTTTTATCCTTGTGATATTTGTTTAGAGATGTGGAGAGACCATTACTGAAACCACACCCAGTTCCTGCTCCCAACAATGTGGTTTAAGATGGAAATTGGCATATTTTAATTTCTCTGTCTGTAGGCCAACAATTACCCAATGTTCCAGACTTGGGTAATTGAACAAGGATGTGACAGTCATAATTCCCCGGACTTTTACATACAGTTGATTGAGCCAGAGATGGATACCTAACCCAAGCTGAATCAGTTAAAGTCATGCCATAGATTTTTTTTGAAGTGGAAATAAAAAAGGGAACCTGGGAATTTTCTGGTAGCCTCATTCCCCTTCCTGTAGAAATTATTAGCTTTGCAATGAGAGAGACAATCCAGCTGACAATATGCAAGAATCTGAGTTTAGAGAAGAGTGTACAAAATTTTGATTTCAGGAAATATTGAGGCCCAGCTCTACCTTCTGATACTATAGTTTAATTATTTAATCCTTTTTTGCAATTCATGAACCAATAATTTTTGTTTTGATGTTATATTGGTGAGTAAAAAGGCACATTTCATAACAACATGAATAATTTGGTATAATTTTTATAAACCCTACACCTTATTTGTATATGAATCTAAAAATCATCATATAAGACACAGAGCAAAGTGTTGACAGTGATTTACCCTTGTAGTGGGCAAAAAGAGAGGGAAACACTTTTGTTTTTACATTGTATACTTTTATACTGACTAGCATTTTAACAGTTAACTCTATTAGTTTTATAGTTGAAAAATAATTTTAAAATCCCATCAACTAAAAACTTCGAGGAAGAGTATATGAAGAAAAACGAACAAGTGCCTCGCACCACTCACTCTTGAATATTCTGATGCCGAGGGCACCTGCATTCACTGGTTTCACACTGAAGCCAGTAGAGAATCGTAATTGCTTGTGATAGAAAGCCAAAGTTGTGGAGTGTTTTCCCAACTCACAAATGCCTAATTTATGAACATCTGGCAGGTAAAGAGAAAGCTGCTAGCCCAGGCTAACTTGCCAGGAGACAGCACAGCAGAGTGAGAAATGCTTCAGGTTTGCATTTTGAATTGTGACCCTCTGTTTACTAGCTAACGAAGTGAGTTATTTAGCCTTTCTGCACCTCTGTTCCTCACCAATAAAATGTGCTAACAGTGATTCTTAACTCATAAGATTGCTATGAAGTTTAGCAGAAACAGTGCATGACAAAGCCTGGCACATACAATGCACTCTCTCTATGCAAATGTTAGCCATCCGCGTTGTAGAAGGCAGAATGTCCTCTAGATGCTCAAGATTTCACTGCATCTCTGTATTTTTTCTCTAATGCAAAGCTTGGTATCTGTTACCAGGTACAGACAGCAAATCCCTTGGAATAATGATTTTCCTGTCATGGTGACAAATTTCGACATGTTTGAATCAATTTCTTCAGAATTAATTCTTGTCCCACATATCTGCACATCATTTGACTGGAGTACAGCTACACTTAAATTTATTAAGTTCATCACAATAAAAGCAGAGAGGTTGTTTTACTTCATCTTTGCCATTTCAAAAGTTCTAAGATTCATGTTTTTTTTTCACATAGTACAAATCCCTGAAGTCTGATATCCCTTCAAATCAATGGACTCTTTCAATATGCACCATCCAGGCAGCAGGCCAGGAGCTACTTGGGAGGTAGGGTGTTATTGCCTGAAATGTGCAGGCTTGGCCATAGCCATCCATTGTATCATGGCTCTATGTATTATTTACATTGCTAATACTAGATGCGTTGAGTTTAGTTGCCTTTTAAAATGTCCTCAAAAATAATACACTATGACTAAGCAGTGAAACAGACGATATTGTATATTCAAAGAATAGAGCAGCATGATATATATTAGAACTCTATATCTAAATACATCTAAAATAAAATTTCTAGGGCTTCCCTGGTGGTGCAGTGGTTAAGAATCCGCCTGCCAATGCCAGGGAACCGGGTTCCAGCCCTGGTCCAGGAAGATCCCACATGCCGTGGAGCAGCTAAGCCCGTGCGCCACAACTACTGAGCCTGCACTCCAGAGCCCATAAGGCACAACTACTGAGCCCACAGGCCACAGCTACTGAAGCCTACGTGCCTAGAGCCTGTGCTCCAAACAAGAGAAGCCACCGCAATGAGAATCCCACGCACTGCAACGAAGAGTAGCCCCTGCTCGCCACAACTAGAGAAAGCCCTCTCACAGCAATTAAGACACAACACAGCCAAAAGCGAAAAAATAAATAAATAAATTTATATTTAAAAAATAAATTAAATTTCTATGTCAGAAAGTATTGTGTTGGAAGTTGACTATACTTTATCTTCCTTTGTTGTTCATAAAATAATAACACTATTATAGATTTTAACTTAAATTCAAATAAATATACTAATCCACATCAAGAAATATGTGGGCTTCTTCACTCTCGGGATTTCCCACTTTACTCTGGCCCACTGTCCTCCAGTGCAGTATCTGCTGACTACAGGCTATATGCCAGGTCTATTGATGGGTACTGTTTTTCTTCCACCAGGGGTCAAAAAGCTTTTCCCACCGCATTCTATCCAAAATAAAGACCTTTCTCCAACAATCATTTGCAGTGGCTGTACTTTCACTTCTAATCCCTATACTTTTGCTGCCATTATGAGCAAACAGATTCAGTGACTGAGCCGGAGTCTGCTTTTTATACAGAGGCCTTTACAAGTGGACCCTGCCACTGAGACAATCGATTCCTGAGGAAAAATACATTTACTTGTAGAAAGGATGCAACTTATTATGAACTGTAAAGTTCATCTAGTTCTCAGATATCTATTAAACTCACAATGTAGATGCAGTGCTAATGTCAAATCTCTAGTATTTGAGATAATATCAGTTTGGACACATATGGTCAAAGAAAGCACATAGGAAAGAACTGAACAGTACTGCCCCTGGCTTCTGTCACTGAGAAAAGGAGAACACACAGGACCACTCAGAATTGCCATAGAATTTTGGTTGTACTAAAAATACAGATATGAGAGTCAGGAAATTTGGGTCATCAAGGAGGAAAGTGGGAGTTTTCAGGGAGAAACAGAGATTTTCTTATTGGAAAACCCATTATAATTGGAGAGGAAGCCAAAAATTTCCAAGAGATAAACCTTAAAGATGCATGAAGCTCCTAGGAGATGCAACAGTGGCTCTGTCTTCCATACACAGAACTTTCCCAACTCAAAAAGCCCCCTGTGTATCTTTAACTCAGGGATCACTTTTAGCAGTGGGAGACATTCACATTATGAAAGGTAGGTGCGTGGGGATGAGACACACTGAAGGCACCACAGCCTTAAGCCACCATCTCATGTGTATCCTTTGACGTCATCTCTTTGAAGAAACTGTCATATGGGAACATTTGCTATTTAAAATGTTCCTTTTTTATTTCTGCCCCACTCTAACTTTTTCCTCGGTGTTGTTTAGTTGAATTTCCACAGTTAAATGCAACTACGCTATAATCCAATTAAGGCCGTATTTCTGAATCAGAACTCTCAGGATATCACGGGAAGGTTCACTGCATACCTTAATACCCTGGTAATTTTATTCCCTGCCACATTGGGGATTAATGAGATATTTATGGAGAAAACATTAGAATGTGCCATGCATGATATTGAGTTTTTGAGGAAATATGATTTAAGTTTCAAAGAGCTTATAACCAGGCTTTGTAACTGATGCTTTTTTAAAGGGAGTTCTAACTGGGTAGGAACAGCACACTTGAGGAAGCTCACGTGAGCCTACCGTCTTCACATTCAGGTACATCTGAAAATGGATTCAAATTCTTGAATTTCTTATATTTAGGTCAGGCCCTTGCCCTCACACTAAAATTTTGTCTTTCCTTCTTCCTATCACCCAATACCTAACAGAAAACCTTTGGAATATCTTTGACCATGCATGTAATAGATTTTCAAATTTTATTTGTTGATTAAACAAATAAATGCATGAGCAAGTGAACACATGGGTGAATAAACAATGAATCAAAAAGTTGATTTTCTGACTTAATTTAATATCTACTCTTAGTTCTAAGCATTGATGAGCAGAGTTCTAATGACACCATTGTGGTCAATAGGTGACATCTTTCTCCCTTTATCTCTGAAATGCAGTCACACCCTCCCCCTCAAGCTTCCAGGACCCTCCTTTTTTAAAGCTCTGTCTCCATGAAATTGACAAATCAAGCCACTCTCCTGATTAGCTGGACCTTCCACCTTGTTTCACTGGCTTTTGGATAAACATGACTTAGCAGCTTTCCCTACAAAAAGAAGACTTGTTGAATGACTAAATCTGACTAAATCAATATCTTCTCCCTCCTACTCTCTTTCCTTTTTTGCCTTCCACACCCCCTATCTTTCATCTTTCTCCTAATTCCTCAATATGGTGCCTCATCCTGCTTCTGACTTTTCAACTATAACCTCAATATTTGCTTACTGATTAAATCATGCACTTCCTCAGCAACTTCTTCCTGAATTCTGTGGATGTCTTTTAGATCCTCCTAAATCTCTTCACCACATTTCAAAGTCTACTTCTGTATATATACTGTGTTACATAGGAACTTGAACTTATGCCATGAAAGAACAGTAAAGCTTTGCCATTCGTTTCACTGCTTGTTTTTATTCCACTGTTTTCACTTCGCTGGGGTAATGCCCAACTCTCAAGGGGAGGTCACTGCCAGGGGAAAACTGCTGGGCAGTTAATGTCTAACTCACACCAACTGGTCTCTGTACCTGAAGCCTGAAGTGTACATTCAGGGCATTAATTATATTCACAGTGTGCAATCAACCTCATTACGGGAAGTGACTGCTAAATGGGTACAGGGTTTCCATTTAGGAAGAAAAAGAAGTTCTGGAGCTAGATAACAGTGAATGTGTTTTAGGCAAAAGTTTGTCTTGAAAAAGAGCAAGGTAAAGTGGGAGTGGAGAGGCTTGAGATCTAATCCCTCATTTCCAAGAGTGAGATCTGCCCTTGGTTTAAGACACTTCTCGAGGCTTAATTTCACGCTCTATAAAATGAGATAATAATATCAAAACTATAGGCTTGTGATGATAAAACCAAATTATGTATGTGTACGTGTGTGTGTCACATCACAAAATAGGACATTTAATACGTATCAGTGTATTTCAACTACTGGTCTCCGTACCTGAAACCCTGTACCCATTTAGCAGTTATTTCCCATAATGAGGTTGGTTGCACACTGTGAATATAATTAATACCCTGAATGTACACTTCAGAATGAATAAAATGGTAAATTATCTGTTATTTGTATTTTACCACAATAAAAAACCACACAGACACACACACACACGTTTATAATCTTCCTCTTCCCAATGTTCTTCATAACTCCCTTTACTTAAAAGTTATGTCAATAATTACAGAGTCCAGGATAAAACAGCTAAGCTGGTTTTATTAAGTTAAAATATTGTGTACTATTTTCTTTTTATTTTTTCCATTTTTGCTTTACCTGGTCAAATATAGATTTTATGGCAGAGGGACAGAGACAGTATTATCACGTATCAAAAACTGCACTTCACAGGGGGACTGCAACTTTAAAACACTAAAGTTTTTCACCATCGGAATGTGGTTTCTCAGAGAGAAATGCACAATTTGCACAAAGAATTTCCTGGTATTTTATTTTGTCTGTTGGGTATCAAATGAATCTTGGGGCTTTCACTTGAGTTTCCACTTGACAAGCCCTTGACAGGACACTGATGACTTCCAAATCTCTTTTCCAGCCCACACCTCCCTCCTGAGCACTAGACCATATATCCAGCTGTCTACTGGACATCACCTTGATACTCCTCAGACACTTTAAACTTAACTTGTCCAAAGCTGTAGTCATTATTTTGCACTCTCAGACCTGCTGCTGCTTCTGTATTTTTTATTTTGCTGAAAGACATAACTATCCACTAAGATGTCCAAACAAGATGTCTAGGCATCATTCCCAAATTTTCCTCTCCCACCTACGTCTTATCAATCATCACATTCTTTAGAGTCTATCATAGCATCTCTCAAGGTCTATTTCAAAGGATCTGCCTATGTACACCTACACATCCATGCACATGCAAAGCCTTCTATTTTGGTTGCTTAGCATGACACATTCAGCTATCCATTTGCTACAGTAAATGGATTTCTGTAGTCACAGAATCTCAGCCAAAAGAAAACTTGGGAAAATAAATCAACAGAAGATAAAGAAAAATGCATCATTTACCTGGAGACTTTACTACAAATTTTAATTCTCTGATTTTTTTGTTCTTGTGATGTCAATGCACATTTAAATGATGAGGAATATTTCATAATGATAAAATGGTCAACTCAAGAAGATGACATAAAAAATTATATCTTTTATATCACATGAATCAAAAATTAAAGTGATTAAAAATTGGCAATTCTGTCATCATTTTTGAAGATGTAACACTTCTCTCTTTCCACTGATAGAACAACTAGATAAAATATCAGCAAAGACATAGATGACAAAAGAGATATGAAAAAAGAAGCTAAGAAAAGACTTTATGGCACGAAATGGAAAGATGTAAAATTTTCTTTTTGGGCAGGCAACATGATTTTTTATATAGAGAAACCTAAGACATTGACAAAACAATTATTTGAATAAGTGAATTTAATAATGTCAGAGAACTCAAGGTTCATTTACAAAAGTAAATATCTGTGCTTATATATTATCTGTGAAGAAATGGAAAATCAAACTAAAAATTTCATTCTCTTTATATCACCAACAATCTAAACTAAGAAATGTATTTAACACAAGATATGTGAAGATATGTAGTTGCAGTGTACTGAAAGCTACAAATACTACTGAGAAATAATAAAGAACTAAGTAATGAAAAGATATACTGCTTGGAAGTCAATATTGTAAGATAGTGATTGTCCCCAAATTAGTCTATAGGCATTATGTAATTTCATGCCATATTTATAACAATGTTTTATTGTAGCATTTGGTTAGCTAATTCTAAAATTAATACAGATATGAAAATGACATACATAGATCTACAAATCCAAGAAATTCAATGAATTCTAATATAATAAACTCAGAGATTCATATAAAGATACATTATAATCAAAGTAGCTAAAGCCAAAGACAAGAAAGAATCTTAAAAGCAACAAGGGAAAAAGAAGCAACTTATCAAGCACAAGAGATCCTCAGTAAGGTTAACAGCAAATTTCATCAGAAACCATGGAGGCAGGAAGGCAGTATGATGACATAATATGTTGAAAGAAAAAAACTGTCAAGAAATAATTCTATATCTGGAAAATTTATCCTTCAAAAATGAAGGAGAAATTAAAATATTCTAGGCAAACAAACAAACAAACCCTGAGGGTGTTTATTAACCTGCCCTATAGGAAATCCTAAAGGGAGTCCTTCAGATTCTAAAGAAAGGACACTAGATAGTAATCTGAAGCCAGATGAAGAAATACAAATTGACAGTAAAGGTAAATACATGGGCAATATAAAAGCCAACATCACTGTATTTTTTCTAACTCCAGTTTTTATTTTTCACACAAGTGCATAAAACTAAATATAAATCTATGTTTGGGGAATATAATATATAAAAGGGCCTTTATCCAAAGAAGATATAAAAATGCACAATAATCACAAGAAATGATACTAAACATCAATAGTTTTTAGGAAGATGCAAATCAAAACCACAAAGAGATATCACTTCATACCTACTAAGATACCCATAATTTAAAAAAATAAAAAACAACAAGTGTTGGTGAGGATGTACAGAAATTGGAACACTTGTACATTGCCAATGGGAATCTAACATGCTAGGTCAGCTGTGGAAAAGAATTTGGCAGTTCTTCAGAGAGCTAAATATGGAATTACCATATGGCCCATGGTTCTTGGCAATTTCATGAGAGTGTTCTGAGACCTTCACATTTTGGAACTCATTTCTGCTTAATGATTTAAATTATCTATTACTTTAAAGTAATATATGTTTATTTTCTTTTAGTAACAAGTTTTTGATTTTTCCTATATTTGGCAAATCTACAGAGAAGAAAAGTCAAATCCACAGAGAAGAAAAGTCAAATCCCATGGATTTGAAATGAAGGAATAGCCAGATAGTAAGAATCATCTGTAAGTGATCAGGTGGTGAAGTCTGGGCTGTAAAGGTCTATGAACAGATATTCACAGTCTGTTATTCCATTGGACCTTTTCCTCTCCATCATAAAGACTAATTTAAGCCATTATCATCTCATGCCTGGAATGTTGCCAACATACTTCTGTTCTCCCTACCGTCTGGTTCACCTTCCTCCATTCTATCTTTAATATTGCATCAAAAAGTATCTTTCTGAAAAATAACTCTGATCATGTCACTTCCTTGCATCATACCTATTCATATATCTCCTGAAATAAGACTAACACTCAGTGTTTTAGCATGACAGTAAAAGCCTTCTACGACCTGATCCATCACAGAATTATCTACATAGTTGGTGCTTAGTAAATAAAAACTTACTCAATGGATGATCAGTGGTTTCTACCAAGGAAATTAAAACAAAAAGCAAGCATAATGGTGGGAATAAATTCCTTTACTTCATACATATTTTCTGAGCATCATCTCTGTGAAGGAGATTGAGAGGAGAAAATAGAAGATTATCAAACTTCAAATATGTGCTTTTTCTGCCATATCTCTTGCCCCAACCTTTAGGAATCTGAGAATCTAGCAGGGAACACAAGGCTTGTACAAGAACTGCCAAGTGCTTGGGACTTGATAAATGTGCTAAGGCAACTCAGTAGGAGAAGATTCCATTTTCACCTTGGGGACTCAGAGAAGGCCACAGATATTTGATCTGGGCCTTGATGAAGGAGTACGGCAGGTGGGAAGAGACAGATCTCCAGACCCTGGGGCATCTCAGGCATGTGAATTTCAGGGAAGAGGCACATGTTGTCACGCTGCTTGACTCTAGTGCAGGGCGTGTGAGACCAGTACATTGGAACATCAGGATGGCTGGCTTTGGAGGGTTTAATTGCTAGTAAGAGAAAGTATAAGTGGAGCTTTCTCAATGAATACCCCTGAATCCCCAGCTAACTTTCCACAAAGCCTGAACCCTGGCTGCTTTCCCTCCTAACCTGCCCTCCCTACCTGTAATTCATTCAGACTCACTCTCTGCTCCTGCAACCCAGCAGGACCCTGTGGGGCTCCTGAGCACAAAAGCCTTTCTGTGTCCCCCGCTTCTTGATTACAGGAAATAGGTTTCATTCATCCTCCAGGACCTTCCATGAGTTCCAATAAGCAGGTTCAAACAGTTGCTACTTAGGGAAGGGAGGGGGATGCAGAGACAGAGGAACAGTCAAAAGAAACAATAGTGCAGCCTTGGGGCAGGGCCCTGGTTCGCTCAAGGGATATACATAACAATATCTTTAAGCTGTTTTGCAGATACAGAAACCCCCACCAGGTGGGAGAAGTTAAATGTATGCTGCCTACCAGCACGTAGACCTCAGGCCACCAGTTGGAACCAGAAGGTTGATGATGCTGACTCCCACTTACCTCACCACCAAGCAGCCAGAAGAATGTCCACGAGCTGATCACGCCCTCTTCGAACCATTACTATGAAACTCTTCACTACCCCCTCCAAGTTGGGACATCTTCTCCAGTTTTGAGGGCATTAGCCTGTTGTGGCCTCTTTTGCCTGGCAAAGCAATAAAGCTATTCTTTTCTACTTCACCCAAAACTCCATCTCTGAGATTTAATTCCATGTTGGGGAACAGAGGCCAGATTCAGCTTCACTCCCTCTCCATGCTTCTGCCCTCCAACCCCATGACAGCAGGCTTTAGTCAGCTTTTTGTTACCAGAGGAAACTGATTTCCAAAACCATTCTTCATGTTGCTTTATACTTCCCTAAGCCTGGGTTTTCTCCCCAGCAGGCTAGGAAACAGAAAAAAGGAACACCAGCCTAAAAAAAGATCTGCATTCTAATCATTGCTCTTGTACATACGTGACCCTGGGCAGATTACTTAACGTTTCTGAGCCATCTGTAAAATGGTGATAATAATTCTTATCTTAAAGAGATGCCATGAGGGTAAAATAAAATGTTTAAGCCTTTAGTTCTTAGATGTTTCACAGAGTGTTAGTTGTCCTCCCACTGCAGTCTCCAGGATCAATCAGGTCAAATTTGGGGGCCTTACGTCCCCCCCTCGCTTCAGCCCTCAATTAGGGCAGCTTAATGAATTCTCTGCTGCGATCATTACTAACTCACCTGGTTTCTTTCTCAGAGACCAAAAGACAGAATTATACAGCAAGGCTTAAAGCCTCCTTTTTAAACTTAAACTAGGCTCACTGGGGAGGCTAAAAGCTAAAGATTTGACCTGTTCTGGCATTTGAGCTGATTTGTATTAGAACTGCCTTTGTAACAACTGGAGGGGAAAGAAGAATGCTCTAATCAGTCTAAGCCTAGAGGAAAAGTCATTGCAAATTCATGGAGACAAAAACAGGTGTGTGAAATGGTGTGTAAAGGAGCTCGCAACAATCTCCCAGGACATGGTTTCTGATTGGGAGCCCTCATGCTAGAAAAAAGATTAGGAGTATCTTGGCAAGCTTGTGTCACAGGAAGTGCAATATTTATTCAGCACACAGATAGCCAGTGGATGCACTGACAATTGCAATTCAGGCTCTCTGATTAGATTTTGGCTGGAGTGTTATTTAGAGACTTAATCATATAATGCCCAGTGGCACCAAGTTCGCATGTGGATCTGATTGAAATCTTTGCTCCCGCTGGTTTCAGGGTGCAGATAACCGAGGGTGGCCGGAAGAAGAGCATCCGCTTACTTGAATCAGGAAAAGCTGACAACTCCTGGCCTCCGAGAGTTCCAAACTACAAAGAGCATATCCCTGCATCCAAGTGTAGAAAAGCTCTTGGACCCCGACTATCTCATCATTCTTTGTAGCAACTGGGGCTGGATTTGCCTGAGCCTAAGATGATACCACACTCTCCTACCAAGATTTGTTCAGTTACCTTTGAATCCAACTATTTCATAGACTCAGACTATCAGAGATGAAGGAATGAGTCTAATTATCCCATTTCAGAGATGAGGAAAATGAGACCCAAAGAGGGTGTAGCTTATCCAGATCACAGAGATAGTTATAAAAAAAACAGTGTGAGAAGATAGGTCTCCTGATTCCCAGTGTTACTGTTTTTATGCTATTTACCAAAATACAGTAGATAATAATGTTAAATTTATTTTTCTTCCTTCGAAACAGACAGTAGGACTATGCCTATTTTCTCTAAAGTGTTAAGCTATGTGTGCAGAAGCTATACTGTCATTTTCTAAATGTTGCCTGTACTTTAAAATTTCAATCCCTTAATAGTCAGTTGGTACCATGTTCTTTACAGCTTAACTTCAATAGAGTTAATAAGAAAAAAAGGACATGAGAGGGCTTTGATATTTACTGAGGAAATAAGCACAGGACTCTGTTACAAACACACCTTAACTCAAAAAATGGTTAAGAAGAGACCTAGAAATATGACTAAAGTCCAAGCATAATAAAATATATAAAAATCCACTTTAATTATTTTTCAAGCAATTAGAATTTAAAGTCTTTGGTTACATCCCTAATCTTCTATTTCCATACTATATTCAAAACTTTCAAAAATTGAGGGGCTCTTATGGGTCTATTTTAATGAATCTTTGGCCAGATAACTCTGAAATCCTTCCTTGTACTTTCATCAAAATGCTTCTGACTTGCCCAAGCTTATTTTTTCTCAAATTATTTTTAGTATAGTCAAAGAAAAATCCAATAGTTTTGCATATGCTTAGGTATGAAGAACTTTAGGTATTAAAATTCCCAGGTGGCTTCAGAGGTGGCTAAAAGATTGGCAGCAGGGTGAGGGGGACAGAGGGCAGTAGCATTATCATCTTCCTTGACAGGTGACTCCTGTGTGTTGAGCAGGTGTCTATGTGTCTGATTAGCTGTCTATTTAACTTCTCTCTGTCTACTTCACTATTATATCTCTATCTAACAAGAAACTGTGAACAGAGAAAGAAGTGGCCAACTTCCCGTAGTCTGGTCTATCCACGGTTCCAAGGAAGAAAATTCCCAAATACCAGACACCTGCCCTTGTTGTGAATGCAATATAGTGACTACTTTTAAACCACTGATTGCCAGCTGCTGTGCTCCTGGCTCAATTGCTTCCACAAGACAAGCTGTTGAAGCAGATATTAATGTGTATTTCAAACCAGCTGGATATATAAGACAATAGTCCTGTTAATGAGCAGTCCTGGTCTTATAGTGTTTTCACCCTTCCATCTTGCCCCACCCATTATTAGAAGCAAAAACTGCTCCATAGTGGTTCAGCTTTTCCAAAGACGTAATGTCATACTTGCTTACATATCCCCTTCTAATGTTGCTACATCAGAACTGGAAGCTTATTTCTCCTGGATTTTAGCACATGGCAATTAGAAATCAACATACTTTGTAGTTTTGTGAGGCATATTTTTGCTTAAAAAATAACTTTCATAACTTCTGTATATGTATGCTTCATGTCTTTCATGGTGTCTGGCAAGTGGTTATGTGCTCATTCATTGAATGAAGACCTGCTATGGGCTCACATTTCCATTTGCTAAGTTGAGGCCATTATAGCAGAATTCAATAACTTTCCTCTAAGAAAATTATACTGTTTTGCAACTTCTGATTAAATAACACAGCTTTGTCTTTCCATTATGTGTTCTTTCTGTACATTCTCACATAGTGACTTTTAAGTCATTATCTCCAGCCAAAACTTGTCTTCATCTGATGACTGTGTGTCAAGTTGCCTGCTATACATCTCTGCCTAAAGGACCCAAGGTATCCCAAAAGTAATATGTCCAAAGGTGAACCTGTCACCTTATACCTTCTCCCTCTCCATTATACACACATACAAATACACACACCCTCAACTGATCCACCTCCAGCACTTTCCATCTCAGAGTATGCCACCATAATCTATCTAGCCAAACAAGTTGGAAAGCAGCAAGCTTGCATCGTCTCTTTCTCGCTCTCAAAATCTAGTGAAGCCCTTTTCTCTCATTGGCTCCAGTCTCTATTCCTCCAGGACAGAGTTTGACTCCTCCTTAAGTTGCTGCCTACCTCTTTAGACATTTCCCCTTTAAATGAATTTCATTTTCTTGAGCATATTATATTCTAGCACATCTCTCTTCCTTTCCATAAATGTTTTCTCTCCACCTCGAAACTGTTGCCTTATGAACTTAGGTCGTTAAAATTTAACTCAAATGTCATGTTCTCTATGAGACATTTCATCTTCAGTTTTCCTGTGTTTCTTGCAAGTGTTTCTTGTAGCATTTCATGCATTGTACAGCAATGACTCATTAATTTTTCTTTCTCTTGCATGCATTGCAAGAGGTGGTATGATGCCCCTTTCTTTTCCATTTCCCCAGCAGCTAGCATGTTTATAATAGGTATTCAGTAAATATTTACGCATAATCAATTGAAAAAATGATTTAAGGTAAGAACAAAGCCCTTGGAAGAACAGGTCTAGTGGGTGGTCACTGGGGCAAAGAATATGAAACCATCTTCTTAGGATGACAGCTCAGACAGACTGAAGGGCAGAGGTGATCGGGAAAAATATCCTCCAGAGGACCACTCAGTCCTGCAGTCACCTAGTAAGTGGTAGGTCTGCCATACTTAAATGAGAGTCAGCTCCATGATTCTATTAAAGAAAGAAAAGGTATTTGACACCAAAATGTGGACTAAAATACTGTATACTCGTAGGTAATTAACACATTGTATCAAGTATGTGTTTAACCTGTCACATGAAGGGATGGCTTGAAGACAAGCATGCCTTTGCTCCAGGGCCTCTGGTTAAAAAGCTAAATCATGGATTCCCCAATGGCCTCATTCCTCTTAACATACCATCATAGTGATATTCATGAATTAATATAAATTCTCTAAAATGTGTCTCTATCTTAAAATATTTCACTTTATTTCCCTTAAGTGTAATGTGTAATTCTTTCAAGTTTCAAAGCTGTGGGTTAGGAAGAGTGCCTACTAGTTCTATTATTCTGGGATTGGGTGAACTAGTTACCATTCACCTCATCCATATAATTATAATTTTATGACTTACATCATATGGCCTTTCCAATTAAATGCCGGGCCAGTAGTTTCTCAATTTTATCCCTGAGTACCTTCCTAATTCTTGGGTGGATACTGGCTCACCTCCTCCAGTAATATTTCTATAATTTTTTTATTAGTTAGATCCAGAATACCTGGAATGCTACCTTCAGGTGGACTAGTAGTATTTTTTTAAAAATGAGGGTGAAAATCTGACATAATAAAGATGGGAGTCATTCATTTAATCCCTGCTTGTTCTTTTATTATCCTTGAGCAGTTTTTTGTTGTTATTTTTTGTTTGTTTAAATTATGGCTTCATGTGTTCTATAATTTTTGTTTTCATCTAATGAATAGGTTGTTTAAATGGCCTGCATTTTTGGAGGAAGAAATTGAGGCAAAGGGAATAAGGATGTTTAATAAGGATGAAAATGTTGAGTCCGTGACTTTGCTATTTTATTCCTACCGTGTGCAAGAAACTGTGCAAAATTTTGGATATGAAGTGGTAAACAAATAGACATGGGCCCTTCCCTCTTGAAAAAAACCCACAATAGTAAAAATGCATATAAGTATGTAACTGTTAATTATAATAAGTATAATGAAAAAGCAGGGTAATTCTTCGCACCAAAGAATTAAGTGTATCTGCTTGAGACTAGGTAATCCAGAAAAGCCTCTTTGAAGAAATGACATGAATTTGGAGATATGCATTGGAATGACAAAGGAAAAAAATAGGAAGGAAGGTTTTCCAGTCAGGGAACCCTATGGAAAAAGACCATGGACTGGGACAATTCTTGATCCAGCCAAGTTACAGAGGAGAATTCAATATGGGTAAAGCCTCATGACAGAAGAAGGAAGAGGCATGAAATGAGATGAGATAAAATTAAAAAGGTAGGTTGCAGCCAGAAATGCTTTTTAAGGCATCTTATAAGTGCAACGAAATGCTCATGAAGGATTTAAACATGAGAATGGCATGATTAAATCTATGTTTGAAAAGATCAGTTCAGATGCTGTATAGACTGATGGGTTGGTAAGTAAGGGTAGAGAAAAAAAAAAAAAGACTAGTGAAGTAACTAGGAAATAAATGAGAGTAGCCTGGACAAGAAATGCTACAGGAGTGATGATGAGGCAAATGACTCAGCTGTATAAAATGGATAATAAAAGTACCCACCTCATTAGATCAAAAAGATTATATGAAATTGCGCCTTTAAAAGCTCAAAGGACAGTTCTGGCACACAGAAAACAACGCATGTTTATTACTATCACTACAGCTATTATGGCTACTACTCCTATTTGGAGTTACTTGGTTTGGTTTTAGGGTGGTGTTTGGATGGCAGTGAGGGAGAGAAGTTAGTTTGGTGTATTATAATTTATTGGTTTAGAAGGAAATTTGATAGGCAGAATTATGGTGTTCTGTCTCAGGGGGTGGTATTTAGAATGATGATAGGTGATGTTTAATGGGTATTGAAGAGGAGAAACAGTTGACTTTTAAAAAAATCTAATGATTAACTGACTCAGGGACTAATGGAGCCTCACTATCTTTTTTTCTTTACCTCTCTTCGCTCCAAGAAGTTTCCTCAGTATTTCTAAGCCTTGAAGCCTCATCCTCCAAGCCTAGTACAAATATCATGATAATTCTCTACTGATGTTAGTACCATCCCTTTCATGGAAATTGTCCTCCGATCTCTTGGGATGTCAGAGCTAAAAGGAAACTTGGGAGCAATTTGTCTTAATTCTGTTGGTTACAAATGTAGAGGCAGACTCTGAGAGAGGGAAATGCTGTCACTCTTCAGAGGAACCAGATCGCGTGTTACAAATACCACGGACTGGAGTGAATTAAGTTCAAGCTCTGTATCTGTCATTGCCACGTTGAAACAAATTGCTTAACCTTCTGAAGCTCGAGTTCCTCACTGTAAGGTAAGATCCTAATAACTGTCCTGCCTCGCTAAAGAATGGCCATGAAGGTCTTCCCTGGTGGCGCAGTGGTTGAGAGTCTGCCTGCTGATGCAGGGGACGTGGGTTGTGCCCCGGTCCGGGAAGATCCCACATGCCGCGGAGCGGCTGGGCCCGTGAGCCATGGCCGCTGAGCCCTGCGTGTCCGGAGCCTGTGCTCTGCAACGGGAGAGGCCACAACAGTGCGAGGCCCGCGTACCGCAAAAAAAAAAAAGGCCATGAAGAATGAATAAAATAATGCACATGAAAACATTTCATGAACCACAAAGTGCATTTGTTATCAATCCTTTGCTATGTTTACAATCACCAAACAGATGGGTGTATTGATTCAATTGTTTGCCTGGAGGTAGTTAGTGTAGCTTGTGGCTAATGGAGCTCAGAAACTCCTGAGGTAAATTTATTGGGAGGCTATGTTCTAAGTCCATGTGTAACTTACATAAGTAAGCTGAAAAACTTCAAGTACATATTTCATTGATTCTTAAGATGTTTAAACCTCAGTATCACTTTGGACTATATACTATCATTATTTACATTTTACTATTAAAACAATAGGCCCAGTTTAAGTAACCAGAGTGATTAGCATAACAAATATAAGGTCACAGAGCCACTAGGCAGCAGAGTCTGATTTTAAACCTCGATCTGCCTTGTTCAGAAAGCCATAAAATTTTAACTACTAATAGGGAGGCTATACCACAGTCACAGGATAAATTGACATTGTTTCTGCAAAAAAGAGTCCTTAAATTGACCAAACTTGGTTAGGAATCCAAAGGCACATTTTTGTTCTCCAGCATGTGTTGAAATGAGGCTGATACGATATTGCAGCTGAGCAACTGGGTGTAAAAATCACTGGTAAAAACACACAGCCGATGGCAATTAATTACCACAGGGCCCTGCTCTATTACGCAGCGAAAGACTGACGAAGAAACTGCGATAAGACTGAACCAGGAAACGACAACATACATGGGAAACTGCCCTCTGCTGGTCCAGGCAGTGCCCTGTCCTTGTTAAACAGGGACGTTATTCAAAGATGCAAATGAGATATTTTGAGCACTTTTATATTTATGACTTTATTACTCTGAGATGGTTGGGAGTTTTAATTTTGTGGTTAGCCCATCTTCTGTTTCTTTATTAAAACCTTAGTTCTGATTCATCAAAAATGCTCTTTATAGTCAGGTCACATAGATTCCATAAAAAAGGATGCATTAGTTCACCCTGGATTTGGTGTGAGATTTATCTTTTAAAGATGTACCCTGATTTATATGCGTGCTCACAAGTGTGGCAGTGAATTAAAATATGACAGTAAGTGGGAAAGTTTCATGGCTTTCTGAATGTGGTCATAAATAAGGAATTTCATGACCAAGTTGCTCTGTGTAATAGCCATGTCTCTCCTCACCCATGGGCGTATTGGGGTCACTCTATTGGTGGAAACCGTGGTATACCAGCATTGGGCTTGCATAACCTCACAAAATTGGCATCACAAATCCACAAACCAATCAGCTGCCACAGCTTTTAATATACACACGGCACTAAAGCACGTGAATTCTTTGAAGCAACAGAAATGATGGCTGTCTTTCCACTATCATCCAGAAGTTTGTTGACTGGCAGTGACCAAGAGAGCCAGCTTTGAGTTTCTTTCTATGGAACTTCAGAAAGCAGCAGGCACAGGACCTGGATATAAGATTCAGAGACAGGGTAGCACAGCATTGAGCTGTTCTATAGAGAGAATTGGAGAGAATATCTAAAGGGGATGCAAGTGGTGTTCTGATATATATATATATACACACACACACACACACACACACACACATACATATGTATATATATAAATATATCATATATATATTCAAAGTGCACTTTGGATTCTATTGTACCTTCAAATATTACTTATTAAACACCCACATGACAATCTCTTAGAGTTTGGACATGCTACTTTAACACACAAGTCTCTTTTATGGCAACTTCTAATATTCACCCCCAAAATCTAGTATTATTTCAGACATACACACAATGAAATGTAAGTTAACATCTAGAATTATGAAACAGATGAGACAGCCAAGGTCAAAAGAGTGCTATTTACACTGAATATAAGAATTTCTTTATGAGATAAGCTTCACTGTCAAGATGCCAGAAGACTCTCTTAAGGAAGAGACTTCTGTAATTACAGAAAACAGCAAAGCAGAGGAAACTAACATTTCTCAGGAACTGTGTCTCTGTTTACCATGTATCTCTGGGCAATTTCTTGACCTGTCTGAGTCTTAAGGTGTTATGGGCATAACACCTATCTCACTGGATACTTTCGAGAATTAAACTTCATACGTAATATGCCTAGCACATAGTAGACATCACAAAATGTTAGTTCAACTCTCCTTCTTGAGCAAACTTAGCTGGCACTATTACTGCGAGCAGTTTGGTCTGACTCCCCCCCCCACCCCACACCCCGCCCCAACTTTTGCATGCATACCAAAGGCAACGTAATTGTACATTTTTGGTGATTAGAAATCTCTTTAGTTTTGTGTCAATTTTAGCCACGTTTTGTGTTTCCCTGTGACGAAGCAAGGGAAAACTGGCTAGCAAAGGACCTGTAAGAGTATGATTGTGATGCTGAGCCATGGAATCCAAGCCGTGTGAGCGAACCGATGAGCAGTCCTGTGGAAAGTGGAGCAGTGAAAGGAGTGGTAGTTATGAAATTAAAGAGGTGTTTAAAGGAAGCGCTGCAGCAAGGGAGCTAGAAGGCGGGGCTTTTAGGGCAGAGACTCCAGCTTAGAAGGATATGATCACAGGCTCTCTGGCTGAGATAGGCTGAAAAAGGAGGATATTGCTGATGGTCCTGCAACAAAGTTCCAGATTTCTAGAATGACTGTGCATCTGTACTTGGAATTCATTCTGATGAGGATAATGGTTAGGACTGAGAGGAAGCTGTGAGCTATGTGATCATGTGTAAAAAAAAATAAGAGGGAACAATCAGGTGATTGATTCAGATGTGTCAGTCTCTTCATCTGTTCATACCTAACAGATGAAGAGACTGACACAGTCAGAGATGTGAGCCACAAAGAAGCAAAGCTATTTATGAGGTAGGAAGAGGGATGCTTTAGAAGCGGCATAGGAAAGTCACAAATCACCTCTGTGCTGTCTTTTTCTTCAAAAGCATTTGGAATACCTTTTCCACCTGCCTAAAATTCTACTCTTCCTTCAAGCGCAAATCAAATCCCCATTTCTCCTAGAGTCTTCCTTCTCTTCTCTAGCCTACTCTGGTTTCACTTTCCTGACTCTTTTAGATGTTTATTTTCTGTAACACCTGTTGTGCAACTGGATGGTATAAAGCTCATATAAAGCTTAGTTCCTGTCTGGGTAATTCCCATTTAATTTTGTCTCCCCAAATAGACTGCCAGCTTCATGATGATGGCAATCTTAGTTTCCTGTCCATTTATATCTCACAGTTCTTAGCACAGTTTAAAGCATATTTGTGAGATCACAAATACAATACAATTACATTACCAAACTGTTTTTCTTAGGAAAGACCACCTTTAATTTTGAATGTGATCTGCATGACCCACACTACTAGTTTGGAGTATAAAGTATAAAGATGATACAGTTAACCATCTGAGGCCCTACTCTTCTAAAGTTGTAGACAATTCAAGAGCTGTGATATCTTCTTCTTGCATCTTAAGTTGCCCTCCACAATTTGTCCTAAAACCCAGCAAAGCAAAACCTCAGTTGGTCAAATTTGGAAAAAAAAAAGTAAACCCTTTAATTTTCTTCAGTTGTAAAATCTAAAATTCTAAAATTCTGGAACCAAGCTTGATATTCCGATTCTAAAGGAAAGGGGGATAAAAGTCTAATAAACCAAATGATACAATATGAGGTCTTTCTTCTCCTCTCTTCTTTCTTAAGGGAATCTTAGATGACTAAAGATAACTATACTGGCATATGTAAAACAAGTTTTTCTTGGTTTAACATAAAGCAAGGAATGCTCCTAGAACAGAGCATGCAATGGGAACAGCAGCCAATTCCCCTCCGGCTTTCTCTCCTTCCCAAGTACCCTCCCTATTACTCTTTGTATCTGGTAAGATTTTTGTTCAAGGGAATGTACATAAAAAGCCTGGTCTTCAAATGTTGCATTGTGTGTGAAACTACATTTAAAATACCCTTTCATTAGCATTTGAAAATCATTCTCTGTAATCCATCATATCAACAGGCTAAACGTGATTATATCAATAAATGCTGAGAAAGCATTTGACAAAATCCAACACTCATTCACGATAAAAACTCTCAGCAAAGTAGGAATAGAGGGAGACCTCCTTAAATTGATAAGGAATATATACAAAACCCTACAGGTAATATACTTAATGACAAGGAATTAGATGCTATACCCCTAAGATCAGGAGCAAGACAAGGATGTACTCTCTAATGAGCGCTATCCAACATCATGCTGAAAGTCCTAACTAGTACAGTAAGAAAAGACAGGAAAGGAAAAGCATAAAGATTGGGAAAGAAGAAATAAAACTTTCCTTGTTCACAGATGGCATAATTTCCCATGTAGAAAATCCCAAAGAAAAAGAAAAATGCTCCGGAAACTAATATGTGATTACAGCAAGTTTGCAGGATACATGTTACTATACAAACATCAATTGCTCTCCTATATGCCAGCAATGAACAATTGGAATTTGAAAGTAAAAACACAACACCATTTATATCAGTACCCAAAATTAAATACTTAAGTATAGATCTAACAAAATATGTACAGGATCTATATGAAAACAATAATACTCTAAATTTTACAAATCAAAGGAGATCTAAATAAGCGCAGAGATAGTCCATGTTCGTAGATAGGAAGACTCAATATTGTTAAGATGTCAGTTCCTCCCAACTTGGTCTATAAATACAACTCAATCCCAATCAAAATCCCAGCAAATTATTTGGTGGATATTGCCAAACTTATTCTCAAGTTTATATTTAAAGGCAAAAGACCAAGAGTAGCCAATAAAATACTGAAGAACGAAGTCAAAGGACTAATGTTATTCAATTCCAAGACTTACTGAAGCTATAGTAATCAAGGCAGTGTCACAATGGTTAAAGAGCAGTCAAATAGATCAATGGAACAGAATAGACAGCCCAGAAATAGACACACAGAAATATAATCAACTGATCTTTGACAAAGACGCAAAGGCAATTCAACAGAGAAAGGATAGTTTTTCAACAAATAGTGCTGGAACAACTGAACATCCACATGCAAATAAATGAACCCAGACACAAAACTTACACGTTTTACAAAAATTAACTCCAACTTGATCACAGACCTAAATGTAAAACACAAACCTTTTAGAAGATAACATAAGAGAATATCTGGGTGACCTTGGGATTGGCAATGAGTTTTTAAATACAACACCAAAACATAATCCATGAGAGAAACAATTGACAAGCTGGACTTCATTAAAATTAAAAAACTCTACTTTACACAAAACTCACCTCAGGGAAACAAAAGACAAACCACAGAGTGGTAAAAAAATTTACAAGACACATACTGATAAAAGACTTAACCAAACTCAACAATGAGAATACAAACCACCCAATAAAAAATGGGCAAAAAATCTGTACACCTCACCAAGGAAGATATACAGATGGAAAATAAGCATACGAAAAGATTCTAGACACAATATGTCATTAGGGAATTGCAAATTAAAACAACGAGATACCACTATATACGTATTAGACTGGTGGAAATTCAAAACTGACAACACCAAACGTTGTAAAGGATGTAGAACGACAGGAACTGTAATTCGTTGCCAATGGGAATGTGAAATGGCACAGTCATCTTGGAAGACATTTTGGCAGTTTTTACAAAGCTACACATGGGCTTACTACATGATCTAGTAATCATTCTCCTAGGTATTGCCCATATGAATTGAAAACTTACATCCACACCAAAACCTTACCTGAATATTTATAGCAGTTTCATTCATAATTGCCAAGAACTAGAAGCAACAAAGATGTCCTTCACTAGCTGAATTCATAAACAAAATGAGGTGCATCCACACAACGTGATATTATTTAACAATAAAAATAAATGAGCAGGACTTCCCTGGTGGTCCAGTGGTAAAGAATCTGCCTTACAATGCAGGGGACTCGGTTTCGATCCCTGCTCAGGGAACTAAGATCCCACATGCCGCGGGGCAACTAAGCCCGCCTCCTACAGCTCCTGAGCTCGCGCATCTCAACTAGAGAGCCTGTGAGCCACAACTGCAGAGCCCACGTGCCCTGGAGCCTGGGCACCACAGCTAGAGAAGAGAAAACCCACCGCCACAACCAGAGAGAAGCCCACGCGCCCCAATGAAGAGACGGCGTGCCTCAACTAAGACCTGACACAGCCAAAATAAATCAGCTATCAACCCGTGAAATCTTAAATCTTAAATGCATATTACTAAATGAAAGAAGGCAGTCTGAAAATGTTGCATTCTGTATAATTCTAACT
This sequence comes from Neophocaena asiaeorientalis asiaeorientalis, assembly GCF_003031525.2. Lineage (NCBI taxonomy): Eukaryota > Metazoa > Chordata > Mammalia > Artiodactyla > Phocoenidae > Neophocaena > Neophocaena asiaeorientalis. Next base: position 2,908,824 of record NW_020173036.1, on the reverse strand, counting down.
ATAAGACATTCTGGAAAAGACAAACTATAGAGATATGAAAGATCAGTGGTCACCAAGGGTTGGGTGGGTCCACGACAGATGTATAGGCAGAGCACAGATTTTTAGGGCAGTAAAACCTCTGTATGATACTGTACTAGTGAATGTGTGACATTATGTATTTGTCAAAACCCATAGAAATATACAACACAAAAAATGAATTTTAATGTAAAGTATGGACTTTAGTTAATAATAATGTATTATTATTGGTTCATCATTGTAACAAATGTAATGCACTAATGGAGATGACAGTAATAGGGAAAACTGGGGGAGTAAGTAATTGGGAGAGAGAGTACATGGGAACTCTGTACTGCCTGCTCAATTTTTCTGTAAACCTAATACTGCTGTAAAATGAAGGCTATTTTTTACAAAGTCTTATCTCAAGTGATATTCTGAAAATCTCTGCCAAATGAGGTTTATGGTATCATACTACAGATGGCAATACTGATGCTCAAATATTATTCAGTAATTGAAGAAGGAAGTGAACTTCCAACTGGTACTAAAGTACCCATTTGAGCTATAATGTCTCAGAGAGGGTCATCCAATAAAGGAAGAAAGCCTAGTGGTATATGGACAAGCACATTCTGGGATTCTAGAACTGTTCTGTCCAATACGGTAACTACTAGTCACATCTTTATGGCCTGTCCTATGTTGGTACCAGATTACAGATGTTAGAGAGATCTCTTCGGAATATACTTGTGAGGAAGAAACTTATGAAAAGAGACACAAGGACATAGATGAAAGACACTAGCTACAAAGTTTTGAAAGATTAAGTGCATTTATAACTTTCCCATTAGCAATTTCTATTGTCCCTCTAACTGCAGCATTTCTGAGTTTTGAAAATAACTTGAATTATATTCTGCCATGGTACTTGTAAAAGATGCATATTTCTGAGTCCTAGATGAAGACCAACAGAGTTTCATTTTCTGGGAGCAGATTCTAGGAACCTGTTGTCTTAAGTTCCTCAAGTGATTCTTACATACAATTTAAAAATGTCACCTTTAGCTGGAGAAAAAAATTTTTTAACTGTACATTTGTTTTCAAGGTCATTTTGGTGATGGGAGGGTGCCCATACACCAAAGGGTGTAACAGATGATAATAGCCTTAATGAGATAAAGAATTCCTGGATCCCTAGGACCTGCTATAGTCAAAGAGAATGTTCCTGTTTGTGGTTGAGGGAATGAGTGTGCATTTATGAAAAAAAATGAAGTGAAAAGGGGCAAAAGCCTTTGGAACTATATGATAATACATTCCATTGGGTTACCCAACATTTCTTTATAATGTGTTTTTTTCACATTGACGTCTACACTTAGCATAATGTAGAGGGGAAAAAACTTTTAATTACTGTTCTGTCCCTTCAAATTCAGGTAATAATGGCCCAATCATTTAACCTCACTAAATGTCAACTACAAATATAAAATCAGGATGAAATGAGCTTCCCTGCCTCACTGGGTTAGACTATTGAGTTCAGGTTAGGTAATTGGTGAAATACCATATTAGGAAGTTGCAGAGAGACACCTGAACAAAAGCCTTCATGATAGTTTCAGTGCCAAAATGATGCCTTGGGTTGGGAAAAGGCAGAGAGCAGCAGGATTTGAAAAAGGATGAAGAGTAAATTTTCAGCTTTCCCCACACCCTTTCATACTGGCATCTATCGCTTTGTTGGTGACTTCTTATGTAATAGCCAAATTAAAGGGAATCAAATTATGTCTCTACTTACCTCAGACTTAATAACGCAATCAAATCATCTGCTTCCATTCCTAATTATCATTTGTTTCTAAGGGAATAACTCTACTGTGTCACAATGCCTTCAGTACAGTGGGTAAATGAAGCCTGGAGAAGGCATCCTGCAAAGTTGCTTTTCTTTCCACTCTTTCCATGGGTCTGGAGCTCTCTAAGAAGAATTCAAAAGAAAGCATCTATTCAGCACTTCTCACTCGCAAAAAAATGTGAATTTCATCTAAATGACCCATGAAGCTGTTTTACATTAACTGCTCTCTCGTGTAGAATCTTTTGGAGGATCCATTATGGGACCATTACATAGCAATTATTTCTAGTCAGGTGTAAATAATAACCTCTTGTCTACTTTAAGGAGCTATTATGAACCTCATTTAATCCCCCCTCACCAACTTCAGATGTCACCCCAGCCCTTCAACATGCGTGTTACCTGGAAGAGTTAGGGCCTCAACCCCTGGATACCTTGTATTGATAAAATCTTAGAGGACCCAGGACTGTCTTTGGAGGAGGAAAGAAATGGTGTTCTTAGATAGGAACCTGCTAGACTTTGCTTGCTCATTGGGGGTCAGGTGACATTCTCAAATATTTTTCATATGTACTAGCATCTATCTTCCTGGGGACTCATGGTTGATACTGAATATTTTCCATGGCACTTTTTCTCACTGGGATAAGATGTGTCCTCAGAATCCTCAAGACTGTACTCTATACAGCCACTAATAGCCAATCAAAATCGGCATGAGGTGAAATCTTTTACTATTTTGAATTTTGGAAATCTCATAGGCTTTAGAAGGAGGAAATCTTTTGCAAATAATGGTTTTGAGCATCTATATAAGATGGGATGATAATACCGACAATACAAGGTTTTTGTGAGGAGTTGATGAGTGTGTGCAGGTGAGTGCATGCGTGCATGCAGCCACACACACACACACACACACACACACACACACATCCCATATGCCCACACAGAAACAGACTCACACATGTAGAACCAAGTGTAACAGTAGGCAGGCACTTGGATATTACTTCATTTTCACTATACACAGCAGCAGAACTATCTACCACCCATATGGTCACTGGGAAGGATTCAGAGGCCAGCCAATGGCCGAACTTGTCCTTTAAAAGTTTCTAACATACTCAATAAAATCAGGCCCTGGTGTCAGTCACTGTGACGATTACCAAAGATGATCTTACATTTTAAAATATTACCTATTCTATTCATGGATAAAGAAGCAACGCTGATGTTTAAATAAATGCCTCCTTGGTAAGTGACTCAGTTCTCAGGGCCTAAAGAAGAGGAAAAGTAACATAGTAGATAAAACCCAGGCTTTATAGAAGAGCCATTTATACAGCACCATGAGAAAATGAGACCAATTCAGAATGTGGGAAATTCAAAGCAACTAGCCCGAATGCTTCAAAAAGTCAATATTGTGAGAAAAGAAAAAAGACGGAGAACTTGTTCTAAGGAGACATACAAGTCTCAGGTAATTTGTGAACCTTGACTGAATCTTGATCTTTAAAGAACAGCTATAAAAGATACACTTTTGAGGGCAATTGGGAAAATCTGGGTATGTTCTAGATATTAGCTGATGTGATATAGTCTTAAATTCTTAGTTATAATCCTGGCATCATCATTTATGCAGGAGAATACCCTCTTATTTAGAGGTGAAATGTCATTATGTCTGAAACACATTATTCAGCAAAATTACACAAAACAATTCCCCCTAGGTATATGGATGTTCACTGTATGATCCTCTCAGCTTTCCTATGTATTTGAAATTTCTCAAAAATAACAAATGGAAAAAACTATACTGGAGTTATACTGCTCCAGTTTGAATGCTGGATTCACATCTTCTTATGTACGTGGCCTTGGCCAAATGACTTCACCATTTTGTGCCCTGACTCATCATCCGTAAAGTAGAAATAATAATAGTGCTTTCCTCAATTAATTATAGTAAATGTCAGTGATCTAACACGTGTAGTTCTTAGAACAGTGCCTGACACACAGCAAGGACTCAGGAAATGTAAGCTCTTACCACAGCATGGAGAACTGCAGGATGTTCCGATCTAGAGTGGAGAAGCAGACACATTGTGAATGCCATGGCTTCCCCTGTCTCCCTACCTGTCCACCCTGAATTCCAAGTAATTATGGCATCCACCACAAACAATCTACATTCTTCAAAATTTGCAAGTAATGCCTTAGTTAAATTCGATTCCAACTCTTCTCTTTATAAAAGTCCCTCCCTCATCCACATGAGACTGTTCAAATCTCAGCACCATGATTACTGATGTTGGCAACAATCTCCCCAGCTCCACACTGCCAGTTAGGTTGCCTGTTCCTGTACTGCTCTGGTTTTCTACGTCCTCTTTGCTTTTTACCCCTGGAGTTTTCCATTTCATTGGGAATTCTTACTGTAAGCCACTAAGTTTTGAGGTGATATGTTAGCAGCAATACATAACTAGAATACATATAAGATAATATGTAGTGTTTGATTCTCTCTCTCTCTCTGTATATATATATATATATATATATATAGATAGATATAATATATAATAGATATACATACACATATATACTTAATGTATAATTAATTATATAATTAATATATACATACACATATATAATTAATGACAAAAATAAAGTGACAGAAATAATTAATATGGAATAAAGAATAATTAATGTGGAAGAAGCTAAGCGAGTGGATACTTTAGGAGGGGGGCTAGTAATTAGGGTCTTAGAGGGGCCTCTGAAGTATGGTAATATTCTCTTTCTACACCTGATTGATGACAACACAACTGCATTTATTTTTTGCCAATTCATTAGCGGTAAACTTATGATTTGTATATGCTACACTAAAATAAAAATGTTAGAAGAAAAAAATGAAATAAAAAAATCTATAGCGCCACTGATAAATTAGTGAGGCCATAACACCTGCAAACGATTACATATAATTTAGAGTTGATCCAAGTCCAGAATTAATGAGATTATGGTGGAGGGTGATATCACCCAGTGATTCATAGCCATCCACTTCCAGACTCTTGAGTGACAAGAAGAGGAAGTCTGCCACTTCCCTAGTTGCAGGTGCAGACAAGGAGGAACATTACCTACATTCTGTTTTACTCACTCTTTCACCTGTTCACAATTCCAGACTTCCACCAAGCACGAAAGAGCAGGTATCTATTGTACCTGTCTCCTTCCACTAACTACCAAACTCCATTCAGGCAGCTCTTCAGTAGGGGAGTTAAAATTTTATGACTTTTCTTGCTAAATATTATTGGCATTTTTTATGTCTCTTTAAAATAATATTTCATCGTTAACTTACAGTATTTGTTTTTTGCACTATAGAAGAAAAATATAATTCATACTTGATATTTTTCAGTGCATTTGTAACACCACGCAAAAGTGCACATTAATGACTTCATTTGTTATCGAATAATTAGGTGATTACTTTCTAAATATTTTATGTTGTGCATGTGTGTTTCACGAATTGTCAAGTGAATGTGTTGAAGTGTTTGGTGGTATCTGGGAAAACTTTTTAATAGTGTCACAGTGCATTACTCTTTTTCTCACTTACATAATGAAATATAGTTTACTTTCAAAAATTTCACATGACATATTTTAGTAATGGATTTAGTTTGTATAACAATGGGGACCTCTGAATAAAAAAATCTCCTGTAATCAGTAAGAGAGAGACTGTCCAGCCAATAGAAAAATGGGAAATTTACGTATTCATAAATATGCAACTCACAAAAGGTGTATTGGTAGATTGTGTTATAGGTAAGACAATGCAACCCTAAAATTCCTGCACCCTGATCTCCAGAAGCTGTAATATGTTACCTTACATGGCAAAAGGGACCTTGCGGATGCCTTGTCCAAAGTCATGGGAAGTTTGCATCTGTGACTATTCAATGCGAGGGTACAAAGTCCCAGCCCACTTGACCTAATTCAGAATAATTCTGAAAGGACATCACAGCTACAGAGCTTCCTATGGGTTGTGCTGAGGACTTTGTTAAGAGTACAATGGAAAATAACCTTTAAAATTGTATGAAAATAAATAATTTTTTTTTTAAAGTACATTACAGCTCATCTTCTACCTCTGTCCAAGCCTGCATCCTTTCCCTCCTCTCCACAGGTACTGAACTCAGGGGCATTCCTAAACCAACATCCTGTATGTTAATCTCTATCGCAGGATTTTCTTCCTGGGAAACCAAATCTGCAACAGCTGGCATGAGTGATGTGTGTGCATATGTGCACTGGAAAAGAAATCGAATGAAAGCCACATCTGTGTTGGTAGAGACAAGACCGAGGGGAACAGCAGTAGAAAACATTGAGGGTCTCTGTAGATTCAGAAAGAATAAACCTGAAATGAACCTGAGAGCCCAAGCACATCAGAGAGTGCTATCACAGAAAATGGCATAATGAGAACCCCTGAAAATGTACTCCCCAAATTATTAGAATCAACTTTTTCAGAACTCTGGAAATTGACCAAAGGTTTGCAGCAACTGGGGGAGCATTTATGCAAGAAAAAGAGCTGAATCTCAGTAAGAACAGTGATCTTTGCACCACTTTATCTGGTCACATCCTCCACTCCCCAGCTCAGCAGCAACCGTGCAAAAGCCTTACACTCTCAGTCAGGTTAACCATGAGGCTCTGCATGAGTGGGAAGTAAGAACTAATGAAGTTTCCAACTGCCATGCTGCAGCTGTGCCCCAACATGCATATAGGACCTCTTGGCAAAGAGAAAGACTTGTGAGTGCTACAGGTTTAAGGAAATCTCTCTCCAATCATTAGTTGAACACTAAGCTAACCAAACACAGACTTCAGTGGCCATACCTGACAAATACAGATTTTAAAGAATTCGTTAATAAAAGGTGTTAAAGGTAACAACATCAACTACAGCAAGCAAGTATAACACCCTGGGGAGGAGGAATATCTGATGTTTAGAGTTGCAATTATGTTATTTAAATTTTCCATTTGCTTTGTTTTTTCAATAACAACAAAAATGAGACATGCAAGAAAATGAGAAAGTATTGCCCATAAACCAGACAAAAAAAAAATCAATAAAGCTTTCCCTATGGAAAGCCCAGACACTGCACTTATTAGACAAAGAGTTACTCGGGTATTTAGATATGTTCAAACAGCTAAAGGAAATGATATTTAAAGAACTAATGAAATGTATGAGAATGATGTCTCACCAAATAGAGAAAGCAGTGAAGTGAGAGAAATTAAAGGAGGAGGAGGAGAGGGAGAAGGGGAAGAAGGAGAAGAAGGAAAAGGGAACAAGGAGGAGGAAGAAGAAAAAAATAGAAATTCTGGAGTTGAAAAGAACAATAACTGAAAATAAGAGCTCACTAGAGGGACTTGTTATGAGTTAAATTTTTCCCTCCAAAAAAGACATGTGGTACTGGAATAAGGATGGACATATAAATCAATGCAATGGAAATAACAGCCCAGAAATAAACCCAAAGAATTATGCTAATTGATTTTCAACAATGGTGCCAAAAACCATTCAATGGGAAAAAAAATAGTCTTTTCAAAAATGAGACAACAGGATATACACATTCCAAAAAGATGAACACCAACCTCATGCCATACAAAAATTACTCAAAATGGATCAAAGACCAATATATAAGAAATAAGTCTCAAAAGATCTTAGAAGATATCATAGAGGTAAATATTTTTGACCTGAGATTAGGTGGGGATATCTTAAACCACAACTAACCAAAAGACAAAATAGACAAATTAGAATTCATTAAAATTAAAAACTTGTGTGTATCAAGGACACTATCAAGAAATTGAAGACAGTCCACATAATGAGAGAAAATATTTGCAGAATAAATAAAGAACACTTACAACACAACAAAAAGACAATCCAATTATAAAAATGGGCAAAGAATTTGAGTAGACATTTCTCCAAAGAAGATATTCAAATGGCCAGTCATCACATGGTAAGATGCTCAACTTGATTAGCCAGGAGAGAAACAGAATTCAAAACTGCAGTGAAATACACTTTCACACTCATTTTAGTGGCTATAATAAAAAAGTGAAGATCAAATGTTGAGGAGGATTTGGAGAAACTGAAACTTTCACACACTGATAGTGGGAATCTAAAATGGTACCGCATTGTGGAAAATACTTAGTTCCACAAAAAGTTAAACACAAAGTTACCATATAGTCTAGATTATTGAAAATATTTATCTAACAAAACTTGTCTATGAATTTTCAGAGCATAATACACTCATAATGATCAAAAGATGGAAACAACACAAATGTCCATCAATGGATGAACAAAATGTAGTATATCTACACAATGGAATATAATTCTGCCATAAAAAAGGAACTGTGTTATCGATCCATGCTACAACATGCTAAGTGAAAGACTCTAGTCTCAAAGACCACATATATGATTCCATTTGTATGAAATACCCAGGGTAGGTGAGCCAATGGAGATAATAAATATATTAGTAGGTGTCAGGGTGAGGGGGGATAAGGAATGGCTGCTAACAGATATGTGGATTCTTTCTCGGTTGCTGAAAATGTTCTGGAATTAGATAGTTATGACGGTTGCACAACTCTGTGAATATATTAAAAACCACTGAATTATACACTTTAAAATGGTGAATTTTTTGGTGTGTGAATTATATCTCTATTTAGAGAAAAGAATGTAAGGCAGTGTTTATAAATTATCAGAATGACATGAGTTGTAGACCTCAGGTGACATGTAGATTTCCTTTGAACTATGATGGTAGATTTGGAAGAATTTTAGGATTTCCTATTCTATCTCCATGGACTTGTGGATTATTAATTCTAAGTCTGCTTCAAATGGATTGAATAAAGATAGGGTGGAAATAAGATCCAGTAACACTTCCTCTTTTTGTTTCTCCTGTAACTTGGAATCAGCTCAGGAAGGGGAATAGCATTCACTTAGCAGCCATTATGTGTAAGTTGTCATCATACACACACAAAGACGTATAATGCAGGGGAAAACACTTTCCTGGCCTAGGTCCTTTTAAATTTCTGTGTTTCTACTTTCCTTGCATGTTGTTATTGTTGCTATTATTTTATTTGTTTATTTCCCAACATTCTGTTTGGCTTGTCTGTTTCTGTACTTTTCAGTTCCAGAAAATACATAGAATTGTGGTTTTTACACGTATGATGGATAAGTATAACTCAATTTTTGTTTTATAGAAGAAACTTATGCCTCTTTCACTGGTAAGAGTTGACCTGAGAAGTTACTAAAAGAATAAAGACAGGTAACACCATAAAATAGTGCACTTCAATTCTTAATAGCTTTCCAAATAAGTTACCAGATAGAGAAGAAAGTAAATAGCTATAGGCTAAGAGAAGGTTGGATTGAATGAAAAACTAGAGAAACAATAGATTCGAGGAGACAGAGTCTCTGAGGCATAGAGGAGGGTGTTCAGAGTTCCAGAAAGTTAATATCTGGAGTGTCAATAACTTACCACAAAAGAAAAAAGGAAATGAAAGACCAAAATCCCTTCATATTATTAACCTTATGTCACAAGTCACTGTTCAAAAGAGTAGAAGGCTACAGACATTTATGATGGGGACTTAAAATCAATATAACTTCAACTGTTACTTGTGCTATAGATACCATATTACAGGGTAACATAGTTCAGATATTCAGTAAACTTTGAAAACAAAAACTGTTTAGTGCTAAATGCTCCTCAGTAAACATTGAGCTTAAACATAAGACATCTAAATGCAAAGTGACCACATTAAAGAATCAACTTCTAAGTGATAAAGGAATTACACTTTACCATTACACAATACAAAAATGACAAAATAACCACTCAAGAGGATACGGACATTTAGTTAGGCAACTAAATACTAAATAAATTCCCAAGCCTAAGGGTCAGACTTAGAAATATGGATATATCACTTACCAACTAAAATTGAAAAGGTATTGTAGAAAATTCTGAGCTCAATAGGTAGGTTTATCCACATGTGAAAGACGTACCTAAGCAGCAGCAGATACAGTATTTCCCAGGTGAGAGAATGGTAGTTGAGTTTCTTGTATAGAGATGCCCAGTCAAGCCCTCAGTGCCTCAAAATCAGTGGCAGAGAAAAGTCTTCCACTATTACAGCAACACTTTTGGGGGTTGACATTGAGGCTTGGAAGCTATGACCAACAAAAATGAGGTCCTGAAGTTAACTGCATATCCCCTGCCTGCATATTCTCCAATAGAGGCTTCAAAACCCTCGCTGGAGGATCAATTAGTAGAGATAAACTATTAATCATTTATAGCTTATCATTATGTCTCAATACATGGATCTTAATACATGGTAAACCTTTATCATTTACACATTACAGTTCCCTTCAAAGCTTGAAATAAAAAATTAGTCTCTCAAAACTAAAGGGGAGCTTGAAGACTGTCCACACTAGCCCCATATAAGATGTGACTTCCTTCTAGGATATTATGATCAACCATAAAAATACACCATTCTTCCTGCATTTCTAAACAAATGGTAGGTGGGAATTTCAGTCATCATCAAGATGTGCGATTGCCTCATGATTAATAATGGCACTATGCAATCATCAAATTGTACAGAGATGGAATTTGCACATGGAAGGAATAATGCAGATGGAAACATTTTAAAGATATATATGGTGAAAGATTAGAATGCATTAAAACTGCAAGATCGGAGTCATTCTAAAGGTTATATCAATACAAATTAATGGCTTAACATCCATTCTGATAAAGAAGTGAATGTCATATTATATTTAGTGCAAAACATCTAATAAAGTAGATCCTTAAGTTAGTGCTCTCTGATGTTCTTCAGTGATCTGTTTACTAGATTCTAATAAGAGAAACAAATGAATGAGACATGTGGGGGAGGCCATAATGTTGGCAAGTATCTCTGAAGTACTAGACTACACGAAGTAGTTAAAAGTACTTTAAGGAATGGTAATATAGTTTATATTCACTTTATTTCATTTATTTCCCTACAAAGCCCTGAGGAACATACTCCATTTGCTGCACAAAAGCCAATTACAGTAACAGGCTTTTCATAAGAGTTTCCAGCTTTCAGAATTAGTTCTTACTATTTAACAGTACATTTTCAGATGGCTGTGAGGCTAATCATTTCTAATTCTTCAGTAACTATGTCTATAGGATCGGCATAAAAACAACACCATTCTCTTAGTATTCAGTGTAGACCAACATAAACAAACGAACAGAAGAGGAGAATAAAAAGACCTTGGCTTATCATAAAGACAGAATCGCAAAAATAATTTCATGGTAACAAGATCCCCTGGCAAGAATATAAATTGTTCAAATACTTTTATCACATTCCCATTAGAAAAACAACTCTACTTCATAGCTAGTTTACACAGTCAAGAAAACACGGTCCAATGATAACTTCTTAGCTCTGAGGCTCCCTTTTCATTTCTTTAAATGAAACTCACTTAGAAGTGCCTTATGTTACGTGAGGTTGCCCTGGTTGAAAGGGGTGGAGAGGTTTCTAATGTCCGCCCCTAGGTCTTGCGCTCTCATCCTGGGATCTGCTACTTATTAGCTCTGTGCCCTTGGGCAAGCTATTCTCTTTTCTGTCTTTAGTTTTCTTGTCTGTAAAAGGGGGCAATCTCCCTTTTCTCATAAGGTTGTTGAACAGATGGAACTATTCAATGTGGAAAATTCACCCAATGTATGTTCACTAGATGTTCCTTTCTTTTCCTTAAGTCTGGGCCCCTGAAGCCCTAGATAAAGATGATATTTTATTTTCTGGGGCCAATGATTTCTTGTCCTGGTCTTTGGGCCACACTCTGTTATTATGATCTGATCAGATGAGGTATTTCAGACACTTTTTTGGCCCTTGGGGTTTTCTTAAGTCTGCCGGTATTTCTCAGTGGGGGCACTATGGGCATTTGAGGTGGGAAAATTAATTGTGTAGGGCTGATCCAAAGTCATTGGGTACTTGCATCTCTAAATGCTTTCCATTAAATGCCAAAAACAAATCAGTCATCGTAACAACCCAAATGAAAAGATCAGCAAAATACACCTAAACCTTTCTGATCACCCACACTTTCTTCTATAAAGTACTAGACCCTTCAAAATCCTGCAAGAGCCCTTTCCACTTTATCTGTGACCTTATACAGTTGAATGAAATGTATTTACTAGCCAGTTTTGATAGGCTAGATTCAACTTCAGGTTTATTTAAGATAAAAATCATCTTCTTCACCTATTATTATAAACCAGATTTGGTCCAGGTTAACTAAAACGTGTGTGAACTTGTGGCAGCATCAACTCTTCAGGCTAATGATATTTAGTTAGCTCTGATAATTAAAAAAAAAAATTTTTTTAAGTCACATGATCCGCATCTGGGAAAAACCTGTAAATTACACTCTGTTCTGCAGGATGTAACCCACTTGTAAACTGGAAACTTCAAAATCACAAACAGAATCCCCACCATCCACAGATCCCTTTGGACAGACTGTCAAGTTTACCCAATCAGCTTTTTTGACTAGAGTATAACCAGAACCCCTTTTAACTATAGTGACAAATTTCACCCTCTCCCAATCCCAAATAACCCAGCACATCATTCTATTTAAGGGATATCCACATTTTTTTTGCACTGAGTTTCTCAATCCCTGCAGCTAGAAGTTGGGATAAAGTCAATTTTTGGCTCTTCAGATTGAGTAATTTGTGATTTCCTTTAACAGTTTCCTCCTCTACCCTAAAGGTGATTCCTGTGTCTATTTGTTTCAAAGTCCAAGTGGCCTGTTTTGCTATTGGCTAATTTTCCATTTCTGATCTTGAACCACTTCTACTTCTCAGCTGATTTGCAGAGCAGATGACTGAGAAGCTTCTCTGAAAGCAGTAAATAAACACAATTTACTGACTCAGCATTGCTATCTTCACTTGTTGTCTCTGAATACATACCCACCCAATCCCCCAGGTGCTTGGTATTCCTGAGTTGAACTCATCATATTAGGCTAACCACATGCCTGTACATACATTGTCAATCACAACAGAAATTTTCACCTATAAGGTGTGGATACTTGGTGTGTGGAAACTTTATTGTGCCTGCACTTGACAAAGGAACCTGCCTCTCTCCCTAGTTACCCCAAATCAGAAGACTGTGCAGTCACACTTTGGAAAAGCAGCTGAGTCATAGTCCAACAGCTTGGGGCAATCACTAAGCAACTGTCAGAGGGAATCACAAGGGCTTTCTCTTTGTTGTACTGGTGGCAGTGGCTGCTCTCTGATTTGGCTTCTGGTAACAAACAAGAGCCACCACTGAGAGCTTTTCAACAGATCTCTCAACCTCCACAAAGGAGTCCCTGCAGGCTCAAGCAGGATGAGGTCCTTCAGTCCCTGACCCAGACAGACAGAAAATGAGGAAACCCTATGGCTGACATGCTGGTCCAGCAATCCATGAACCTGGATAATGGCATCTGCCTCCTCCATCACCTGGCTCCCACATCCCAAGGAAAAAAGCAGGGGACTGTTATTAAGACAAAGGAACGTGAACAGGCAAAAACGAAAACAAAAACCTAACACATAGAATATAATGTTACATAATCCCTAACATGAGCTGTGACAGGGACACTTACAAATTTCCCTCTCCATTGGGATTCATGATCATTTAAATACTGTTCATAATGGTGTTCACGAAGGGAAATGTTGTGCATTTTTGCCCCAGCCATAGAAGGGAAAAATATCAACATGCCTCCTATCATTTTCCAATTTTTTTATGTTCTATAGGCCTAAATGAATCTTCCATTTGCTTCAATTGTGTTTATTCTTCTGGATAGGGTATTTTTTGTTTATGCTGGGGGGAAAAACAATTCTTCAGACTACTGCACAAGGACATAAAGACGCCTAATCCTACACACAGTCAGTATGAAAGGGCACACAGACAAGTTTTTTGTAAGACAGAAACAGAGAAATCCACATACTAAATAGCGCATCCACAATGACTATAACGCATCCCCTAGGGGATAAGCATGTGTTTTAGGAAGCAAAACAAAGCTTTCCATAGAGAAACCGCTTTCACGAGATGATTAGGTGGACCTGCAATGAAGAGAATACATTAGCATTTCTTCATTGCAATGAAGAAAATACATAGAAAATGTCCAAAAGATGGGTTCAGACTTGCACTAAGTTTTCACTGAAATACTTACAAGCATAAAAATAAAAACGTAAACATAAAAATACCCTATCTGGGTATTTATTTATTTTTTCTTTATTTTTTAAACCTGGGGAGTTTTATGTTAATCCATTTGAAAGGTAGCAAATAAAACAAATCTCACGATCCACGGGAAAAATGTAATTCAGTATTGTCCTTTCAGTTATTTAAATAACTGCTCCTCTCATCCAATGAGCCTGCCATACAAAATGTGGGTTCTTGTCTCACACTAGCAGGTCCTTGCTGAGGGAGGCTGAGTGGGTTTTACTGACACTAGTGTATTGATACAAAGCCAAGGACCAGAGAGAGGCAGTAATTTGATGTTTCACTCACAGTCCATCACTCCTATTTGTCTGGATGTACAGGCAATAGCAACAGAGCTGATGTCCTTGGGGCTCACGTAAAATGACTGTTCAGAGTGTAAGAAGGGTCAGTAGAGTTAGCACCTAACCATCCAGATCCCATTTGATCTCAGCTCTCCAGGTTCCCCGTGCTGCTCACGCTCCCGAGGTTTCTTGGACCAGAGTACCCCCCAGCAAGAATACCAAACTCCCAACTCCTAATCTACTGCCTTCATTTTCCGGGCTCTTCAACTATTGTTTAACCACACCCCACTTTCAGCATAAATCATTGTCAGACTAGTAAATGGTAATGTTCCTTTGAGCCCGCTCTTACCTCTGTACCTGTCAAACGTATAGTGTCCCCTTTGGCAGCCCTGATGGGGCATATCCCAGCCACGCGCTCTAATCTTGAACAATTAGTGTACGGAGAAGTGTGTGATAATACACATCTGGACATAAACTACCGACCTTATATTTAGGGAGATTCTGAACTATATTTCTAACAGGAGGAAGGATGTTCATTAAATCATCAACATCCTCAGTCTTGTTTCCCCCGTGTTAGCAAGAGATTGTACATGAAAACACAAAGAAAGAAATTATATATATTTATCTATATATAAACAATATTTTTACTACACTTGAGTTTTTCCACATTTATTCCTATTGCAAGACTTGATACTGTGCATGAGAAACAAATACAGCTTGAAAAAGCTACTCTAGTATTCTCATAGACCCTATGAATTCCTGTGTGCAAATAACACAGGATTTGCCCAGTAGAGGCTTTGCCCAGCAGACTTTATAAAAACACTATTTAATGTTCAAATGGATCAGAAGTAGGTTGTGTTTTTCTCATATTATTCCTAGAGAATTTTTCATAATTGTCCAAAATGTGATCACTTGTAATTTAAAATTTATATAAAATTGAGTCAATGTTGGAAATGAACTGACTTTGAAATTCAAAATTTACGTTCAATTTTTTAATTAGGGAAAAACTGAAGAGCCAGCTTGTAAAGTTGGCATAGTTTTTATTGCTACTTTTTCAATGGTTTATAGACTATTTTAAGAAAATATTTTAATTTATCACTGTGACATTTAACAAAAATACACAGAGAAGGAAAATGTTAATTGTGTATATAGTATAAAGTTTTACTATCATTACCAAATTTTAAAGGACTAAATTGAAAGGAAAAACAAATCATTATCTTTCAGCTTAATGGACAGTTTCCAGGACATAGCATGTATTTAAAAACAGTTTTTAAAACTCACCTAAAGTAGGCTATGTGTGCGTGCGCACATATGCAGGTGTGTCTCCCTGCTGGCTACATTTCTTCAGAAACAGCATTTTTCTGGAATACTCTCTCAAGCAACTACTGGAAATTAACCCCATAAACTAATTATTCTCACTCATAAAAGATGTTTTTCCTAAAACTCAGCAGAAAAGGTAGCTCTATTGTTAATTGCTACTAACTTCACAATTCAGTTAACTTTGACCTCCTCCATAATTCCCTGAATTTTATCTCATTAGCTCTAATTATGTTGCCATATACAGCGCTACCCACTTCCACCCACTTGTTGTTTGTATCAACCTAGAGTTTTGGATTGGTCACAGGTACCTCTTTCAGTTAACCCTTAGGCAAGCATCCATTTTGATGATACTAAGTGTTGCTCATAAGTCATTTCCTACTGAATTGGCTAATGCCTTATTTTTTTCTTAATCCATGGACATCAAAATGATAAAGGTGTTATTTTCTACATGTATCTTTGATAAATAATTCAGTATTAGCTTTCTTATTCTAAAATAGGGAAAATAGTACTATCCTGCAGGCTTTTTAATTTTAATTGGATGTGATAATACAAATGAAAGAACTCTGTAAACTATATAGCTCCACAACAAACAATGCAAAATATTATTATTATAATTATGACTATTCTTGATATATGTATAAAAGATCTGGCTCCTCAAGTGTTAAAAACATCTATCCATCTCTAATTTCAAGAAAAGCCACTCCAGTGAGGCTGTCCAAGGTCATATGAACAGAGAATTGAGCTGAATAAGTAAGTGTGCAGTTATTACAACCTGAAACTTTCGTCTAATCCTCAATACCATCTGTTAACATTGAAGAACATAGTTCCTCCCCAGCAGCCTAAAAGAATACTTAAGCACTTATCCCAGTATTCCTTTATACTGCTTGGGCTAAGGATGGGACTCATACTACCTGATTTCAAGAAAATATAAGCAGCAGTAATCAAGACTGGGTTGTATTGGAGAAAAGATAATGAAACAGAAGAAAAGTCCCCCCCAAAATCTCACAAATATGGCAAATTAACTTTTGACAAGGTAGCAAAGTCAATACAATGGAAAAAGTATAGTCTTTTCAACAAATGGTGCTGGGACAACTTAATGTACATAAGAAAAAAAATCAATAAACCTCATCATATCTCCCTTATCTTATACAATTAAAATTCAAACTTAATCACAGACCTAAGTATAAACCCCCAAACTATGGCATACCTCAGGGATATTGAGGGTTCTGTTCCAGACCACTGCAATAAAGCAAATACTGCAATAAAGTGAGTCACACAAATCTTGTGGTTTCCCAGTGCTTATAAAAGCTATGTTTACACTACACTGTAGTCTTTTAAGTGTGCAATAGCATTATGTCTAAAAACTGTACATACCTTAATTTAAAAAATACTTTATTTCTAAAAAATGCTAACCATCATCTGAGCCTTCAACAAGGCATAATCTTTTTGCTCTTAGAGGATCTTGCCTCAGATGTCGATGGCTGGTGAATGATAGCCATGGTGGAGGCTTAAGGTTGGCATGGCTGGGGCAATTTCTTAAAATGAGACAACAATGAAGTCTGCCACATCGATTGACTCTTCCTTTTAAGAATGATTTCTCTGTATCATGCAATGCTGTTTGATAGCATTTTATCCAAAGTGGAACTTCTTTCAAAATTGAAGTCAATGATCTCAAACCCTTCCACCGCTTTACCAACTTAATTTATGTAATATTCTAAATCATTTGTTGTCATTTTAACAATCCACACAGCATCTTCACCAGGAGTAGATTCCATCTAAAGAAAACATTTTCTCTGCTCATCTGTAAGAAGCAACTCCTCATCCGTTAAAGTTTTATCACAAGATTGCAGCAATTCAGTCACAGCTTCAGGCTCCACTTCTAAATTTATTTCCCTTGCTATTTCTACTATATCTGCAGTTACTTTTTTCACTGAAATCTTGAACCTCTCAGCTATCCATGGGGGTTGGAATCAACTTCTTCCAAACTCCTGTTAATATTGATATTTTGAGTACTTCTCATGAGTAATGAATGTTCTTCATGGCTTCTAGAATGCTGAATACTTCCCAGAAGGTTTTTAATTTACTTTGCCCAGACCCATTAGAGGAATCACTATCTATGACAGCTATAGCCTTCGGAGATGTATTTCTTAAATAATAAGGATCCCATACAATTTATAGATTGGATGGTTGTTCTAAATTCTTAACTTTTTTTTCTCTTCCTGTAAGTTTTCCTTTTAGAGAAAATCAGATTTTATCTAAAACAAATAAATAATTTCAAAAAGAAGAAAACCAAATTTGCTCCTTGTGTTCTTATCACAGAAATAACTTTGACTTTATAGCTTATATATTTTTCAAGGAGTATATGAAAGCCATTACATGGATATTCCCTTTTGTTTAGTATTTTTTCTAAGTCAGCAAATACATGATAATATTTCTGTTAAGAATAGAAAATAAATTCCTTATAAGTGGCAATATAAATCTTAGTAATTTTCTAATTCTAGAGTGTATCACGGTATTTTTTTTTTCTGGTTGGAGTAAAAACTTTCCATTCCCCATTATAGCTCACAAGTCTGGATATTTGGAACGTGGTTAGTATATGTGTCTCATCTACATTAAATGTAACCATTCATCAGATTTTCTAACTATAAAGATGTCACCCGGTCAAAACCAGTTTGGCTGCAAAGAATATAGCCCATAGCCCAGCCTAAGTAGCAAATCCTGGGAATCACAGGATTTAATTTCCTTGTTAGTCTTGGGCCGATTCTGTTCTCCAGGGTCTCTGAGAGCTTTTAAGGAAATCTCTACTTCTCTTAAAATGAGTCCTCCAAGACTGAAATATGAAAGGGTTGTGGATTCTCAAGCCTGGCAATAGGAAAACATGTAGCCTTAAATGTACAAACCTCACAATCCATGAACTGATTAGGCATTAGACAGAGACTAAGGACTAATTTATTTTGGGATTACAGTTTTCATGCAGTTCATCTGTTCAAAATATTAGAAAACCACTCAGTGAAGAAGGAAAATATCCCACTTCTGTCAAACAAAGATGAAACAAATGACAGTTCTCTAGGAACTGGGAATTCGCCAGGAACTTTGTTCATTAACCTACTTCTCAATTGCATCTATGAGAAGGATTTTGTCCACTATGATCAAACCATACGCCACATTACAACATAGGCCTTGATAAATACTAAGTCTGATTGATACTCATCATTTAATCAGTGTTCATACATATATACACATACATATATATGCATACATGTATACATATGTACATTAACACACAAACACACATATATCAACACACATACATATATATGCACACAAGTGTATATATTACATACATATCTGTTTGTATATAAAATAATATGAAATAAAAATATGGTATCATAAAATATATTTAGCTTATCCTCAAGATTCAGTTAATATCACTCCAATTTTCTACTTTAGTAACTCCAAGTAATTTTAGAAAATGTTTTGATATTCTGTAATAATATTTTAAAACACCATATTAAAAAAGGTTGGGAATTTTAAAAAATAAAATGAAAAAAAATAAGAATGACAAGGAAATTTTAAAAGAAGTAAAATTTATATTGAGGGTAGTAAATTATATAAATAGCATATTTGAAACTTGAATAAGTGACATGCAAGACATTCTTGAGGTATTTTTCCATAAAGTAAAGGAACAGGACAAAAATTTGCGGGAAGAGAAAAAATGTTAAGAATTTAGAACAACAATCCAATCTATAAATTATATGGGATCCTTTGGGAGGAACCATCAGAATTATTAAAGAAATGATCAAAATACAATAAAGTATCAGCTAACATAAAGAGCATAATTAGTAGATGTGACTAAAATAAAAATACACAAATATAATACTGGTATATTATTACTATTATATTAAATGGATATAGGGGAAAAAAATCCAAATGATGATGATGTCAGGTTTCTGATAATGTTACACAGTTCATACTGAACGTGGGTTTCTTTGTGGCAGTGCTGAAAATCAAACGTTAAAAAAGCATTTTTAAAAATTAAAATGTAATTCTGGTTCCTATAGTGTGGAAGTACTAAGATCTCACCAGACTGACTCACACACAGCAAATCATTATAAAATCTGAACATAATACAAACAGCAGGTACCTGAAGGCACTGAAGAGGGAACAGAAGTAGACAGAATCTTGCGGGGTGTACACACTCGGAGGAGAGGTATTAAACGAATTGATTTCATGTCGTGGCTTTTAGATTTGAGCCAAAGCATTCAGCATGGTATAGGAAGCAACAAGGATGTCACTGGAAAAACCACAGTCTTCTGGCCCTGGCTATTCACGACCTCTAAGAAGTAGGAGAAATCCGGAAGGCAAAGAGACAAAGGATGTCCTAATTCTATCTACATATATCTTTGAACCACAAACATGCAGGCAACTCAAAGCAACTTGGATAAAAACAAAAATTCTGAATTAAAATCAGATCTGTTGACCAATAAACAAAATTTGCCATTCTCATAGGACAAAAATCACAAAATTCAAGTTCTCCAAGCTCAGGATACAATAAGAAAATAGCCCAATATACAAAGACCTAGGAAATTGAAACATATTTTCAAGATCAAAGAAAATCAACTGAGATTGACCCTGAGATAACCAAAATGTTGGAACTAGCAGCCAAGACTTTTAAAGTCACTATTCCAACTATCCTCAATGAAGAGAAACAAAACACACATTCAATGAATAAAGAGATAGGGAATGTCATCAGAGAAATAGAAATTATTTTTAAAAGAAATAAATTGGTATTCTAGAACTGATCAAGGCAGTATCTACAATAACAGCGAAATGTAAGTGGCATAGGCAAGAATAAGGAAACTTGATAGGTCAATAGAAAATATTTAATGTCAATAGCTCTAAGAAAAAAAGATTTTGAAGGGGAACAGAACCTTAAGTACCTTTTAGATGATATCAAATTGTTGAAAATATGAGCAACTGGAGTTCCAGAAAGAAGGTAGAGAAAAAATAGTGTGTAAAAATATTTGGAAAATAATGGCTGAAAAATTCCCAAATTTGATAAAAGACAGAAACTAGCCAATTAGAAAAAAACACACAGAAGCCACACCAAGACATAAGCCACAATGTAGTCATATTTTGAAAGCTAAATATAAAACTCACCTAGAGAAACAATACATTACATGAGAGAGAACAATGATTTATTAAGAGCTGATTTCTCAGAAACTATGGAGGAAAGAAGAGAGAATGAAATAACACCTTTAAAGTGTTCCCAAAAAGGGTTAATCTGGCAGTCTATGTACAGTATAAATATCCTTACAGAATGAAGTTGATATGGAGACATTTTCAGTTTAAAGAAAATTTACTGCCAGGAGATATACATTGTAAACTATTTAAAGAATTTCTTCAGATTGAAGGCAAATGATACTTAATAGAAATTTGGATTCTCAGAGAGGAATAAAAAGCACTGGAAATGGAAAATATTTGAATAAATGCAAAATAACATTATTTTTATTCTTAATTTTCATATAATTCAAATAATTAAAACAAAAATTATTATATTGTCTTATGGACTTTATCATATATGTGATATAGATGAAACATGTAAAACAACTATATGTATAAAGCTGGAATTTTTATTATTTTATGTAAAGTAAATCAATATTAACTGTAATGAATTGTGAAAAATTAAGGATGTATGTTGTAATCCCTACAGTAACTACAAAAATATAACACAAAAGACAAATAAAGAGCCAATGGGAAAATTAAAATTGAATATCAACATATATTCAAATAATTTTAAAAAAATCAGAAAGCAAAAATAAAATTATAGGAGAAAATAAGAAATAAAATGATAGATGACTCAACCAAATCATTAATTATGTTAGAAATTAATGGATAAACCATGTGAATGTTCCTAATGACAGAGTTTCAAACTATATGAAGCAAAACTGACAAAATTAATTAAAAAATTAGACAACCCCATAGTATTATGAATCTTTTAACATCATCTCAGCAATTGATAAAATGAGACATAAAAACTAAAGCAAAAAAAAAAAAATGAAGATCAGAACATCCCTATCAAACTCACTAATATAACTGATATTTAAAGAACACTACACCCAACTACATCTGAATACACATTCAAGGCATATGGTAATTTTACAATGATAATCTATATACTGATATATAAGATGAATAAAAATACATTTTAAAAAGCATATTCTCTGAATATAGTGGAATTAATTTGAAATAACCAATTGCCATAACCAAAACCTTTGAATAAGTAGATATTAAACAACATTCTTCTGAATGATCCACAAGTTAAAAAAGAAGTAATAAGAGTAACTAAAATGTTTTAAAATGAACAATAATGAATATATACCATGTCCAAATTTCTGGAGTGCTGCTAAAGCAGTATATATAGGGAAAGTTTTAGTTTGAAATGTGTATATTACAAAAAGTTAAATTTAGTGACCTGAGGTGTTACCTTAAGAAATTAGAATAAGAATAAAACATTAAATAAAAAATAAGTATAGGGCTTCTCTGGTGGCGCAGTGGTTGAGAGTCCACCTGCCGATGCAGGGGACACGGGTTCGTGCCCCGGTCCGGGAAGATCCCACATGCCGCGGAGCGACTAGGCCCGTGAGCCATGGCCGCTGAGCCTGCGCGTCCAGAGCCTGTGCTCCACAACGGGAGAGGCCACAACAGTGAGAGGCCCACGTACCAAAAAAAAAAAAAAAAAAAAGTATAAATAAATTAACCAAATTTATCTAACCATATGATTAAAGTTAGTGAATTCTACTGTACATAAATTGTATTTCAATAAAGCTTGAGGAGAAAAAACCAAAAATACTATACACTGTAGAAAAATGAACATATAAAAAAGAAAATATACCCACAAAAATAGCTGCGATTTCATTACACATAAATACATTATTTTATATTTCACTTTATGCTTGTTAGGATTTTCAATGTTCACATATATAAACATTAATATGTATTTCTCTTCATAAAAATGTTGTATTTACACAATATTTTAAAAGATATTTAATAGCAATGAACATTCAGTGAAAAAAGTCTAAAATTACAGAAATAAAGATAACTTTCCTATGATTTATTCCAGCTCTCTGACAAATTAATTGAAATTAATAATTCAAAGATATGAGATGCATGGCATATGCTTCTTTTCTTTGCCAATCTTAGAAAACTAGAAAAAGTGTTGTTTGTTCACTATCCAGTGTAATGCCTTTACTTGCGCAGCTTCATGAACGCTTAAACCAACAGATAATGCATCTCTCTTCAGCATTTGTTAATAAAAATATTTAAACTTTGTATATACTTAGTGCATTGTGCCTGTAGAATCATTAATTCTAAAGAAAGATTTTTTTCCAAGCAGAAGTAACTGTGCAGAGCAACATAATGAACACTGTCATTCAAACGAAATTTGAAAAGTAGTTTTCTGAATCTTCAAATGGAATGACCTGTGTTAATCTTATTTTCATATTGGTAAGTTTATCATCTGTCAGCAGAGTTCTTTTTTTCTTTTTTTTTTTTGCAGTACGTGGGCCTCTCACTGTTGTGGCCTCTCCCGTTGCGGAGCACAGGCTCCGGACGCGCAGGCTCAGCGGCCATGGCTCACGGGTCCAGCCACTCCGCAGCATGTGGGATCTTCCCGGACCGGGGCACGAACCCGTGTGCCCTGTATTGGTAGGTGGACTCTCAACCACTGTGCCACCAGTGAAGCCCCAGACTTCTTTTTAGAATCTGTTTTTTAAGAACCTGTGATACAGTATGGTTTAACTATGAATATAAAAATAAGACAGTATGTGTAATATATTTCCAACTATAGTACTAAGTTAACTAAAATTATTGCATGGGAAGTATCCAAATAATAAATTATTGACTCTAATGGATGGCATGTTAATGTTAGTGAAGTATGAATTAACTTAAGTGTTGGAATGTATATTTTACTTGACAAGAATATGTGTCAGTAGTTCTGAACACTTAAAGAGCTCTTTAAAACTTTTTTTGTTTCTGATAGTTTGTTCACTATCCAATGTAATGGCCTTTATTTGCTCAGCTTCATGAACGCTTTAAACAACAGATAATGCATCTCTATTCAGCATTTAATTAAAAAATTTAAACTTTGTATATACTTAGTGCATTGTGCCTGTAGAATCATTGGTGTTGTGGTGTTTCAGGTAAAGTCTACCGGAAAACAAAATATTTTTTTCTTCCATTGCCAGAATTGTCCATATCACTAATTCTGCTTAATCTTTTAAGAGAGAGCATTATCTGAGATGGCTGTTGGCTGGCTCTCTTGACAAATGGCCATGTCTACACGGAGCTAATAAACTGCAAAATATTTGACTGTTCATTCACCACTCAAAAATCTCCCTGACAGCACCAAAACAGTATCAGAGGCCAAACAGGAATAGACATGGCTTTAATAAGCTGAGGGAGAATGCCATGATTCACATCCAAGGTCTTTTAGCAGTTGGTTTCTTCCTTTAACAAGGTACAGGACTTGAGCTTCTCCTCTGGAATACCAAATGAGCAAGGATGGGGAGCCTGCTGCAACTCTCATCTGTGTGCTTAGATGAAAGCTGAGCTCAGGTGTCTGGATAAATTTACACAGGACGGCCAGCTGCAAGGCAGCCTACCTGGTAGAGGTCAAGTAATAGGCACCTTTAAATATCTCTTCCAAAGGAAGAAAAATCCCACACGATGCTGACCAGTCAAGGAGAAATAGCCTCTACGTAAAAGTGTTCTTTCAACAAGCCCCTTTCCTAAGCCTGGGAGTCTTCCCACGGCAAAAGTAAAAGCTTGACAAAAGCAGCATGTTACAATCTGAGCCTTAAGACCTCATCTAAAATTTAATGTCTGGTTAACAGAGTGGTTTAGGAATTTTAGTTTTTAGTTCTTTCAAGGCAGAGATTCCTATTGGAACAGTATTCTTTGTTGCTATAACTTTATATTCATCCCACACTGTGTGGGAAATGTTTGTGAGCTGCATAGGTGGTTGAAATAAGGAGTCATCATATTAATGGGCTGGAAAAAAATAACTTGTGGCGAGCTTAAAATCCTTGACCTACAACTTTGTAGTCTTCAGTGAGATTCAAGTTTCTCCATCTACAGAATGGGCTGTGTCCATATTAAATATATACATTGATCTTGGAGGGCTGTTGCAGAAATTAAAGATTTGGTGTAACATCTTTCTCAGATAGAAGACCCTCCCTATTGTTCCAATTTCCTTCTCCCTTTCTTTTTCTTAGGAGAACAGATTCTAAGCCCCAGATAGTCAAGTTGGAATTCTTCTTCCTTGGTTTTATCATTTAGCCCCATTTTATGCTTTTGTCTTATCCACTTGATCTATATAACCTTTTATATCCCTTTTTATCCCATTTTTATCCTCCATTCACACACACACACACACACACACACACACACACACACAAACATCATCCCCCCAAACAGGTACACATCAACTTGTACCAACACACAAATCTGGAGAGGATACCTGACTTACAACAGAAGTTCATCTTTCCCATTTTCTAGGTTGAAGCTTATCTTCGTCAAAAAAATACATGCTGTTTTATCATTTAGCCCCATTTTATGCTTTTGTCTTATCCACTTGATCTATATAACCTTTTATATCCCTTTTTATCCCATTTTTATCCTCCATTCACACACACACACACACACACACACACACACACACACACAAACATCATCCCCCCAAACAGGTACACATCAACTTGTACCAACACACAAATCTGGAGAGGATACCTGACTTACAACAGAAGTTCATCTTTCCCATTTTCTAGAAGCTTATCTTCGTCAAAAAAATACATGGAGAGTCCAGTTTTGACTAGTTCCCACAGTGTATGGCTTGTAATCAACTTACATAATAACCAGTTGTAACAGACTCTATCATTTTTCACATTTCTCCTATTCTACTTCCTGTATGATAATTATACTTCTCCCACTCTGTTTAACTCAGGGTGCTTTGACTAATGAAATTTAAAAAGAAATGATATATTTCACTTCTTGGCAGAGATTTTAATGCTTATACCATGTAGTTTTTTCCATCTTCCTTATTATTAAAAATGTTTTAGAAAATGACTGCTCTGTTAGCCTAGGTCCCCAAAAGAAGGCAATGATGATAACACAGATCAGGGGTCCCAGCCAACTTTCAATGAAGTATGTTATGAACAAGAAATAAGTATTTCTAAGCCAATGAGATTTGGGATATTCTTTATTACTAGAGCTTAACCTACCTTCTCAGGACTAGCATACCACTCCAGCCCAAACTAGAACTAGGTCCTTTATTTTAAGTATTTAGACTTCAGCTTTGTTTTCTGTTCTGTAATATAATTTTTATAAACCTTTCTAATACTACAGTAATTTCATTCGACTGGATCAGTTTTATACATTCCTATCCCACATTAAGAACCTGTAGCTCTGTCCTTGATTATAATTTCTTGGATTTGTATATCACACTTGCCCTGGGTTTCCCATCAATATAATCCTCCCATCTGTTGCAAAACCCATTTATTCATCGTGGGTACCTTAATGATGATTGCCTTCATGAACTGTGATCTGATAATACCACCCCTCCTTGTGCAACAGGCTTGATATCCCCAGCCTTAGTGTATTTTTTCAGCATCATGACTTGGATGTAGTCTCCTTACTGTCTATTCAGCCCCTGTTGCTGTGGCAAGATTTGGTTTCTGTGTTACTCTCAGTCTATAAAATGAGTAATTTTGATTAAACCACACTTTGATCAATAATGAAATACCCACTCTGTGAGTTACTGACTTTGTGACATTATCATTTTGAGCTTTAATTCTGACACATCTTGTGATTTTTGTGAGCGTTTAATAAAACATGTTGCCAAAGATATTTTGACTAATTGTATGTGCCAAGTTCATTTATCTACAGGAACTGGGAAAATGATTCAGAAAAGTAAACCTATATTTTTTACCACTTCTATATGTATGCACCTGCACACATATGTTCATTGCTTAGAGCTAAGTGAATTGCCTTGTACATATTTTTCCTAGATCCTGTGGTTGATAAGAAATGAATCATTCCATTTTGTGGGGAAAGAATACTGCTTCCTGAATAACTTTCAGAATTTTACAATCCACTCAACGAATAAAATGTCTGCAGAGTGCCCAAATACCATTATACTCCAGTAATCTGCAGTAGTGCCCTCTCTGCTGACACTTAGAATTTTTTTTAAGTGTAGCCTATTGGGATACCACATTAATATTCCAATATAGTAATCATCTATTCTTACCACCATTTAAACTGCTGAAAAAATCATCAGCTTTATGGTGGTAAGGCAGGTATCTAGAAAGCCTGGGTCAATGTTTTAGTGGATTCCTGACATTTTGGCTCTGTCCACACCTCTCAGTCCAATTCTGTCTACTCTCACACTTAATGCCTATTATGGACTGAATGTTTGTATCTCCCCAAAATTTACATGTTGAACCCTAACTCCCACTGTGATAATATCTGACGATAGGTCCTTCCGAAGTTGAGTTGGTCCTGCAGGCTCCACCCTCATAAATGGGAAATGTACCCTTTTAAAAGAGACCCCAGAGAGATGCCCTGCCCCTTCCTCCACATAAGGATACAAAGAGAAGATGGCAATCTATGAACCAGGTAGTGAGACCTCACCAGACACTGAATCTGCCTTGATCTTGGACTTCCCAAGCTTCCAGACCTATTGGAAATACATCTCACCCAGTCTATGGTATTTTTGTTATAGCAGCCTGAACAGACTAAGATAACGCCCTATCACAGGTTTGCCCACAGGCTCTAGTTCAATCCTCTTATCAGTAAAATCACCTACCCTCAGCCCCCTTCTAGAGAGTAACAAGTCTTCCAGACTCATACTCACCCACACCAACCACAGGGGCAGCTCCTCATGGTTAAGCATATCAATCATGGCACTCACACTACCCACTGGCATGTTCCTCCTGGTATGAAACAGGGAAAATGCTTTAGTGAGGAGATGACCCCGAAGTTTAGGAAAATGTCAAGCAATTTCCTTCATAAAAAACACATAACCCTGAGGCTCAGAGACCAACACAGGTGTACGTTATCATACAGAAAGTCATTGGGAGAAAACTGGTCAAGTCATAATGCCTTGAGCACTTACAAAGAAACTGTGTTTATTTTTATACAACGAGAAAGGATAAAGCAAAGGAATAGATGCTTATAGCCTTCTACTTTGAGCAATAAACTATCTGGAGAAGATTAGGAGAGAGACAAAATGGTAGCAGAGCTCAGAAGGAGATAAATAACGATATATAATTTTTTTAGGGTGAAAATTGATAAATGTTGAGGATTATTAAGGAGAGAGCTCATAAGAACCAGTGGTAGACTGGTTAGAACAGAATAAGTCTTCTAGATCCCAGGCCACATTTTCCACCTCCCTTCCCCATCCACTGCACTGCCAGGATCATTATTTCTTAATTAATTTAACCCACTGCAGAAATGTCTTTGTGGGATGATGATTGACAGAAAGATGCCAAGAGAAGCATAGAATATGGAGCTTGATGGCAAAGACACTTTGACTTTGAACATGCAGCATGCTTCCCATTTCTCCCCCAAATCACTATGGCAATTTATTATTGTCCTTCATAGAACCACCTTTAAGAAATGAGGGTTTAACTAAGCCTGAGAAACATCCTCTATATTATCCTCTTGAAGCTGTTAGACAGTCCTAAAACTTAATTGTTACTGGAGACTCTGGCAATGAGCCCAGGCCATTTCTGAGGGGTTTACTGTGAAGGCTGGCGATGGAGGCGTCATCTTGGGCATGCCTGGACTTGGCTATTAAATAATATCTAGGCTCCAGCTGTTCCCAAGAGTGCATTCAATCAACCCATTCCCTTGATGTTCTCCAATCTGAAAGGTAATGATACTGAGATTGGTCTAAGGACAATGAGCTAACATTTATTTCCTTATATCTTTGTCCTAGAAAAATACCATGTCTTGATTTAATCTTATTTATAATTCCAAAATGAGTTAAATGTCATGACTGAAAAAAAGTTAAAAAGTGATTTTAGAATAAAATTTATGTCAGTAGACACGGGCCACGGCTAGGATCAGGGCAACCTGTCAAAAGGAGGCAAGAAGAGATCAAGTTTAGACATTTCCTTCCTTGAGTGTGTGTGTATGTATGTGTACGTGAGAGAAAGAAGATTCTTCCAAGAATTTAGGAGTAATTCTATACTCATAGAAGGAGCCATACTTTGGATTATGTACCACGTGGAGAGCACAAACTCTTTGTTAGGCCAGAAAAGGTCTATGCCAATGTCTTCCTATATTTCCCGAGCAACACCCACCCAACCCCTTTTATCTATCCTTGTCTGGGCCTTAGAGAGCTACTATATATTTCCAGAGTAAGTCAGATCACTGTAGCAGAAAAATAAGTAATAAACATTATTATTTTTTTGCATTGCTACTGTGGTGGCAAAATTTAAAAGCACAAGGAATTTAAAAGATGAAGAAGTTATTTCTGATTTCAGCTCCCATAAAAAGTGTAGAAGTTGTTACCCCTAACCTTACAATAAGAAATAGCAAGACAAAGTGAAAATCAATTATTTTTTTAAAGAACTGTCAGAGAAAAGAGAAAACTCAATTATTTTTTAAGAAATGTCAGAGAAAAGACATCACAGGGCAAACCATTACCCCAAAATCTAAAGAGTCAAGCACATCCAGAGAGTTACAGTACCTGAGATTCACCTACCTGATGCCATAAACAAATAGGAACAACTGCTATTAGTACTTTTGAAGTGGTGGAGACTGAGTGAGGACTAGAATGAGAGTAAGAAGCTGCTGGGCACCAGAGTCATACGGGGCTCCTCACATTGTCAAGTGCTTTCCTTCAGGATTATCACCAGGTTCTCACAGGTAGGATCCAAGAAAACTCCCCACATGAACCTGAAATGGTATGGGAAGAGTAGCCATTATAAATTCCCACCCAGACCATTCCTTCTATCAAAGGCTTAGTTTCCAGAAGGGCGCTAGACAGAAGTTTAATTAATTTGAACCAGAGGGCAATTCTGAAATCTTTTTTCAGTTTGAGTAAGGGAACTCTGTTCCACTTCAGCCACCTCCACCCTTTCTGTCTCACCTAAGGAAAAATAAATAAATAAAAGCCACGGTCAACAGGGAAGAGGATTCAAAAAAGCAGACTGAGAATGCTGCATCCAGAGAAAGAACTAGAGGACAGGGAAGAAAAGGAGCTGCCAAGGCGTCCTTCAAGAGGTAAATGGATAACCAAAGTGTAATCCATCCATCCATACTGTGAAAACTATTCAGTGAAGTAGAAGAAAAAGCCATCAAACTACTCAAATACATAGATGACTCAAATACATATCACTAAATGTAAGAAGCCAGAATGAGAAGATTGTATACCATATGATTCGATTATATGACATTTTGGGGAAGGTAAAACTACAGAGATGTAAAATAGATCAGTGATTGCCACAAGTTTAGGGAGTGGGGAGGGTAGAATAGGTTAACACAAGACACTTTTTAGAAGCAGAAACTAACCATGAAACTAACCATGAAACTCTTCTCTGTGGTACTGCAGTGGTGAATACATGACAAAATCCGTTTTTCAAAATTCATAGATCTTTACAGCATAAAGAGTGAGGCCTAATGCATGTTAAAAAAAAAAAAAAAAGATCTTAATTCAAATAGAAGGGAGGTCAGCAAGATGGCAGAATAATTATAAGTTTCCTGCACTCCAAGTGAGCCCAAAGCTAATCACACTGAAACTAGGTAGGATAATTTCTGATACTTTCTCTTGCCAGAGCCCAGCATGGTAGAGGGTGATTTGGAGGAAATTCCAACTCTCAGTCTCCCCCTGGGGAAGAAAAGGAGTAGAACATATAACCAACATCCTGACTTTTAGGGGTGCTGCCTGATGAAACAGTCTCTGTCTTGCCTGAATCCAAGTGCTGACAAAGGATGCATATCTGAGAAAGGCTTGAGAGGTCTCCAAAATCTCTCGCTGTTCTAAATGAAAAAGTCCTCCCTATGTGAAACTAGACCACAAATTCTGGAAGAGTTAGATGATTCTTCAAGTGCTGAAATCCCAACCCAAAAAATAATAAGACACACACAGGAACAGGGAAACATGGCCCTTTTAAAGAAACAAATTACATCTTTAGAAACTGACTATAAAAGAACAGAGACTACATGAATTGTCAGAAAAGGAGTTCAAAATTACTGTCATAAGGATGCTCAATGAACTAAAACAGAGCAAAAATAGACAAGTAAATAAAATCAGAAAACAATACATGAACAAAATTTAAGTTGCTATCAGCTTAAAATAGATTGTTATAACTTTAAGATATTTTATGTAATTGCTTTGGGAACCACAGAGAAAATATCTATAGAATTTACACAAAGGGAAAGAGATGGGAATCAAAACATGTCACTATAAAAGATCAACAAAAGACAAAAGAAGACAGGAAAGGGAAAAAGAATGAACAAAAAAGCAACAAGATATAAAGAAAACAATTAATAAAATGGCAATAGTAAATCCTTTCCTATCACTAATTTTCTTAAATGTAAATGGATTAAATGTACCAATTAAAAGACATAGATTGGCTAAATAGATTAAAAAAAAACAAGATCCAGCTATATGCTGTCTAAGAGACTTGCCTTAGATCTAAGGGCACACTGGCTAAAGGTAAAAAGATGGAAAAATACATTTCAGGCAAACAGGAAATTAAGAGAGCAAGATTGGCTATATTTATATCAGACAAGATAGAATATGACAAAAACTGTCACAGGAGACAAAGAAGGACATATAATTCCATAAAGGTCAGTTCACCAGGAAGGTGTATCTATGAAATATATATAACTAATATTAGAGAACTCAAATATATAAAGCAAACATTAAAAATAACTAAAGTGAGAAACAGCAACACAATAATAGTAGGGAACTTTAGTGCCCTACTTTCAGGTATGGATAGTACAACTAGACTGAAGATCAATAAGCAAACATAGTACTTGCAAAACACTATAGACCAGTTTGAACTAACAGACATATAAAGAACACTCCATCCAACAATAGCAGAGCATACATTCTTCTCAAATGCATATGGAATATTCTCCAAGATAGATCATATGTTGAGCCACAAATTAAGTCTTTACAAATTTCAGAAGATTGAAATCAAGCAAAGTATATTTTCTGGCTATAATGGAATGAAACTAGAAATTAATAGCAGAAGGAAACCCCACAAATGTGTGGCAATTAAACAATTCATTCTTAAATAACCAATGAGTCATAGAAGAATTTACAAGGGAATTTAGAAAATTATCTCAAGACAAATGAAAACAAAAACACAGCATAAAAAAACTTACGAGCTACAGCAAAAGCAGTAAAAGTAGTTTATAGCAGTAAATGCTTACATTAAAAAACCACAAAGATCTCAAATCAATTACCTAACTTTACACTTCAAAGAAGTAAACAAGAAAAACAAAGTAAAACCAAAGTTAGCAGAAGGAAGAAAATAATAATGATTAAAACAAAGCTAATGAAATAGATAATAGAAAACTGAGAGAAAAAAATCAGCAAAATCAGAGTTTGTTTTTTGAAAAGATAAAATTAACAAAATTTTACCTAGACTAAAAAAAAAAGAGAGAGGATATTCAAATAGTCAAAATTAGAAATGAAAGAGACATTACAACTGATGTCACAGAAAAAAAAAAAAAGATTATGAGACTACTATGAACAATTATACCCCCAACAAATTGGTTAATGTGAAAGAAATGGATACATTCTTAGAAACATACAATTGACCAAGACTGGATCATGAAGAAATAAAAATTCCCAACAGATCTATAACTAGTGAAGAGATTTAAGCAGTAATCAAAACCTTCTGACAAAGACAAGCCAGATGGCTTCACTGTAGAATTCTACTATTAGAGAAGAATTATTTCGAGAAGAATTAACACCAGTCTTCCTCACACCCTTCCAAAGTATGAAACAGGAAGGAACACTTTCCAACTCATCCTGAAAATGGCAGGGAATGTTTAGATTACATGTACTAGGTGCTAGTAACATTATTTTGCTAGGAGTAAACTACTTAGAGACTAAGAAATTACTTGGATTTCTAAATTGTATGCCTGTGACCCTGATGTTCTGATGTGGTCTTCAGATATATGGAAATTTGGAAGTGGGATACATGTGTAATTTAGGGTTAAATTACTCTATCTTTGGAAGTACTATACTGGCCATAATAGATGCAGGGAAAAACACATTCAGGCTGAAGTTACTGAAGGACACTAGGTTCCACCAAGATATTATACTTACATACTGAGACAGAGCTGAGTAAAAAGTTGGGGAGGAGATTTTTGAACTGTAAATTTTTTTGGATTTTAATTTTCTGGATAGGGGATGGACTTCCGTTTTACACTTTAATTTTGCTGGGATTTGGGGCTGTTTCTGTATTACAGGTAAAATATTTGTGTTATGTTGTCACGTGGAGCTCACCGTATAGCTCTCCTCGGCACAAATTTGAAGTGAACAATAGCGTGCTAGGTGATTATTTGACCTGGCTTACAGCTTAGGCTTGGAATTAATTTAAATGTTGCCTCTCTGGCATAGTTCACATTTTCCCATCTCCCTAGTTGAAGAAAATTTAAAATGAGTAAGTGACACACTTTACAGAGGGAAAGCAGCCTCACTGCTTCAGTGGTCAGCTACCGCTCTGACCAATCATAGACTTCAATAGTGAAACCAGTGAGTTAAGAGAGAAGAAACTAACAACACAGGGTAACATATAAGGATGAGCTTTTGAAAGCTACTTGGGTTCAAAGCTTTTCATTCCTATTCACCAGCTGTGTGACTGTAAATCACTTAATCTTGGTAAATTATATTTTATCATCTTTAAGATAATGATATATATCAGCACTTACGTCAAAGTATCATTATAAGCGTATAATGAATAATATATGAAAAGTATTAATCCTCGTGATTGTTACATAGTAAGTTTCAATAGAATCAGCTGCCGTCGCCATTCTTATCTTTAACACAGCATAAGTGCTTAAAGCACAGCATACAGTCATACATTTTACTCCTCTTCTGCTCATGTCTTGTCTTGCTTTCCTTACATCCAAATCACCCCGACTACTCTTCTGCATGGCACATTCATGATTTTGTTTTCTCCTGTTCCTCCACTCCTTCAAAGCTTGCAAGCTCTATATGTCTGTGTTTTCGTAGGAAAATAGGCCCTCTGTGAAAGTAAATTCCCAACCTCTCCCCTCCTCCATACCCCTTTTACCTCACCATATGGCTCATCCCTTCCATACCCAGCAGGTCATTAATTACTGGATAAGGGTTTTGCCATGCTAAGCTACCCTTCAGATAAATCTAATAAAATATTAATGCTAAAGCTACTAAAAAATTACATACTGTGTGTGATCTTCCTTAGAATTATGCAGCAATAACTCTGACAGTAAAGCGTTGTTGCCCAAATAAACTGTTAAACGGTGTGAGAGCTCAAGGAAGTGGCTGTACCAGGGTGTACATTCTTCTCATCCCTCCCTTTTAATTATTTGTCAAGCAATGACCTTAGCACCCAGGTCTAGCTGGTTGAAAAAGATGTGGCAGGAACTTTAAGGATTTCTTTCTTCTTCTAAGTCCTGAGGACAGCATCTGAGCAAGCTCAGCTTGACGGCTGGGAGAATCATCTGATCTTCCTACCCTTCTGTGTGCTCTTTGATTCTACAGGTGAGAAAACTGAATCCCAGAGGCATAGTGACTTGTCCAAAACCTTGTATTCAGCAGTATATCAAGCAGTTTCATGAACTCATTCATTTCCCTCTCTATTCTTTAGTTTCCTCAAATGTTTCTCCTAGGCATTTTGTCTTCAACAGCTTGCTTTTATGCTCCCAAATTGTAGCTGCCCCAAACATATCAAATGGTGAAATTCTCGTTCATAACCTCCTTTTCTCTGTGTTTTCTGTTGCATACTTCCTCTTCTATTTCTTCTGAAAACCCCAGCCCCAACCTCCTTTATCAACACAAACTCGCAAGTATATGTTTCATATTTATCATTGTTGGTTTCTATGCCTTTATTTCCAAGCATCTTAGGCACTCTTTGATGAAAGTCTCATGTCTTTTTAAAGGAGATTATCTAAATTAAGAAATTCAGATTTCTTACCTATAAATAAATTGCATATAAATCTAGATGGTATACAGAATGATAAAGTGAACATTCAACTACTCAGTTGTCCTCTAAGCTAGAGGACAAAACATTAGGAACATTTTAAAGCTCCTGAAAACCTCTCACTGCGAGAATATATCTCCCTTATCCCCAAATTTAATCTCTAGTCCTAATTGTGTGTTTAATATTTCCTTGTTTTTCATTGTAGTTTCACTACAAATATCTATCATTGATGATTTAAAGGGGATCAGACTGAAAAGGCCCCTGTCTTTTTTGTTGTTTTACTGTTAGTTTTCAGCACAAAGCCTGAGAGAGTAGAAATAGTACTTTTTGTTTATCGTTTTGTTTTTATTATTATTTGAATAAGCAAAAGAATGCATTATCTGACTGAATATCCATAGCTGTCCTGTGAGGTGCCTGAGAAGGACCAGTATGCTCTCCATCTGATGGATGGGGGACCTGAGGCTCTGAGAAGCTTTGCTGATGCAGTTTTACCCTTGGCTGGGTAGACAGGGGATCAGAGACATTTCATTCCTGATTCCTTCTCCATGGTCACTGGCAGCACAATAGGCACCTTGCGATGTCACTTTGGTTTTACTACAGTAAAAACTATTTTTGAGATTTCTCGAAGCTTGACCACTTCTCCATGTTTACATTTTTTCATCTGCCCACAACCACTGACATGCTAAATTCATGTTTTAGAGGAAACAGAGAAGTTACATGCTGATAAAGATCCCAGCTTTCCTATTTTCAAGTGGTGATTCCTGAATTACCCTGTTAACATGAAATAGAAAATATTTCATGTGTGAGGGATGGAGGAGAGGTGGGCATCATAAAGGCAACAGATGTGGCCAAAGCATTGTCCACTCAATTCAAATTAACACCCTGTGAACTACAGCAAATGGGTGATGGAGTTTGCCTTCATTCTCACGACCAGCAGAGTAATCTCCTATTTTTCCATCATCTTTGCTGTTTGTTGGAATCCAGCATCATGGTTTTCTTTTGGTGTTGTGTTTTCATTCTGAACCAAACCACAGGTTGTCGCAACTGGTCTAGCTGTTCCTGCCGCAAGATCTAGCCTAGACCTGTCTCAGCTTAGGTTGGCAATCTATATCTCACTTTTCTAGTAGCTTTTTCTCACTTTTTCATCATCTTCCCAAACAGTTATGACATTGGTCAAAGCCTTAGATGGTAATAAATGAGAAGAAAGAAAGAAGAAAAGTAAGGCAACTGGAAGGGTAATAATCTAGTTTAGAAAGTATGATTTTAGAATTTAGATAATTAGATTTAACATCTAGTTTCTGTCAATTATAAGCTGTGTCTCCTTGTTCAAATGACTTACCTTATTTGTAAATGGAGACAGATAATATTTGCCTCACATGGTTACTGTGAGTTTTTTTTTTAGATGATATGCTTGAATGCACTGTCTAATCTCTAAAGGCCTAAATGATTATAAGGTTTTAAAAAATAATTATTAGGACCTGAAAAAATTAGAAAGGTGTGTAGTTAAACATCAGTTACTGTGAGGTTCTTGACACTACTTTTTAAATAATCATTTTCTTGTAAAAATGAATGCACGTGGAAATGAACAATACATACTAAATACAGAGAAGTGAAATATATTAAAAGGATCTGAGAAGTAGTTAAAGATAGAATAAATACATTATTGCAAAATTTTGCCTTTAGTCTTCTGGTAGGTAATCAGAATAGGAAATATATTGGGTTCTTTATTTTGTCTTTTCTGGTAACAAAGGAATCTTACAAGTATGTCTGGAGAGATTTGACTCAGGGATAGATGTCAAAATTTCCAAGACATAATTTCTCTCTTTTTGTTAATATAATAATTAGGCTTCATATAAGTCTACCCATTTCCTACTAATCTCTTTTTTATGCTTCATGTAAATTTCTACACATTTAAAAATATGGAGCAATATGCAAATATTTAAAAGTCTCCTTCACACTAAGATCACTTGTCTATTGTTTTAGAATGTCAAGTTACAATAAGAGGAGAAACTCAGATGTCAAAACCCTGAGCTTTGAGCTGGGTTCTTGACAGTTTCACTGGGAACAAATTTATTCAAATAAAATTGTCCAACGAGGCCATGAGGAGTGTGGTGTTGACAATGTAAATAAATAAAAATGATATTTTCTCTCAGTCCGGTGACTTTATAACAATTTTTATTAGAAAATACTGAATTATTTCTGGAGTCTTTTGCAAGGGTAAATCGTTTTATTTTTCTGATTCAGAAGCTACTTTTTTTTTCTGTCACTGTAATGACACCTATGTGAATTCGTTCACCTTACGTTTTGTCAAAATACTTTGAAAGTGTTGCCAAAATCTGCCTCCTTTAATAAAGCAGCTTATTCTGGCGAAACGGTTTTTCCTCATGACTGCTTGGTCTCCTTTTCCTTCTGCTCCCTGGAAATCTTATCTTTCTCTAGATTTAAGGATTTAAGTTTCTTTTTAACTCTATGCTTCTAAAAGTAATTCACAACACACTGGATTTAAATATCTTCTTGGGACAACTGTTTTGAATTCAATTTAATGGAATTGATTATTTCCCTTGAGAAATTTTATCTTACTCCAAGTGCTTAAATTATTTTTTCTCTGTATTACATATACTTACTGCTTTATATTCCCAAAGGATTAAAGCACTTTTTACTCATGGCAAAAAATAATTAAGGAAAAAAATGCAACTGGCTGGAAATTC
The DNA here is from genome assembly GCF_003031525.2 of Neophocaena asiaeorientalis asiaeorientalis. Taxonomy (NCBI): domain Eukaryota; kingdom Metazoa; phylum Chordata; class Mammalia; order Artiodactyla; family Phocoenidae; genus Neophocaena; species Neophocaena asiaeorientalis. Next base: position 2,871,335 of record NW_020173036.1, on the reverse strand, counting down.
CTGATGCAGCCTTTCCCTACTTCACATATAATGATGATGAAAACAGAAAAATATGAAGTTATCCATGTGTTTCTAGAAATTAAGGCATTTTCATTAACTGAACAACAATGGATTACCACTGAGGAATTCCATCTGTAGCCTATCTGTGCAGTGCCATAGGAAAGAATTGGCCTGGTCTGCAAGAAGGTGAGAGGTTTCATCCTTTCTCCACAATTCCACATGCTCACAAATGCAAGATCCCGCTGAACAGAAAACATAGCGGCTGTAACTCTGCTGTAAGGCTGTTCCTCTGTGAGGTGGACAATGTGCTCTTCTCCCCAAGCATCTCTGAGTATCTCTTTATACACATCCATGTGGAGACCATGAAACCCGAAAACAAATTAACCGGAGCAGTGGGAGCTGGGAGCGGCAAAATGAATACTTCGATACACAGTCTCTATCATTACTGTGTGGCAAAATAGTATAGACAGAACGAACCTCAGATCCTGCAAAAAGTTTTACTTTTTATGTGTTTAAAGTGGATTCAGAAAGCCAGAGAACTAAGCACAAGAGGTAGCAGAAATCTCTCCTTGATTCAACAGAACTGCATATTATGAAAATTAAAATTTGCTTAGATGCAGAAGAAAGAATTTCATTAATGGGTTAATTGACCTTCTCTAGATATGTAAAGGGGAGTTGACCATCGCCCAAACGAACCGTATAAACAGAGGCAATTCACTCATCACGTATCAAAGGGAAAATATCCAGGTTTATTAGTTATCTTTCAACAATGATTAACAAAAACCTTTGACAAATACATAATGTATCCATTTACTGAGCCAATATTGTGCCAATATTTTTTCTTGGCCCTGGGGATGTCTTTAGCAAGAGGGAGGCAAAAAACAAAAAGATAAGAAGATTAAAAAACAGCCATCAAAGATAGACAATTAAGAAAAGGTGACTTAAAATAAAACTTTAAAAACATAGAGAAGAATAGGATCTTCATTAAAGAAGTAAGATCTTCATTAAAGACAACAAATAAAAGGTATAGTATGGCTCTCTTCTCAATTATTCCTTCCAGTGCTCTTTTGCTCCACTTATTGCTATCATTATTCTAGCAAGTTGTTCCCATGGAAAATTGTCCCCTCTTTCATTTCTAACGGAAGTGTTTACCTCATCGACACTCTCTCAAGACCATCAACTGGTGCTTATCTCCATCGAAAATCACAGGGAAAAGACTCTGCTCCTGTAATCAGCTTTTGAAGAGGGATTCCTTCAGCAGAGTTTTTGGGATCTTAGCAACAAAGGGAAGATTTCTCTTATACTACAGTTTCTTTAGAGTACATAAGTTCTTTGGGAAGGGAATTTGTTATGGGTTGAATTGTATCCTCCCCCAAAAGATATGTTAGAATCCTAACCCCTAGTACTTAAGAAAGTGACTTTATTTGGAAACAGGATTGTTACAGATGTAATTATTCAGTTGGCCAAAAAGTTCGTTCGGGTTTTTCTGTACGATCTTATGGAACTCATCATAACTGAGTTCATACTGGAGTAGGATGGGCCCTTAATCGAATATAATTGGTACCTTTGTGAGAAGAGGAGCAAGACACAGAGGGAAGATGGTTGTTTGAAACACAAGGAGAATGCCATGTGAAGATGGATGCAGAGACTGGAGTGATGTATCTACACACCAAGGATTGCCAACCATCACCAGAACTAGGAGAGAGGCATGGAACAGAGTCTCCTCAGAACTCTCAGAAGGAACCAATTTTGCTGACACCTTGATTTCAGACTTCTGGCTTATAGAACTATGAGAAAATAATTTTCTGTTTTTATAAGCCATCCAGTTTGTGGTACTTTGTTATAAAAGCCCTAGGAAACTGATACATGATCTATACCTAGAACGATGGCTTTCTCCTACCGGAAGTCCCTAGTAACGAGTCTACACTATTTCCAAGTTTCTTTTTCACAGTAATCTTTCAAGGACTCCAGTGTCTTTTCTTCTAATCTTTTCTCCTGCAGATAGTCTTAACCATGGACAGGAAGCAAGTTCTACACCATAAGAACACAGACCTCACTGAAAATTATGCATTATTTGGGCAACAATTTCAGTATTCAGGACAATAAGAAGCTACACTGACCAGAGCACACAAATTTCTGCAGTATGGACATGCTTATCCTCACACAGCAGTTTAACACAGACACATCCCTGATGCAACCAAAAGATTTATTACATTTATATATTCTTAAAATATGTATGCATAACACTTTTAATCTTTATATATTTTCACAATAATAAATATTCAGAGATAATATCTTTTCATTTCTATGTTTTCCATGGAAAAAGAAAATAATAATAACCAAACATCCCAAAAGTAAGAGAAAGATTCATGGTTTCACCTGTAAGGTTTTTACTAATTATTTTTTTCCTTCTAAATTTAGTTTTGAATCAGTGTTCAGTTTGCTTACGTATCCCAAACATAAAAGGATAATCTTGTCCTTTTTAACTCAAAGCGATGTCTAACACTGCAATCATTTTAAAAGTTATAGGTCATTTCCCAAAAAATTATCTCAGTTGAAATTTGAGAGAGCACACTGACACTGCAAACTATAAGAATTCCTTTTAACTGCAATGAGGGAGAAATTCTGGCTGCAGGGCTGCAGATGCCAGTCTTGGGCTAGGTGATGAAAGAAATCTCTTTTACTAAATTTGTAACCTAATGACTTTTATTTCTACCCTGGATCTTTCTTTGTTTTAGCCCCATCTCTTGTTCTTTCTCATCTAATTCATTCCATATAAGCCAATGTTACTTATTATCATTTCCATCACAAATTCACGGACACAAACAGAAGCCCAACAGTATATTCTTGCATCTATAAGTAACTTGTAAAAGTTAGGTTGCATGTGGGGAAAAAAATGCAACATTATACTAAAAAGTAGTCTTCAGTTTTAAAATATGTGTGTGTGTGTGTGTGTTTGTTGAAATATCTTATTTACCATACCAGGGAGTTTCCATTTTATCGTGAAGGCACTAACTATTCATTAAAGGATTTTGTAATAAAAAATGAAAATATCAGGTTTCTAGCTCTGAAAGGGCCTTTGGCTAATGATGATAATAGTATGAATTGAAGACAGGTGATTCTCGCTGTTAGCTGTGAAAACTGTGATTAGGTTCAAGGTAAATATTGCACTGGACAAGGTTAAACAGGCAAAGAAGACATTATTCAAATTACTGCAGTTGGGGAAATAGATTCAACTAAACCACACTGAAACAAAAGATGAGAGGGCTTTTAAGTAATGGGGTGAGCTAGTAAAAAAGTACAGGTGGACTTTAGGGTATGGTTGATCAATGGACTATATTGAGCTCCTTGCATTATTCCTGAGTGTCTGATGTTTTTCTCTGTGCTAAGGCCATCTGTGTCTGCTAACCAGTGGGAATAAAGTGGAATTCAAAAATAATTGATTAAAAGAAAGCATAGAGAGAATAAAAATGACGTTAAAAAATAAAAAATACAAAAGAAATGGTAAGAACATAGATTTAAACTCAAATATACTGGTTTTACATTTAATATGAATAGTTAAAAACCCTCCAGTTAAATGGCAGATATCGCCAACTTGGCTAAAAAGCAAAATGTCCACCATATACTGTGGATATAAAATTGGCTTTAAATATAAAGCTCAAATAGGCTAAAAGCAAATGGATGAAAAATAAATAACATGCAAACACTAATTATAAGAAAGTGGGACTTACTGTATTAATATCAGGCAAAGTAGCCTACAGAATGAGAATTATCATCAGGAATAAAGAGTGTTATTTCATAATGACAAAGGTGTCCAGAGACATAAAATTCTTAAATGCCAATTTTAAAGCCCCAAAATAGACTTTTAAAACACATGAGGTGAAAACCTGATAGAAGTGATAGGAAAAATAGACAAACTCACAATTATAGCTGAAGATTTCAACACTCCTCTCTCAGTAATTGATAGAAGTAATCATAAAACCAATAGATACATAGAGGGCTCTCAGATATCTAATTGATATTTAGTACACCTGCCCAACAAGAGAGGAATACACTTTCTTTTCAATTGTATGAGGAACATTCACCAAGTTAGACCATATGCTAACCTCTAAACTGAGTCTTAATTAATTTCCAAAAATTGAAATTACACAGAGGATGTTTTTTGACAACAGAGGATGTTAATTCTGACAATAGAATTAAATTGGAAATAAGTTACAAAGAGATATCTGGAGAAACCTCAAATAATTGTAATTAAGCAAAACTCACCTATATAATCATGGTTCAAATAAGAAATAACACATTTAAGTTAAATTATGCTTTGAACATCAAAGAATAATATATCAAAATGTGTATAAGTTACAATAAATAGTTGAGACAATGTGGTATTGGCATAATGATAAGATTCATGTTACAGAAGAGAGGGTCTGGGAATAAACTCATATATACAGTTGCTTGACTTTTTAAAAGGGCACCAAGGTAATTCAATGGGTAAAAAACAAACTTTTCAACAAATAGTGCAACAACAATTGGATATACACATGGAGAAAAAAATGAACTTTATCTCATGGTATAACAAAATTTAATCCTAAACAGTTTCAAGGTCAAAATGTAAAAGCTACATCTCTGAAACTTCCAAAATAAGACATAGGAGGAAAATTTTTGCTACTTGAAAGTAGACAAAAGATTTTGTAGGTCACAAAAAAAAGCGTGACATAAAAGAAATATATTGATAAATCATACTTCATCAAACTTAAAACATCTGATCTTCCAAAGACTCTATTAAGAAAATACCCAGTTTACAGTTTATTTGCTAAATTTTACACTTACGTTTTATGCACTTTTCTGTGTGTTTCCTCATTATACTTCCAAAACTATACTTCCAAAAACTATACTTTAATAAGGACTATTTTTATTTTATCTTCAATGGTTAACAATTATCTAGAGCAAATATTATTTTAAAATCTTACATTAATTCTACATCTTGTCATGTTTGCGGTTACATTATCACTAATTTTTCCAACAATCTTAAAATTTTTCATAATCAAAATATATATGAAGATCATGTAGTAACATAATGGATTCAATGAGGTATTAAGAAAAATAATACTTAAAATGATTTATGTACTATTATTACCATCTGCATAAAAACAAAAGAAGTATATTAAAAAGATCTAAAAAAATAATGCCATCAGTTATTTTTCTGTGATGGTAGGAAACTGGGTATTTTTTTAAGTCCTGTTAATTTTTGTTTTTACTACAGTTCATGTAACTAGTATGTACTTCATTTGACATATATATTCAAAAATAGCTAATGAGCATCATAATTATGATATTTGAGGTCAATTCCAGATCGTTAAGAAAACAAACCCTGTGCATTTTAGAGAGGGTCATCTTAGGGTTCTAAAGGAATGACCTTTCTTTGGGATCTAGACAGACAAACAAGAGACTCCTGGTAGTGTAACAGGGAAGAACAAACCTGACTCCATACTGGATCTATTCCTTTAGCTCTAACCCTTGTGTTCTGTTGCCTGTGCTTAGTCTAGCTGGTTCTGCACCTTTGTCAAAGAACGTTGCCTATAGCCTGAAATATAAAGAATAGCCCATTCTCAAGGCTCTGACCTTTAAAGGTACAACACTTTTCCGTTCATATAGAGACAAAAAGTTGCAGAACACAGAAAAACATCTATCTTTTTGGAGGTTTATAAAAGCACTGTAAACAGACTTCCACTGACAGCTGCAAGAATTAAAGGATTCCAATAGCAAGAAGTTTGCAAAAACCAGCCATACCCCCACCCCTTTCAGTATAAAAGAAGCCTGAATTCTAACTCACATAAGATGGTTCTTTGGGACACTAGTGGACCATCTTCTGACTGCTGGCTTTCCAAATAAAGTCATGATTCCTTCCCCAACAACTCGTCTCTCAATTTATTAGCCTCACCTGCAGCCAGCAGTAGGAGCTTGGACTCAGTAACAGTAGCAAAGGAAGAATCAGGCAGCAGCAGAGTTGCATGTTACTAACAGTCAATTAATTCAGTGTTCATTGGTGGCACATGTGGGTGTCATTAACTATTTTTAATGCTTCATACAGATGGCTTTAAATCAACAGCTAGTGAGACTCATATTTATTTTTGAGTGGCAGGTTGCCATTTGATTTTAATACTATTCTTATATTCTTCTTTATTAAAGTATAAATTCATAAAATGTATAGATGAATAAAATCTACCTAAAAGTTTCATTAAAATATTCACTAAGGATCCTCAAGTAAAGCCTGAAATCTCCTCAGGCATAAACTGCAGAGGCTCTGAGAGGAATGGACCCAGCACCTCCAGAGGTGGGAGAGGCAGCAAACTCAGGGCTCAGCAGCTATGTGGCTGAAACGGTCTTGGTGCTCTGGCCACATGTCAGGCCTGTGCCTTTGAGGTGGGAGAGGCGAGTTCAGGACACTGGTTCACCAGAGATCTCCCAGCTCTATGTAATATCAAACAGTGAAAGCTCTCCCAGAGATCTCTATCTCAACACTAAGACCCAGCTTGACTCAACGACCAGCAAGATACAGTGCTGGACACCCTATGCCAAACAACTAGCAACTAACAACACAACGTCACCCATTAGCAGACAGGATGCCTAAAATCATAATAAGGTCACAGACACCCTAAAATGCACCACTGTATGCGGTCCTGCCCAACAGAAAGACAGGATCCAGCCTCATCCATCAGAACACAGGCACCAGTCGCCTCCACCAGGAAGCCTACACAACCCACTGAACCAACCTTAGCCACTGGAGGCAGATGCCAAAAACAACAGGAACTATGAGCCAGCAGCCAGCAAAAGGAGACCCCAAACACAGTAAGTTAAGGAAAATGAAAACACAGAGAAACACATAGCAGATGAAGGAGCAAGATAAAATCCACCAGACTAAACAAATGAAGAGGAAATAGGCAGTCTACCTGAAAAAGAATTCAGAGTAATGACAGTAAAGATGATCCATAATCTTGGAAACAGAATGGAGAAATACAATAAACATTAACAAGGACCTAGAAGAACTAAAGAGCAAACAAACAATGATGAATAACAAAATAAACGAAGTTAAAAATTCTCCAGAAGGAATCAATAGCATAATAACTGAGGCAGAAGAAGGGATAAGTGACCTGGAAGATAAAATAGTGGGAATAACTACCACAGAGCAGAATAAAGAAAAAAGAATGAAAAGAATTGAGGACAGTCTCACAGACCTCTGGGACAACATTAAATGCACAAACAATCGAATTATAGGGGCCGCAGAAGAAGAAGAGAAAAAGAAAGGGACTGAGAAAATATTTGAAGATATTATAGCTGAAAACTTCCCTAATATGGGAAAGAAAATAGTCAAGTCCAGGAAGTGCAGAGAGTCGCATACAGGATAAATCCAAGGAGAAACACGCCACGACACAAATTAATCAAACTATCCAAAATTAAATACAAAGAAAAAATATTAAGCAGCAAGGGAAAAACAACAAATAACATACAAGGGAATCTCAATAAGGAATTTAAATGATACATTAAACAAGATGAACTTAATTGATACTTATAGGACATTCCATCCAAAAAAAACACAATACACTTTCTTCTCAAGTGCTCATGGAATATTCTCCAGTATAGATCATATCCTGGGTCACAAGTCAAGGCTTGGTAAATTTTAAAAAATTGAAATCATATCAAGTAACTTTTCTGAACACAACGGTATGAGACTAGATATCAAATACAGGAAATACAGGAAAATAATTTATAAACACAACAAATACATGGAGGCTAAACAATAACCTAAAAAATAACCAAGAATGACTGAAGAAATCAAACAGGAAATCAAAAAATAACTAGAAAAAAATGACAATGAAAACATGACGACCCAAATCCTACTGGATATAGCAAAAGCAGTTCTAAGAGGGAAGTTTATAGCAATACATTCCTACCTCAAGAAACAAGAAAAATCTCAAATAAACAACTTAACTTTACACCTAAAGCACTTAGAGAAAGAAGAACAAGAAAACCCCAAAGTTAGCAAAACGAAAGAAATCATAAAAATCAGATCAGAAATAAATGAAAAAGAAATGAAGGAAACAAGGGCTAATAACAATAAAACTAAAAGCTGGTTCTTTGAGAAGATAAACAAAATTGATAAACCATTAGCCAGACTCATCAAAAAAAAAGGGAGAAGACTCAAATCAACAGAATTAGAAATGAAAAAGGAAAAGCAACAACTGACACTGCAGAAATACAAAGGAACATGAGCGATTACTACAAGAAACGATATGCCAATAAAATGGACAACCTGGAAGAAATGAACAAACTCTTAGAAAAGCACAACCTACTGAGACTGAACTATGAAGAAACAGAAAATATAAACAGACCAATAACAAGCAGTGAAATTGAGACTGTGATTAAAAAACTTCCAACAAACAAAAATTGAGACTGTGATTTAAAAACTTCCAGCAAACAAAAGCCCAGGACCAGATGGCTTCACAGGTGAATTCTATTAAACATTTAGAGAAGAGCTAACATCTAGCCTTCTCAAATTCTTCCAAAATATAGCAGAGGGAGGACACTGCCAAACTCATTCTATGAGGCCACCATCACCCTGACACCAAAACCAAAGATGTCACAAAAATAGAAAACTACAGGCCAATATCACTGATGATCATAGATGCAAAATTCCTCAACAAAATACTAGCAAGCAGAATCCAACAGCACATTAAGAGGATCATACACCATGATCAAGTGGTGTTTTTCCCAGGAATGCAAGGATTCTATGTGATACACCGAAGGAGAAAAAACATAAAATCATCTCAATAGATGCAAAAAAAGATTTTGACAAAACGCAACACCAATTTATGAAAAAAACCCTCCAGAAAGTAGGCAAAGAGAGATCTTACCTCAACATAATAAAGGCCATATATGACAAACTCACAACCAACATTGTTCTCAATGGTGAAAAACTGAAACCATTTCCTCTAAGATCAGGAACAAAACAAGGTTGTCCACTCTCACCACTAGTATTAAACATATTTTTGGAAGTTTTAGCCACAGCAATCAAAGAGAAATAAATAAAAGGAATTCAAATCAGAAAAGAGGTAAAGCTGTCACTGTTTGAAGACAACACGATACTATGCATAGAGAATCCTAAAGATGCTACCAGAAAACTACTAAAGCTAACCAATGAATTTGGTAAAGTAGCAGGATACAAAATTAATGCACAGAAATCTCTTCCATTCCTATACACTAATGGTGAAAAATCTGACAGAGAAATTAAGGAAACACTCCCATTTACCATTGCAACAAAAAGAATAAAATACCTAGGAATAAACCTGCCTAAGAAGACAAAAAACTTATATGCAAAAAATTATAAGACACTGATGAAAGAAATTAAAGACAATACAAACAGATGGAGAGATATACCATGTTCTTGGATTGGAAGAGTCGACATTCTGAAAATGACTATACTACTCAAAGCAATCTACAGATTCAATGCAATCCCTATCAAACTTCCAAGGGCATTTTTCACAGAAATAAAACCAAAAATTTCACAGTTTCTATGGACACACAAAAGATCCCAAATACCCAAAGCAATCTTTAGAAAGAAAAACAGAGCTGGAGGAATAAGGCTCCCGGACTTCAGACTGTACTACAAAGCTACAGTAATCAAGACAGTATGGTACTGGCACAAAAACAGAAATACAGATCAATGGAACAGGATAGAAAGTCCAGAGATAAACCCTCACACCTATGGTCACCTTATTTTTGATAAAGGAGGCAAGAATATACAAAGGAGAAAAGACAGCCTCTTCAATAAGTGGTGCTGGAAAAACTGGACAGCTACATGTCAAAGAATAAAATTAGAACACTCCCTAACACCCTACACAAAAATAAACTCAGAATGGATTAAAGACCTAAATGTAAGGCCAGACACTATAAAACTCTTAGAGGAAAACATAGGCAGAGCACTCTGTGACATAAATCACAGCAAAATCCTTTTTGACCCACCTCCTAGAGAAATGGAAATAAAAACAAAAATTAAAAAATGGGACTCAATGAAACTTCAAAGCTTTTGCACGGCAAGGGAAACCATAAACAAGACGAAAAGACAACCCTCAGAATGGGAGAAAATATTTGCAAATGCAGCAACTGACAGAGGATTAATCTCCAAAATTTACAAGCAGCTCATGCAGCTCAATATCAAAAAATAAACAACCCAATCCAAAAATGGGCAGAAGACCTAAATAGACATTTCTCCAAAGAAGATATACAGATTGCCAACAAACACATGAAAGAATGTTCAACATCACTAATCATTAGAGAAATACAAATCAAAACTACAATGAGGTATCACCTCACACCAGTGAGAATGGCCATCATCAAAAAATCTACCAGCAATAAATGCTGGAGAGGGTGTGGAGAAAAGGGAACCCTCTTGTTCTGTTGGTGGGAATGTAAATTGATAAAGTCACTACGCAGAACAGTATGGAGGTTCATTAAAAAACTCCAAAAAGAACTATCATTTGACCCAGCAATCCCACTACTGGACATATACCCTGAGAAAACCATAATTCAAAAAGAGTCATGTACCACAATGTTCATTGCAGCACTATTTTCAATAGCCAGGACATCGAAGCAACCTAAGTGTCCACTAACAGGTGAATGGGTAAAGAAAATGTGGCACATATGTACAATGCAATATTACTCAGCCATAAAAGGAAACGAAATTGAGTTATTTGTAGTGAGGTGGATGGACTTAGAGTCTGTCATACAGAGTGAAATAAGTCAGAAAGGGAAAAAGAAATACCGTATGCTAACACCTATATATGGGATCTAAAATAAAAAAAAGAAAGGTTCTGAAGAACCTAGGAGCAGGACAGGAATAAAGACACAGACGTTGAGAATGGATTTGAGGACATGGGGAGCCGGAAGGGTAAGCTGGGACGAAGTGAGAGAGTGGCATGGACATATATACACTACCAAATGTAAAATAGCTAGTGGGAAGAAGCTGCATGGCACAGGGAGATCAGCTTTGTGCTCTGTGACCACCAAGAGGGGTAGGATAGGGAAGATGGGAGGGAGACACAACAGGGAGGAGATATGGGGATATATGTATATGTATAGCTGATTCACTTTGTTATAAAGCAGAAACTAACACACCATTGTAATGCAGTTATACTCCAATAAAGATGTTAAAAACAAATATTCACTAAGAATTCTGAGGTTAAATTAAACATCAGCAAAAACTGAAAGAAATAATCTATGGTGAAACAAAAATAAGAATCCCATTCACTCAGACTGGAATATTATACCATAAAACACGGTTTTTGGTTACAGAATAATACCTAACAACCTGTCTAACAGGGAAATCTCATCCAATATAAAAGATTTTTAAAGTACCGGTTAATTAGCAGCCACTGTGACAGAAGTTGTACATGGCTCATGCACATTCAGAGAGGGAAAAGATACAGGCTCTTCCTTGAGAACACACTTCTGCATTTGCATCCCTTGTAGTCCATGATGGGTTTCTTTTGAAAATACCAAATGAAAGATCAGGTATCCTATATCACTTTCCCAAAATGAAATCCAACTCAGCTCAGTTTAGCTTCACGAGCACACCATTCTGAGCTGTGTTTAACTTTCAGAACTTGTGCAGAAAGATCTCCAAAATCACCTGTTCTTCCCTGAAATTAACAGGGTCTCTGAGGAAAAGGCAGGGGCCAACATCTGTTACTAAATACAGTTTAATGTATTAGCTGGAAACTCTGTAACCTCTGGGTCAATGTGGCTCTTAAAAAAATAAGAAGGGTAGGATAAAAGATTAAATCAGAATCCTTTGCATTAACCTGTTAATTAAAAACAAACAGGGAAGTTGCACTTCTGGGAAGATGGAATAAACATATTTTTCCCTATTCCCTCCACTAAATATGACTGAAACAAACTCATCAATCCTGAAAAATGGACAGAAGAAGGCAGACTGACTAGGCGTTTCAGAACCTTAGGAGCAATATGTTGATGAGTTTTCTTTTTGTCCTTTAGATCCCATACTTAGAGTCTGAAGAAGCCAGAAACCAGAAAATGCCAACAGGTTCAGGCCAAAAATAAACAGCCTCTTCTCTCTACCAAAGGACCAAGACAAGATAGAAAACTTTGAGGCAGTAACTGTTTTACTCCAGCCAAACACCACAGAAACAACTGAGGTCCCACCCCATACATGCCAGCAAAGGTCAAGTGAGGAGCCTAGACTTCTGCCCTCTGGAGACTGTTATGAGGTCCACTACCTCTTTTTCTCCAGCAGAGTAAGGTCAAACAAACATGAGAAGAGAATACCTTCAACCCTGATGAGTGGTAACAAGATCCCTATCTGTAATGAGATGTCAGTGAAGACCATGAGGGGAATCTGGACTTCCACCACCATGATCAGTCATGAGGCACCCCTTAATTTCTCTGCTGGCATGGTGTCATAGGAGGCCAAATGGAGAGCAAGGACTTTCACCACCTTCCAGCTATAAGACTACGTGACTAACCACATGGCCCTCAGACTCGATCTCAGAAGGAGGCCACAATGGGACCAGTAACAAGGCACCTGCAGTCAAGGAGGTATCACTGGAAGACTAGTGGGGACCCTGTATTCTATGCCCCACCCAGCTTTATTAAGGACCCCCTGCTCAGGTATTGACGAAGGACAAATGGGGAACCTGGACCTCTATCCCCACCTAACAGTAACAAAATGGGGCCCCTCCTTTTTCAATAAAGCCATTTATAAGCAGCCAGCTAAAAGACAAAGTTTAAATAAGATCCAGAGCCCTATAATGCAACACACCAAATTTCTAACTTCCAGTAAAAGATCATCATCAAACTAATAACAAGGAAGATCACAAATTGAATAAAAAAACATAATTAATAGATGCTAACAGTGAGATGACCTATTTTATTTCATTTTTTTAACATCTTTATTGGAGTATAATTGCTTTACAATGGTGTATTAGTTTCTGCTTTATAACAAACAGTATCAGTTATTCATATACATATATCCCTATATCTCTTACCTCTTGCATCCCCCTCCCTCCCACTCCCCCATCCCACCCCTCTAGGTGATCACAAAGCACCAAGCTGATCTCCCTGTGCTATGCAGCTGCTTCCCACTAGCTATCTATTTTACATTTGGTAGTGTATATATGTCCATGCCACTCTCACTTTGTCCCAGCTTACCCCTCCCCCTCCCTGTATCCTCAAGTCCATTCTCTAGTAGGTCTGTGTCTTTACTCCCATCTTGCCCCTAGGTTCTTCATGACCTTTTATTATTTTTTTTTTAGATTCCATATATATGTGTTAGCATACAGTATTTGTTTTTCTCTTTCTGACTTACTTCACTCTGTATGACAGACTCTAAGTCCATCCACCTCACTACAAATAACTCAATTTCATTTCTTTTTATGGCTGAGTAATATTCCACTGTATATATGTGCCACATCTTCTTTATCCATGAGATGACCTATTTTAGAATTACCTGACAAATATTTTACAGCAACCATTATAAAAATGCTTCAGTGAGAAATTATGAACACATAATTTTTTAAAAAGTTAAAAATAGAAAGTCTCAGAAAAGAAACAAAAAACTTAGCAAAAAAATAGTATAAAGAAGAAGCAAATGGAAATTTTAGAAATATAGATAAAACTAAAAGGATAAATAACGAATCCATAAGTAGAGTTGGAAAACTCCCCTTTCTCAACAGTCAATAGAACAACTAGATAAAAATCAGCATAGATATAGAAGAACTCAACATCCCAGGAACCATGACAATCTAATATCCATTGTAGAGCACTCCACCCAACAACAGCAGAAAACTCAAATACACATTATTCTCAATTTCTCATTAGACATATACCAAGGTAGACCACATCCTGGGTCATAAAATAAACCTTAACAAATTTAAAAGAACTGAAATCATAGAAAGTATGTTCTCTGATTACAATGGAACCAAACTAGAAATTAAAAAAATAACAGGAAAATCTGCAAACATTTGGAAACTAAACAACATACATCTCAATAATCAAAAAAGAAATTTCAAGGGAAAACAAAAAGTACATTGAACTGAATGAAAATGAAAATGCGGACTGAGAGATTATCATACTAAATGAAGTGACACAGAGAAAGACAAATAGTACATGATATCACTTATATGTGGAATCTAAAAACATAGTACAAATGAGCTTATTTATAAAACAGAACCAGACTCACAGACATAGAAAACAAACTTATGGTTACCTGGAAAAGAAATCTCCAGGCCCAGATGGTTTCATCTACAAATTCTACCAAATGTCTAAAGAAGAATTAACACCAATTTTTCTACAGTATCTTTCATAAAACAAAAGAGGATGAACATATCCTAATTCATTTTTTAAAGCTAATATTACCCTGATAACAAAACTAGAAAAAAGCTGTTCAAAACAAAGAA
>NW_020173036.1:2795501-2856670 GCF_003031525.2 Neophocaena asiaeorientalis asiaeorientalis | reverse complement strand
TATATATATATATATATATATATATATATACACAAAAATTCTATGATCAAGTTGAGTTTTCTCCCCAGGGATGCAAGCTTGTTTAATATTTAAAAATCAACCAGTATGATCAATCATATTAATATGTTAACGAAGAAAAATCACATGATCATATTAAACTGTGCAGAAAGTCATTTGCCATAATGAAACACCCATTCATAACTTTAAAAAGAAAAGCCACTCAGAAAACTAGAGAGGAAATTCCTAAAGTTGATTAAGCATACACAAAAGACCTAAAGCTAACATTATACTAAATGGTGAAAGACAAAATACTTTTCCTCTAAAGTTGGGAAAAGGGAAGGGATGTCAGCTTTCATTGTTTATATGCAATACAGTGGTAGAAATTCTAGCTACTGAAATAAGACAAGAAAAGGAAATAACAGAAATGCAGATTAGAAAGGAATAAAAGTGTCACTATTTGCAGAAGGCATGACTGCCTATGTAGAAAATTCCAAGGAATCTCCAAAAAACTCCTAGAACTAATAAGTGAGTTTAGCAAGGTCTCAGGATACAATATAAACATACAAAAATCAATTATATATCTATATACTAGCATTGAAGATGTGGATACTGAAATTAAAACTACAATACCATTTTATAACCACTCAAAAAATACTTAGGCATAAGTATAACAAAGCATGAACAGGACTTGAATACTGAAAAGCTAAAAACACTGATTTAAGAAATCATGTACTGTATTCATGGGCTGGAAGACAACCCAGTAAAAATTCAGCTTTCCCACACTGATATAAAGGTTTTTCGTAATTCTTAAAATCTAAGGAAGATTTTTTGTGGACATCAAAAAGATTATTATAAAATTTATATGGAAAGGTAAAGGCATAGAATAGCAAAAATAATTTGAAAATTCTGCACAGCAAAATAAACACTCAACAAAATGAAACGGCAACCTACAGAATGGGAGAAATATTTCCAAACCATGTATTAGACAAGGGGTTAATATCCAAAATATACAAAGAGGGACTTCCTTGGTGGCGCAGTGGTTAAGAATCCGCCTGCCAATGCAGGGGACATGGGTTCGATCCCTGGTCTGGGAAGATCCCACATGCCACTGAGCAACTAAGCCCATGTGCCACAACTACTGAGCCTGCGCTCTAGAACCCATGAGCCACAATTACTGAGCCCATGTGCCACAACTACTGAAGCCCACATGCCTAGAGCCCATGCTCCTCAAAAAGAGAAACCACTGCAATGAGAAGCATGCACACTGCATTGAAGAGTAGCCCCACTGGCTGCAACAAGAGAAAGCCTGTGTGCAGCAATGAAGACCCAACACAGCCAAAAATAAGTAAATAAATAAATAAATTTATTAAAAAATATATATACAAAGAACCCATACAATTCAATAACAAAAAAATAAACTATCTAATTTTAAAATGGGCAAATGAAATGAGTAGACATTTCTCTGAAGAAGAGATTCAACTGGCCTTCAGGACATGAAAAATGCTCAACATCACTAATCATCAGGGAAATGCAAATCAAAACCACAGTGAGCTATCACCTCACACCCGTTAGAATGGCTATCATCAAAAAGACAAACATTATCAAGTGTCAGCGAGGAGGTAGAGAAAAGGGAACACTTGTGCACTGTTGGTGGGGATGTAAATTGGAATAGCCACTACAGGAAACCTTATGGAAGTTCCTCAAAAAATTAAAAATAGAACTACCATACTATCCAGTAATTCCAATTCTGGTATATATCCAAAGGAAATGAAAACAGGATATCAAAAATATAGCTGTATTCCCATGTTTATTGCAGCATTGTTCATAATAGCCAAGATATGGAAACAACCTAAGTGTTCATCAACAGATGAATGGAAAAAGAAGATGTAGTATACAGTCGTCCTTAGGTATTCACACGGGATTGGTTCCAGGACACCCATGGATACCAAAATCCACAGATGGTCAAGTCCCTTATATAAAATGGTATAATATAGTTGGCCTTCCATATCCACGGGTTCCACATCCATGGATATGGAGAGCTGACTGTATATATACAATGGAATATAATTCAGCCATGAGAAGGAAAGAAATTCTGTCATTTGTGACCACATGGGTGGAAACTGAAGGCATTATGCTAAGTGAAATGAGTCAAACAGAGAAAGACAAATACTGTATTATATCACTTATATGTGGAACCTGGAAAAGCTGAACTCATACAAACAGGAAGTAGAATGGTGATTACCAGGGGCTGGGGTTGGAAGAACTGGAGAGATGTTGTTGAAAAGGACAAACTTGCGGGCTTCCCTGGTGGCGCAGTGGTTGGGATAAAAAAAAAAAAAGTACCAGGAAATGAATAAGTGCTGACAATCTAATGCACAGCAAAGTTACTACAGTAAATTATTAAAAACAAAGTTGCTAAGAGACTGTGTTCTTACAACAAAAAGCAAATGATAATTATGAGACATGATAGAGGGGTGTTAATGCCACTGCAATAATCATATTGCAATGTATAATGTATCAAATCAATATTTCGTATACCTTAAACTTTATAATTTTATATGTCAATTATATCTCAATGAAAACTAAAATTTTTTAAATTAAAATAAATCAGGTGGAAGGAACCGGCATACCTGACTCCAAGATTATACAGCAACAGCAGTCAAGACAGTATGGTATTGGCAGAATGATAGAAACATAGGTATAAATAGAATAGAGAACCCAGAAACAGACCCAACTGACTATTGACAAAGGTGTAAAAGCAATTCAATGGAGAAAAGACACCTTTTCAGCAAATGGTGCTCGATTAATTTGGTATCCACAGGCAAAACAAACAATCTTGACCTAAGTCTTATATCTTATACAAAATTTAACTCAAATGTATCACAAATTTAAATATAAAATGCAAAACTATTTAACATAAAAAACAAAAAAATAGGAGAAAATCTTTGGGATCTAGGATGAGACCAAAAATTCATAGATTTGATACCAAAGGCATGATCCATAGAAGGAAAAATTGGTAAATTGGGCCTTGTGAAAATTAAAAACATTTGCACTTCAAAATAGTATGAAAAGAGTAAGAGTATGAAAAGACATACTAAAGACTAAAATTAAAATCTGCACACTTCATGTACGAGAAAGCCTAATATCTAGAACACACAAAGAACTATCAAAACAAAATCTTTAAAAAATACAATTAGAAAGTGGGCAAAATACATAAACAAACACTTCACCAAAGAGGATAAATGGTAAATAAGCACATGAAAAGATATTCATCATCATTAGTCATTCAGAAAATGCAAATTAAAACCACAATAATTTATTACTACATACCTATCAGAATGGCTAACATAAAAATAATGATACCACCAAATGCTGGTGATGAAATGTGTTGAAGGAGATCATGGAGAGGATGTGACTGCTGGTTGACCTACAAGCTGGACCCAAGCAATCGAAGGCTCCTCACCCCCTCCCCCATCCTTGGAATGTATGCTCTGACCACCATTCCCACAATAGGAGCCCTTTTCAAGGACAGAGCCTTGAGAGCGTATGTGTTGTTGAGGCCACCTGCACAGAATATATGACTGAATCTAGTTAAGGTCTCTATATAAATTTTAAGATTCTTGCAGGAAGATGTAGAGATCTACTCATCTTGTGGCCATCCAAGAGGAGCCTCATATGTAAGTTCCTGTGCATATTAAACCTGCCACCTACCAATCAGTAGTGGTTTGCCTCTTTCTTTCATTCCTTGCCCTCTGTGTATGGAGGTCAGTTTCTGAACCAACAATATGGAGAAACTGGATCACTCATACATTGCTGCTGAGAATGCAAAATAGTACAGCCATTGTGAAAACCAGTTTGTCATTTTATTAAAAACTAAACATATAACTACCATGTTACCTACCAACTGCACTCCTTCACATTTATCCCAGATTAATGGTAACTTATGTTCACAAAAAAACCTCTACCTTAATATTTAGAGCAGCTTTACATATTCATAATAACCCCCAGATGGAAACAACCCAGATGTCCTTCAATGGATGAATGGTCAAATAAACAATGGTGTATCCATACATAGATACTACCGAGGAAAAAAGAAAAAGAAGATACTATTGACACACACAACTACAACAATCTGGATGAATTTCCAGGGAGTTATGCTCAGTGGAAAAAAATCCCCCCAAAATTACATACAGTATGATTCTGTTGTATCATTCTTTTTTTTTTTTTGTGGTACATGGGCCTCTCACTGTCACGGCCACTCCCATTACAGAGCTCAGGCTCTGGACACGTAGGCCCAGCGTCCATGGCTCACGGGGCCAGCCGCTCCGTGGCACGTGGGATCCTCCCGGACTGGGGCACGAACCCTTGTCCCCGCATCGGCAGGCAGACTCTCAACCACTGCGCCACCAGGGAAGCCCTATGTATCATTCTTGAAATGATATTATAGACATAGGGATATTATAGACATAGGGAAGAGATCAGTGGTTACCAGAGATTAAGGAGGGGTTGTGGTAAAAGGGGTAGGTGGCTGTAAGCAGGCAACATGAGGCATCCTTGTGGTGAAGGAAATATTCTGTATCTTGACTGTATCAGTGTCAATATCCTGGTGGTGATGTTGTACTAGAGTTTTAGTGGACTTTATTATTAGGGAAAACAGTAAAGAGTACATGGTATTGTGCATATTATTTCTTACAACAGCATAGAAATCTATAATTATCTCACAGTAAAAAGTTTAATTAAAAAATAAACAGGGGGCAGCCCACATAATAAGTTAGAAGATAGTGTATGGTAGTGAAATAATAACTATATAAGTGAAGCATTACTGAATTGAGGAATCTAGTAAAATTTAATAAATGAGGTTTAGGGAATGCACCACAAGAGTTGGCACAGATCTAGGATGAAGGATCTAACAAGATCCTGAAAGGCAGAGACCCCTGGCCAAATGATACTGAAGGCAGCATCAGAGGAGCCTGAGGACTGGTAGAGGAGTGAAAGGGGAGGGACTGGTTGAGGATACTTCCTGTAGAGGAGTATGATATAGAGGGGAAGAATAACAAAGGCATTTCTATGAGGCAGCTCCACAGGGTTAGAGGACAAAAACTGGAGATTTCACAAGTGAATAAGAATGTGTTCAGTGTTGAAAGGTGTATCAGAACTATGATTTGTGAATACCTTGAAGACAAGGACATCTCTTACTCAATATTGTGTCACCAAACCGCTGTCTGATATCTGTTGCATACCAAATGCTTCATTAAATGGTGTTGTTGATTTCACTAAAAGGAATCTCAGTACAGTGACGGAGGCAGTAGACAGATTTCAATGGACTAAAGAGACAAAGGGGAGGGAGAAAATAACTCTTTTAAAAGTCTTGGTTCTGAAGGTAAGAGCCAAAAACAAAATTAGAAGGCAAGGACATATTTTATATTATGTTCTTTTCATGGTTTTAAGATGTGAGAAACTTGCATTTACATCTTTGCTAGGGAAAAGAGCCAGCAGAGATGGGGAGAAACTGAAAACCCAAGAGAGAAGATGAAAGGTAGATATGGAAATGAACTTTAAGGAAGTAAAAGAGATGCAGATGTTTGTAGGTAGAGGGGTAGGAGCACATGCCAGATGGCCTCTATTTTCAATTAAGTGGGAGGTGAACTGCTCTGCTAGGAGAGTGGAGAAAGAATAAGGGCCGGAAGAAAGGCTCTGCTTTGGAATAGATGGAAAATGGGAGTGCAAACTGAACTACCGATGTAAGCTCATGTCTCATAGACATTTGTCACCACGTGGGCTGCACCTTTATTCATTTAAGTATGCAGCCTCACTTCGATACTAGTATCTCCAACCCCAAATGATGCATGTCTCCTCTGAACCAGATTTCTGCTCACAATAACTGAAGACCAAATGGGCTATGTATAAATGACTATAACTACTTCCCAAATCACATTTAATCAGCACAATATGTTCTTGAATTTATACAAACATGTGATTTTTTCAGAGACACATTTAAACATTATGCTTTGTTCAAGGACAAAATAAATGGAGGAGGCTAGAGATGGATTTGCTCACTTACCTTTGTGTGCGCACTCTACTGAACGCAGAATATCTTATGAGTCATAGGAGAGCATGACCTATTTTTAGACAAATGCTTTTGCAAATTTCGTATGCAGTGGTAGAAGAATATTTAAATCCTAATTGAACTAAGCCGTCTCATTACCTGGCTATACTGACCGATGAGCATTGCCATGGCGATGAGGCAATCAAGTTAGCAGGTCCTACTGTGAGAATTTTCCATTCCAGGTGCTTTATCAAGTTCCATCTTGCTCATCTCCAACCACTATCTAATCAGCAGGAATATAAAGAGAATGAGTTAGTGACACAGAAGCAGATACCACAAAAGAAAAACTGTTTTCTTGAACAATACTTATGCCAAGGTATGTTGACATAAAATTTGCAAAGTAAGAATTTTTTTAATTTGATAAACAATTTTAGGCTGCTCAACAACAAATTAAAACATCAAGATATAAGTATCCATTTTAACATTTTTAAACTTTTATATGTATTCAGGTAAAAAAATCAAAGCTCAAACAATCAAATGTTTTGTTGTCTTCACCATTGGTCTCAAAGATAATTATTGCTTGTGCTATGGATTGAATTGTGCCCCACACACACCAAATTCATATGTTGAAGCCCCAACCCCCAGCGTAATGGTATCCTGGAGATGTGGCCTTTGGAAGATAATTAAGTTTAGATGAGGTCATAAGGAGGGGGCCCCAGGATGGGATTAGTGTCTTTATAAGAAGAGGAAGAGACACCAGGGTGCCCTCTCTCTCTCTCTTCCCCTCCCTCCCCCTCCCTCCTTCCCTCCCTCTTTTCCTCCATCATGTGAAGACACAGCAAGAAGTCAGCTATCCACAAGCCAGGAATAGGGCACTTACTGGGAACCAAATCAGGTGGCACATTAATCTTGGACTGCCCAACCTCCAGAACTATAAAAAATTAATTCCTATTGTTTAAGCCACCAAATCTCTGATAATTTGTTATGGCAGCCCCATTGACTAATAAATCCTGTTTAAATGGGACCTAAATACATCTTACAGCTTGGTGGAGATCAGGTATTGACAAAGGGTAAGTAACTTTCCTGCTCAAAAATAAAACGTAAGAGCAAGAGTTCAAAGTGGTTTCCATTATATCTCAAAATGGAAGTACAGAACTATACTCTCATTTTGAGACTATAAAGAATTTAAAAATTTTATCACTTCTGCAGGTTTGCTATTGCTGTTCTTAGCCTAAGTGGCAATAAAAATGCTCAAATCTGAACGCATTTTGAAACTGTGTTTAGGGGCAGAAAGAAGGGGAAGAACCAAGAAAACTACATCCTTTTTTGTCATTTGCAGTATAGAAGGAAAACTGCATGGAATAAAATGCTTATAACAAGATTAAGGAGAAAATAAAAGTTCTGAATAAAAATGGCAATACAACAATCATGTCAATACGTGTCTCTTAAATTTCTCATTAAAATTTCCTGAAGATATACTAAAATATAATACAAAGATGAACTACACAGTAAACCCAAAATAGTACAGGATCATATACCAGAATCTGGAGTTCATTTATACTAACTGAATTTTATGTGCTACAAAGGTTAGTATCATAATTGTTTTATTTCACTAGTGTGTGCCCAAAATATCGGATAGCCCTTGGTACTCATTAGGTGCTCAATAAACATTTTTTATCCTGGTTAACTAGACATTTATTGAGAATTGATAAAGAACCTTTGAACCACCCACCATATGCTTTTCCCTTAGAAAGATAACATCCTAGATAGCTTCCAAAGAAAGTAGGCAAACATGATTCCCCATCTTAATGTATATTCAGTGACACAGGGATTACAATGACCAGAGAAAAACTTACTACATAAGTGCTATCATCTGGGCAAGTCAGAGCAAGAATAATCTTCCTGTTTTCTTTTAACAACTGTTCTTACATATATTTGGCTCCACAACTCTCAGGATTTCACATCACAGCACAAGGGAGGAGTGTAAGGTTGTGGGCTCCAACATGGTAAATATAGGTTAGAAAATTTAAGAGCAATTCATTCTGAGTTATTTAGACTTTCACATCCTGTATGACACAAAGAGAATTATAAACGACATTTGCTTCTTTGGCTTATTCCTAGAATTGAACCTGTAACTTATTCCTAGATTCAATTGGAATTAATTCCAACACACCCACACAAAAAAATAATACCCACTGACATGCCAAACCAGAATGAAGTGGAATACTTGTCCAGATAACCTTCAGAACTAGATCTGAGTGGAAAAGATGACAGCATCTAAGTGGACAGTGAGCACTAAAGCTAAGGTCACTCTGTCCATGGTTTCTGGAAGCCAATATCAGAACTGAAAACTATGATTTAAAAAGGATACTGATCAAAGCAATGATAAATGTGAAATGCTACTTTAAACTTGGAAATATTCTCAAGAAAAACATGATTAGAAATAATTTTTCTAAAAGGAAAAGAAGAAACGCATTCTGAAATGCGTTTATCACCAATGACTTTGGTGATAAACAATAAATAACGTTTATTGAAATGTGTATATCACCAATGACTTTGTACTAATTTCTTCTAGCTACTTTCATCCACTAAATATAAATAAGTTTATTCAGTAATAATTAAAATTACAACCTCCAGGATAAAACTGAATCTTCCTCAAAATATTATTTTAGCAAAAATTAATATTGGTTCATTGATCACTGGTGCAGTTCCGCATCCTGCCTAATTAGCAATGCTATTATTCTGTGGAAACTTTGACAACTTTTTAATAGTTTTTTATAATCTTTTAAATTTGTTTTGCTCATTTCAACTAAACACCTTTAGTAAAATGCGGTGTGTTGTGAACAAAGTGGAGAGTTCATGAAATACTGAAGTTGGTAGGAGTATTTATATCACTAATGTATTTCACCAACAAACAGCCTATGGCCCTGAGAGGGACATATTTATCCCCATAGCCCAACTGATTTTCCATACTTTTCTCTATGACAGTAACTGTGTCATGTTCTTTCCTCTCTTCCTTTCTTTCTTCATTTCCTGTCTCACCAGCTGAATGAAAAGCCCATTTACAGTTTAGATTAGGTAATATTGATATAACTCACGTAAAGGTGAATAAAATGTTAACTAACCAAATGAATCAATGGATTTTTTGTTCTTTGATCTTGTTTCCTATCTGGGCTCCCTTTTTCCCTTCAACTCATACCTCCTGTATACTGTAAATTCTTATCAACTAATTATTTCTTTCCTTTTTCTTTTCTCTATCTCCCCATAAATCTCCGTAATTTGGGTTTTCTATTAGGCCTGCTAATGTTTGCTTTTGGCTGACCACATTAACACATGAAATAATCATTTTCAAAAATTTCTGTAACAAAGGGCTTCCCTAGTGGCGCAGTGGTTGAGAGTCCGCCTGCCGATGCAGGGGACACGGGTTCGTGCCCCGGTCCGGGAAGATCCCACATGCCGCGGAGCAGCTGGGCCCGTGAGCCATGGCCACTAAGCCTGCGCGTCCGGAGCCTGTGCTACGCAATGGGAGAGGCCACAACAGTGAGAGGCCTGCGTACCGCAAAAAAAAAAAAAAAAATTCTGTAACAAGAATCCAATTTACTAGATTTTCCTAGGATATGGGATAAGACTGTTTCAGTTTTTTATTTTTCTTCCTCTACCCTTAAAAGTATCGAAAATATTCCTGCAAAAATTGAGAGATGTAGTTATAAAAAGTTCCATTTTTCTACTTTCCCTTATTCCTTTCTTCTGAACCCAAAAATCCATTAAGCTAAATAGATCTTACAACACAGATACTAATATTGCAGTAAATAAAATTTTGAAAACATTTCTGGAATTAGTTTTATGAAACTTAAAATTGGGGGCTAAGTTCTTCAGAATCATTGTGGTCACTCAATCTTTCTGACTTGGGAAAGTTGACTCCCATCTAATCTCATGATTTAAAGTAACTTTGTGGTAATTAGCCCACTTGTCATAAGTGTATTCTGTGGACAACTCACCATGTCAAGTTTATACAGTATGGGTGGCTTACAGAGATAGAATATGTGACTTTAAGGGATGTGAATCCATGGGGGAATTTTTTATGAGACTGCCTACCGCATTAGAAAAGTGCAAACAAATCTTGCTCATGACCCAATAAAATCTGTGGAACCATATTTCCGACTTGCAGTAAAATCCCTAATTCTCAAATGTCCTGTCATCTTACACACACCCTTCTTCCATCCTTTATATTAGCAAACTTTCCACTACATCAGAGAGCTGGCTTGTGCCAGGCACAGCTTTTTCAAGGCTGTCTCCCTGCTGATTTGTCTTTTCTGACTAGATTCAGTTGACTTTATAAAATGCTGTCCACATAGTTTTGAACTTGATCGATTTCCTTGAGACACGAGCTCACATTAGAAATGCATCTTCCCAGATGCTGAGGCACATGCTTTCTCTTTCTGGTTTGCTATGAGGCATGAACTTTGGTGACCTACCACGGCTACTGGAGTTTCTGTAACAATATATCACTAGTTTTGCTCAAGTCATGGTAGAATCCAAATGCTCAAGGATTTGCCCACCAGAACAAATGGAGAAATGTCCTTTGCTCCAGCCATATGCTGGGATGTCACTCATCAATGATGCCTTTTCCATGAAGTCAGAGAGGACAGTCTGTGGTCTCAGACTGAGCCTCTGTTACAGAACTACACATGATCATGGCAATTTTCTTCCATTAGCTACAGCCAGATCAGATGTTACCTTCAGGATCTCCACTGTTGAGCCCATCAGCCTTTCAATTAAAAGCTTTAACAGCAGTTGGTTATTGCCCAGAGTGATTGTTTCATTAAAAACTGTACTATGGTTATATTTAATTTGCAACATTCTTTCTGTATTTATTGAACAGAATTATTTGAAAAAGAACTTTGATACTTGATACATTCTTAGTATTAGCAACTTGGCATTTCTCAACAAATGATGGAAGAAAAGAAAACTATTTTTTCCTGAGCATATACTATACATCAGGTACAGAGAATAAGTCATATACTTGTTAATACATTAATATCAATGACCTTTGGGAAAATATGATTACTGGTTTACAAATGGAAAAATCAAGGCTCAGTGGGGCTAATAGTTGACTCATAACCAAATCACTCTTCACTGTTATAGTTTCATTATCTTTTAACCATTTGTAAGGCGCTTCAACATTCATTGGGAACTTTAGAATCACATTAACAGTTTTCATTTCTACCTCAACCTATGCCATAATCTTGGGACATTTTAACTCTTGGGACACTTAATGACTTACCCTCCTGTCTAAAATCTAGCGACCTTTGTATTCGTTCCTTAGAAATTCACTAATTGTGTCAGCACCTGGATATACTCCATTTTTGAATTTCAAACTTAATGTTTGGCCTCAACCTCCCAACCTGTACAGTCTCCTCTCCTTCACTCACAAACATATGCTCAGAATTGCATTGAGCCCTTGAGCACCTCAACTCCTCTATTGTCTCCTAGTGTTCCCAGATCCAAAATGATCTCACTTTTTATGCTGTCTCTCCCGGGAACTGCCCTTTCTTGAGCCCTGTCACCTTCCTTACACCCTTATACCTCTACTTTCCGAGTACAAACCCCTAAAACTGCTCCTGTTTATCCTACATTCCTATTCTCTACTGCATCTGGAATATGTAGACTTCCTGGTGAAAATGATTTAACTGGACATCTAAGCACCAATATAAACCCATGGTTTTCAAGTCTCTTGAATCTTAGATTATCTTATTCTTTCTTTTGTAAATTTATCTTCTCCCTTTTAATATATCCTTCCAATTAGCATGTAAGCAGGCTCATGTTTCTCCCTTAAAAAAAAAAAAGCCATAAAAATATTAGGATCCCACAATACCGTCTAGACTTTGCCACTTCCCTTCTTTGCCTTGCATCCAAAATTCTCAACTAGTTATCTATATGCAGTGCATTCATTTTTATTCTGTATCTCACCCCCTACCACTCCATTAAAACAGCTCCTGATCACATCACCCACTACTGAATCCAGCAGGCATATTCCATCATCTTACTTGACCTGTGTGGAGAATTTTGTACTATGAACCACTCCCTTTAGTATTCCTTTGGACATCGCTCTACTGAGTTTCTTCCTATCCTTCAAGCTCCTCCTTCTCTGTCTCATTTTTAGGATCATTCTATTCCTCATAGCCATTAAATACTGGAGTTTCTTGGGACTTCCCTGGTGGTCCAGTGAGTAGGACTCCACGCTCCCAACGCAGGGCACCCGGGTTCTATCCCTCGTCGGGGAACTGCATGCCACGTGCATGCCACAACCAAGAGTCCACATGCCGCAACTAAAAGATGCCACATGCCGCAACTAAGAGCCAGCACGGCCAAAATAAATAATAAATAAATAAATATTTTTAAAATTATTGGAGTTTCTCAAAATAACATCATCTTCTAACTCTGCTATCTCCTAACAAGCTTGTCAATGCCTAAGTTGCAATTTCCACTTGTATGCACTTGACTGATAAATGAAACCTCTAAACCAAAATTGTCCAGTAAAACTTCCTGCAATGTTTGAAATGTTCTATAACCTGTGCCATCTAATATGGTGGTCATATTGCATAAACCTTTCCGTTTCTCCCACTGTTCCTGAGATAAGCACCTTAACATACATTCAAGACCCTGTAGGGCCACATCTCTTAGCATGCGCCTTCTTGTTCTAGCACCTATACGAACCTTATTATCCTGTAAATGTCACACCCAGCTTTCCTCCCACTACTAGTTTATGAACACTTCCTTGGAGAAGACTTTTTTTTTTCTTGAATTTTTGAATTTTATTTATTTTTTTATACAGCATGTTCTTATTAGTTATCTATTTTACACATATTAGTGTATATATGTCAATTCCAATTTCCCAAATCATCACACCACCACCAGCACCCCCACCATGTTCCCCCCTTGGTGTCCATACATTTCTCCTCCACATCTGTGTCTCTATTTCTGCCCTGCAAACCAGTTCATCTATAGCATTTTTCTAGGTTCCACATATATGCATTAATATACAATATTTGTTTTTCTCTTTCTGACTTACTTCATTCTGTATGACAGTCTCTAGATCCATCCACATCTCTACAAATGACCCAATTTTGTTCCTTTTTATGGCCGAGTAATATTCCATTGTATATATGTGCCATATCATCTATATCCATTCGCATGATGATGGGCATTTAGCTTGCTTCCATTACCTGGCTACTGTAAATAGTGCTGCAGTGGACATTGGGGTGCATGTGTCTCTTTGAATTATGGTTTTCTCAGGGTATATGCCCAGTAGTGGGATTGCTGGATCATATGGTAATTTTATTTTTAGTTTTTTAAGGAACCTCCGTACTGTTCTCCATAGTGGCTGTATCAGTTTACATTCCCACCAACAGAGCAAGAGGGTTCTCTTTTCTCCACACCCTCCCCAGCATTTGTTGTTTGTAGATTTCCTGATGATGCCCATTCTAATTCGTGTGAGGTGATACCTCACTGTAGTTTTGATTTGCATTTCTCTAATAAGTAGTGATGTTGAGCAGCTTTTCGTGTGCTTCTTGGACATCTGTATGTCTTCTTTGGAGAAATGTCTATTTAGGCCGTGTGGTCATTTTTGGATTGGGTTGTTTTTTTAATATTGAGCTGCATGAACTGTTTATATACTTTGGAGATGAATCCTTTTGTCCATTGATTCATGGGCAAATATTTTCTCCCATTCTGAAGATTGTCTTTTGTCTTGTTTGGAGTTTCCTTTGTTTGCAAAAGATTTTAAGTTTCATTAGGTCCCATTTGTTTTTGTTTTTATTTCCATTACTCTAGGAGGTGGCTCAAAAAACATGGTGTGATTTATGTCAAAGAGTTTTTTTCCTATGTTTTCCTCTAAGAATTTTGTAGTGTTTGGTCCAATATTTAGGTATCTATTCCATTTTGAGTTTATTTCTGTGTATGGTGTGAGGTAGTGTTCTAATTTTATTCTTTTACATGTAGCTGTCCAGTTTTACCAACACCATTCATTGAAGAGACTGTCTTTTCTCCATTGTATATCCTTGCCTCCTTTGACATAGAGTAGTTGACCACTGGTGTGTGGGTTTATCTCTGGGCTTTCTATCCCATTCCATTGATCTATATTTCTGTTTTTGTGCCAGTACCAAATCGTCTTGCTTACTGTAGCTTTGTAGTATAGTCTGAAGTCAGAGAGTCTCATTCCCCCAGCTCTGTTTTTATTCCCTGAAGACTGCTTTTGCTATTTGGGGTCTTTTGTGTCTCCATACAAATTTTAAGACATTTTGTCCTAGTTCTGAAAAAAATGACACTGGTAATGTGATAGGGGTTGCTTTGAATCTATAGATTGCTTTGGATAGTATAGTCATTTTCACAATATTGATTCTTCCAATCCAAGAACATGGTATATCTCTCCATTTGTTTGTGTCATCTTTGATTGCTTTCACGAGTGTCTTATATTTTCTGCATATAGGTCTTTTCCCTCCTTAGGTAGGTTTATTCCTGGTATTTTATTCCTTTTGTTGCAATGGTGAATGGGATTGTTTCCTTAATTTCTCTTTCTGATCTTTCGTTGTTAGTGTATAGGAATGCAAGAGATTTCTGTGCATTAATTTTTTATCCTGCTACTTTACCAAATTCATTAATTAGCTCTTGCAGTTTTCTGGTGGCATCTTTAGGATTCTCTATACATAGTAACATGTCACCTGAAAAGAGTGACAGTTTACTTCTTCTTTTCCAATTTGAATTCATTTTATTTCTTTTTCTTCTCTGATTGCTGTGGCTAGGAGTTCCAAAACTATGTTGCATAACAGTGGCGAGAGTGGACATCCTTGTCTTGTTCCTGAACTTAGATGAAATGCTTTCAGTTTTTCACCATTGAGAATGATGCTTGCTGTGGGTTTGTCATATATAGCCTTTATTATGTTGAGGTAGGTTCCCTCTATGCCCACTTTCTGGAGAGCTTTTATCATAAATGGGTGTTGAATTTTGTCAAAAGTTTTTTCTGCATCTATTGAGATGATCATATGGTTTTTATTCTTCAATTAGTTAATATGGTGTATCACATTGATTGATTTGCATATATTGAAGAATCCTTGCATTCCTGGGATAAACCGCACTTGATCATGGTGTATGATCCTTTAAATGTGTTGCTGTATTCTGTTTGCTAGTATTGTGTTAAGGATTTTTGCAGGTATATTCATTGGTGATATTGGTCTGTAGTTTTCTTTTTTTGTAGTATTTTTGTCTGGTTTTGGTATCACATTGATGGTGGTCTCATAGAATGAGTTTGGGAGTGTTCCTTCCTCTGCAATTTTTTCGAAAGAGTTTGAGAAGGATGGGTGTTAGCTCTCTTCGAAATGTTTGACAGAACTCACCTGTGAAGCCATCTGGTCCTGGACTTTTGTTTGTTGGATGATTTTTAATCACAGTTTCAATTTCATTCCTTGTGATTGGTCTGTTCATATTTTCTATTTCTGCCTGGTTCAGTCTTGGAAGGTTATACCTTTCTAAGAATTTGTCCATTTCTTCCAGGTTGTCCATTTTATTGGCACAGATTTGCTTGTAGTAGTCTCATATGATGCTTTGTATTTCTGCAATGTCCATTGTAACTTCTCCTTTTTCATTTCTAATTTTGTTCATTTGAGTCCTCTCCCTCTTTTTCTTGATGAGTCTGGTTAATGCTTTATCAATTTTGTTTATCTTCTCAAAGAACCTGCTTTTAGTTGTATTCATCTTTGCTATTGTTTTCTTTGTTTCTATTTCATTTATTTCTGCTCTGATCTTTATCATTTCTTTCCTTCTACTAACTTTGGGTTTTGCTTTTTCTTCTTTCTCTAGTTCCTTTAGGTGTAAGGTTAGATTGTTTATTTGAGATGTTTCTTGTTTCTTGAGGCAGGCTTGTATTGTTGTAAACTTCCCTCTTAGAACTGCTTTTGCCGCATCCCATAGGTTTTGGATCATCCTGTTTCTGTCATAATTTTTCTCTAGGCATTTTTTGACTTCCTCTTTGATTTCTTCAGTGATCCCTCAGTTATTTAGTAACGTATTGTTTAGCCTCCATGTGTTTATGTTTTTTACATTCTTTCCCCTATAGTTGATTTCTAGTCTCATAGCATTGTGGTCGGAAAAGACGCTTGATATGATTTCCATTTTCTTAAATTTACTGAGGCTTGATTTGTGACCCAAGATGTGATCTATCCTGGAGAATGTTCCATGTGCACTTGAGAAGAAAGTATAATCTGCTGTTTTTGGATGGAATGTCCTATAAATATCAATTAAATCTATCTGGTCTATTGTGTCATTTAAAGCTTCTGTTTCCTTATTAGTTTTCTGTCTGGATAATCTGTCCATTGGTGTAAGTGAGGTGTTAAAAGTTCCCCAATATTACTATATTACTGTCAATTTCCTCTTTTATAGGTCTTAGCAGTTACCTTACATATAGAAGTGCTCCTATGTTGGGTGCATATATATTTATAATTGTTGTATCTTCTTCTTGGACTGATCCCTTGATCATTATATAGTGTCCTTCTTTCTCTCTTGTTATATTCTTTGTTTTAAACTCTGTTTTATCTGATATGAATATTGCTAGTCCAGCTTTCTTTTGAGTTCCATTTGCATGGAATATCTTTTTCCATCCCCTCACTTTCAGTCTGTATGTGTCCCTAGGTCTAAAGTGGGTCTCTTGTAGACAGCATATATATGGGTCTTGTTTTTGTATCCATTCAGCAAGACTTTATCTTTTGTTTGTTTTGCTTTGTTTTGTTTTTGCATTATGCAGGCCTCTCACTGTTGTGGCTTCTCCCATTGCAGAGCACAGGCTCCGGACGCGCAGGCTCAACGGCCATGGCTCATGGGTCCAGCCGCTCCGCGGCATGTGGGATCTTCCCGGACCAGGGCACGAACCCGTGTCCCCTGCATTGGCAGGTGGACTCTCAACCACTGCGCCACCAGGGAAGCCCCAACCTTTGTCTTTTGGTTGGAGCATTTAATCCATTTACGTTTAAGGTAATTATCGATATGTATGTTCCTATTACCATTTTCTTAATTGTTTTGGGTTTGTTTTTGTATGTTCTTTTCTTCTCCTGTGTTTCCCACTTACAGAAGTTCCTTTAGCATTTGTTGTAGAGCTGGTTTGGTGGTGCTGAATTCTCTTACCTTTTGCCTGTCTGTAAACTTTCGATTTCTCCGTTGAATCTCAAAGAGATCTTTGCAAGGTAGAGTAATATTCATTGTAGGTTTTTCCCTTTCATCACTTTAAATTTGTCCTGCCACTCCCTTCTGCCTTGCAAATTTCTGCTGAAAGTTCAGTTGTTAACCTTATGGGGATTCCCTTGTACGTTATTTGTTGTTTTTCCCTTGCTGCTTTTAATATTTTTTCTTTGTCTTTAATTTTTGTCAATTTGATTACTATGTGTCTCAGCGTGTTCCTCCTGGGTCTATCCTGTCTGGGACTCTCTGCACTTCCTGAACTTGGGTGGTTATTTCCTTCCCCATATTAGGGAAGTTTTTGACTATAATCTCCTCAAATATTTTCTCGGGTCCTTTCTCTCTCTCTTCTCCTCTGGGACCCCTGTAATGCAAATGTTGTTGCATTTAGTGCTGTCCCAGAGGTCTATTAGCCTGTCTTTGTTTCTTTTCATTCTTTTTTCTTTATCCTGTTCCGTGGCAATGAATTCTACCACTCTGTCTTCCAGGTCACTTACCCATTCTTCTGCCTCAGTTATTCAGCTATTGATTCCTTCTAGTGTAGTTTTCATTTCAATTATTTTATTGTTCATCTCTGTTTGTTTGTTCTTTAATTCTTCTAGGTGTTGTTCTTTTATTCTTCTAGGTCTTTGTTAAACATTTCTTGCATCTTCTCGATCTTTGTCTCCATTCTTTTCCCAAGGTCCCAGATCATCTTCACTATCATTATTCTGAATTCTTTTTCTGGAAGGTTGCCTATCTCCACTTCATTTAGTTCTTTTTCTGGGGTTTTATCTTGTTCCTTCACCTGGTACTAAGTCCTCTGCCTTTTCGTTTTATCTATCTTTCTGCGAATGTGTTTTTCCTTCCACAGGCTGCAGAATTGTAGTTCTTCTTGCTTCTGCTGTCTGCTCTCTGCAGAAGTCTTTCTTGAGTTCCATTATCCTGTCCATTCTCTCAATTATCTCTTGGATATTTCCATTAATTTGTGAAATTCTTTGAATAATATCTGACTCTGTAATAGAAAAGCAAAGGCCTTTGCCTTCTGTAGATGTTTTGTACACTGTTTTATTCCCTATGCCTAGTAACGTTAATGGAATATAATAGATATTCACTAAATATGTGCTGAATGAATAAATTAATACAACTTTCCCTCAGTTCTAGACCATCTAGTTATCTCCAAATTATTCCTAGATATCCCAAATTGCATGTTCTAAAGGCATCTGTAATATATTTTACAGTTTTCCTCCACTCCTGTTGCTACACACACATACATACACATACACACACACACCCCCCCCACATATCTATTACGACAGCATAATGGACGTTGTCATTCAAACTCAATATCTAAAAATTTTATTTAATCTTCTTTTAATTTTCTTTTTAACTCTCTACAGAGAAGATTATAAGACATTAGTGAGAATTATTAAATAAAGAAGTGGTGAAATATACCTCGTATGTGATCTAGGAGACCCAAAATTCACCTATCAACTCAATACAACTTCACCTTCTCCCCAATAGTAGTATTTACATATTGTTTGGATTTGTATTGACTATATAGCATAATTTGGGGGAGATCATACAGTATTACTTACAATATTAGATCTTCTAAATCATATGCAGAGTACATGTTGTTGGGGGAGAATTTTGACAACTGTTACTCAAATTAACTTTGAAGTACAAATGCAAAACAATATTCAGGAAAAAATCTTGAAGAAGTTTAGAGGAATTAGCATGGTAGATGTTAAAATACAAAGTTTTTGAAATTAAGACAATTTAGTATTGACACAAAAATAGGCACATCATTCAATGGAAGAGAAACAAACAGTCCAGGAATACACCTATATACGCAGAGACCATCCCCCCTCCCTTAATTTGTGGTTAAAATGTCATTGCAGAACAATGGGAAAGAATGGTCTATCAAATATCTCATGCTGGTGGGGTGGTCATGCATATTAAAAATCTGCAACCTTATACAGACAAATCAATTCATGGAGGATTATACATCTTAATATAGAAGCTGAAACAATTTCTGGAAGAAAATATAAAAAAAGAGCTTCATAACCTTGAAGATAGGGAAAGCTAGTATAAACAACAAGGAAAAAACACTAACCTTATTGGTAATGATTGACATATTGATCTACATTAAAATTCTGCTTATCAAAACATGTTACCATGGGCTTCCCTGGTGGTGCAGTGGTTGAGAGTCCGCCTGCTGATGCAAGGGACGTGGGTTCGTGCCCCGGTCCGGGAAGATCCCACGTGCAGCGGAGCGGCTGGGCCCGTGAGCCATGGCCGCTGAGCCTGTGCATCCGGAGCCTGTGCTCCACAACGGGAGAGGCCACAGCAGTGAGAGGCCCGCATACCCCCCAAAAAACAAAACAAAACATGTCACCAAGAGAGTAGAGAACCAACCCACAAAATGGGAGAGGATATTTGCAATGTCATCACTGTCCAAGGGATTCTATACAGAATATGAAAGAAATAAGAAAAAAAAAAAGAGGCACAATAGAGAAATGGGCTAAAGGTCTAAACAAGCATTTGAGCACAGATGAGATTCAACTGGCAAACAAACATCTAAAAAGAAGTTCAACTTCATTAGTCAACAGGGAAATGCAAATTTAAAAAACAGTAGAATACTGCTACATTTACCTCTCAAACAGAATGGCTAAAATGAAAAAGACTGATGACACCAAGTAAGTGCTGGTGACGATGTGTGGCAGCCCAACTCTCATATGGTGCTGAAGAGTAGAAGTATACATTGACAAAACTTCAGAAAGCTCTTACTGTACATATTAAAGCATATTCATATTCTATGACCCAACAATTCCATTCATTGCTATATATTTTACAAAACTGCATACGTATTTATACCAAAAGACATATACAAAAATAGTCGTACCAGCATTTTTTATGAGAGCCCTAAAATGAAAACTATCAGAAGTAGAATGGATAAATATGTTGTGAGGAGTTTACACAATTGGAGAAACTATGAGCAGAAAGTCTCTATAACCATGCACAGCAGAATGCTTGGATTTGCCAAACATCATTTTGAGCCAGAGAAGTTTTGACACAACATAGTACATGTTGTATGATTACATTTATATAAGCACAAAAAGACAAATGATTTCAGAAGTTGAGTTTACGAACAGTGACGGAGTGAGGGCATGGAAACGATGCTGGGGATCTGGAATTATCTAATTCTTGGTTCCGACGTTAGCTACATGAGACTGGGTTCACTTTGTGACATACAGTACACTATACATTTTTTATTTGTGCACTTTTTTGTATGTATGTCATATTAAAATAAAAGTTTATGAGGAGCTTCAAGATGGCGTAAGAGGAAGACGCGGAGATAAGCTTCCTCCCACAAATACATCCGAAATACATCTACATGTGGAACAACTCCTACAGAACACCTACTGAAAGCTGGCAGAAGACCTCAGACCTCCCAAAAGGCAAAAAACTCCCCACGTACCTGGGTAGGGTAAAAGAAAAAAGAAAAAATAGAGAAAAAGAATAGGGATGGGACCTGCACCAGTGGGAGGGAGCTGTGAAGGAGAAAACGTTTCCACACACTAGGAAGTCCCTTCGCAGGAGGAGAATGTTGGTGGCGGAGTGGGGGGAGCTTCAGAGCCATGGAGGAGAGCGCAGCCACAGGGGGGCGGAGGGCAAAGGGGAGAGATTCCCGCACAGAGGATCGGTGCTGACCGGCACTCACCAGCCCGAGAGGCTTGTCGGCTCACTGCCGGGATGGGTGGGGGCTGTGAACTGAGGCTCGGGCTTCGGTTGATGCAGGGAGAGGACTGGGGTTGGCTGCATGAACACAGCCTGAAGGGGGCTAGTGCACCACGGCTAGCCGGGCGGGAGTCCGGGAAAAGTCTGGACCTGCCGAAGAGGCAAGAGACTTCTTCTTGCCTCTTTGTTTCCTGGTGCGCGAGGAGAGGGGATTAAGAGCGCCGCTTAAAGGAGCTCCAGAGAAGGGCGTGAGCCGCGGCTATCAGCGCGGACACCAGAGATGGGCATGGGACGCTAAGGCTGCTGCTGCTGCCACAAAGAAGTCTGTGTGCAAGCACAGGTCACTATCCACACCTCCCCTCCTGGGAGTCTGTGCAGCCCACCACTGCCACGGTCCCGTGATCCAGGGACAACTTCCCAGCAGAACACACGGTGCACCTCAGGCTGGTGCAACATCACCCAGCCTTGCTGCTGCAGGCTCGCCCCACATTCCGTACCCCTCTCTCCCCCGGCCTGAGTGAGCCACAGACCCCGAATCAGCTGCTCCTTTAACACCGTCCTGTCTGAGCGAAGAACAGACGCCCTCAGGCGACCTACACGCAGAGGTGGGTTGTGTATCCTTCTGGTGGTGATTTTGTCTGTATAGCTTTGCTTTTACCATTTGTCCTATAGTTATGTCTGTCCATTTTTTTTTTATTAAAAAAATTATTTTTCTTAATGACTTTTTATTTTTTACTTTAATACCTTTATTTTATTTTATTTTACTTTAGTTTACCTTCTTCTTTTTTTCTTTCTTTTTTTTCTCCCTTTTATTCTGAGCTGTGTGGAAGACAGGCTCTTGGTGCTCCAGCCAGCCATCAGGGCTGTGCCACTGAGGTGAGAGAGCCAAGTTCAGGACACTGGTCCACAAGAGACCTCCCAGCTCCAAGTAATATCAAATGGCAAAAATCTCCCAGAGATCTCCATCTCAACACTAAGACACAGCTCCACTCAATGACCAGCAAGCTACACTGCTGGTCACTGTATGACAAACAACTAGTAAGACCAGAACACAGCCCCATTCATTAGCACAAAGGCTGCATAAAATCATAATAAGGCAACAGACACCACAAAACACACCACAAGACAAGGACCTTCCCACCAGAAAGACAAGATCCAAACTCATCCACCAGAACACAGGCACTAGTCCCCTCCACCAGGAAGCCTACACAACCCACTGAACCAACCTTAGGCACTGGGGACAGACACCAAAAACAATGGAAACTATGAACCAGCAGCCTGAGAAAAGGAGACCCCCAAACACGGTAAGTTAAGCAAAATGAGAAGACAG
Source organism: Neophocaena asiaeorientalis asiaeorientalis (assembly GCF_003031525.2). Classification (NCBI taxonomy): domain Eukaryota; kingdom Metazoa; phylum Chordata; class Mammalia; order Artiodactyla; family Phocoenidae; genus Neophocaena; species Neophocaena asiaeorientalis. The sequence goes on along the minus strand of NW_020173036.1, from coordinate 2,834,351 downwards.
AGAAACACAAAGCAGATGAAGGAGCAAGGCAAAAACCCAACAGACCTAACAAATGAAGAGGAAATAGGCAGTCTACCTGAAGAAGGATTCAGAATAACAATAGTAAGGATGATCCAAAATCTTGGAAAAAGAATGGAGAAAATACAAGAAGCGTTTAACAAGGACCCACAAGAACTAAAGAGCAAACAAACACAGATGAACAACACAATAAATGAAATTAAAAATTCTCTAGAAGGGATCAATAGCAGAATAACAGCAGGATAAGTGATCTGGAAGATAAAGACTGGAAATAACTACTGCAGAGCAGAATAAAGAAAAAAGAATGAAAAGAACTGAGGACAGCCACGGAGACCTCTGGGACAACATTAAACGCACCAACATTCAAATTATAGGGGTCCCAGAATAAGAAGAGAAAAAGAAAGGGACTGAGAAAATATCTGAAGAGATTATAGTTGAAAACTTCCCTAATATGGGAAAGGAAATAGTTAATCAAGTCCAGGAAGCACAGAGAGTCCCATACAGGATAAATCCAAGGAGAAACATGCCAAGACACATATTAATCAAACTATGAAAAATTAAATACAAAGAACAAATATAAAAAGCAGCAAGGGAAAAACAACAAGTAACACATAAGGGAATCCCCATAAGTTTAACAGCTGAACTTTCAGCAGTAACTCTGTAAGCCAAAAGGGAGTGGCAGGACATATTTAAAGTGATAAAAGGGGAAAACCTACAAACAAGATTACTCTACCCAGCAAGGATCTCATTCAGAATTGATGGAGAAATTAAAAGCTTTACAGACAAGCAGAAGCTAAGAGAATTCAGCACCACCAAACAAGCTTTACAACAAACGCTAAAGGAACTTCTCTAGGCAGGAATCATAAGAGAAGGAAAACACCTACAATAATGAACCCAAAACAATTAAGAAAATCGTAATAGGAACATACATATCGATAATTACCTTAAATGTAAATGGATTAAATGCTACAAAAGACAAAGACTGGCTGAATGGATACAAAAACAAGACCTGTATATATGCTATCTACAAGAGACCCACTTCAGACCTAGGGACACATACAGATTGAAAATGAGGGGATGGAAAAAGATATTCCAAGCAAATGGAAATCAAAAGAACGCTGGAGTAGCAATTCTCATATCAGACAAAACAGACTTTAAAATAAAGACTACTACAAGAGACAAAGAAGGACACTACATAATGATCAAGGGATCAATCCAAGAAGAAGATATAACAACTGTAAATATTTATGCACCCAACATAGGAGCACCTCAAAATATAAGGAAAATGCTCACAGCCATAAAAAGGGAAATCGACAATAAGACAGTAATACTAGGGGAATTTAACACCCCACTTTCACCAATGGACAGATCATCCAAATGAAAATAAATAAGGAAACACAAGCTTTCAATGACACATTAAACAAGATGGACGTAATTGATACCTATAGGACATTCCATTCAAAGACAACAGAATACACTGTCTTCTAAAGTGCTCAAGGAACATTCCCCAGCATAGATCATATCTTGGGTCACAAATCACCCCTTGGTAAATTTAAGAAAATTGAAATCTTATCAAAGATGCTTTCTGACCAAAGCACTGAGAGACTACATATCAATTATAGGAAAGAAAAAACTGTAAAAAATACAAACACATGGAGGCTAAACAATACACTTTTTTTTTTTTTTGCGGTACATGGGCCTCTCACTGTTGTGGCCTCTCCCTTTGTGGAGAACAGGCTCCGGACGCGCAGGCTTAGCAGCCATGGCTCATGGGCCCAGCCGCTCCACAGCACGTGGGATCTTCTGGGACCGGGGCACGAACCTGTGTCCCCTGCATTGTCAGGCGGACTCTCAACCACTGCACCACCAGAGAAGCCCAACAATACGCTATGAAATACCCAAGAGCTGACTGAAGAAATCAAAGATGAAATCAAAACATACCTAGAGACAATAACAATAAAAACACGACCACTCAAAACCTACGGGATACAGCAAGAACAATTCTAAGAGGGAAGTTTGTAGCAGTAGAATCCTACCTCAAGAAACAAGAAATGTCTCAAATAAACAACTTAACTGTACACCTAAAGCAATTAGAGAAAGAAGAAGAACAACAAAAAAAAAACCCCAAAGTTAGTAGAAAGAAAGAAATCATAAAATAAATCAGAAATAAATGAAAAAGAAATGAAGGAAATGACAGCAAAGATCAATAAAACTAAAAGCTGGTTCTTTGAGAAGATAAACAAAACTGATAAACCATTAGCCAGACTCATCAAGAAAAATAGGGAGAAGACTCAGATCAATAGAATTAGAAATGAAAAAGGAGAAGTAACAACTGACACTTCAGAAATACAATGGATCATGAGAGTTTACTACAAGTAACTATATGCGAATAAGATGGACAACCTGGAAGAGATGAACAAATTCTTACAAATGCACAGTCTGCCGAGACTGAACCAGGAAGAAATTGAAAATATGAACAGACCAATCACAAGCACAGAAATTGAAACTGTGCTTAAAAATCTTCCAACAAACAAAAGCCCAGGACCTGATGGCTTCACAGGCGAATTCTATCAAACATATAGAAAAGAGCTAACTCCTATCCTGCTCAAACTCTTCCAAAATATAGCAGAGGGAGGAACACTCCCAAACTCATTCCACAAGGCCACCATCACTCTGATACCAAAACCAGACAAAGATGTCATAAAAAAAGAAAACTACAGGCCAATATCACTGATGAACACAGAAGCAAATATCCTCAACAAAATACTAGCAAACAAAATGCAACAGCACATTAAAAGGATGATACACCATGATCAAGTGGGGTTTATCCCAGGAATGCTAGGATTCTTCAATATACGCAAGTCAATCAACGTGTAAGAATGAAATTAGAACACTCCCTAACACCATACACAAAAATAAACTCAAAATGGATTAAAGACCTAAATGTAAGACCAGATACTATCAAACTCTTAGAGGAAAACATAGGCAGAACACTCTATGACATAAATCACAGCATGATCCTTTCTGACCCACCTCCTAGAGAAATGGAAATAAAAACAAAAATAAACAAATGGGACCTAATGAAACTTAAAAGCTTTTGCACAGCAAAGGAAACCATAAATAAGACAAAAAGACAACCCTCAGAATGGGAGAAAATATTTGCAAATGAAGCAACTAACAGAGGACTAATCCCCCAAACATACAAGCAACTCATGCAGCTCAATATCAAAAAAACAAACAACCCAAACCAAATATGGGCAGAAGACCTAAATAGACATTTCTCCAAAGATATACAGATTGCCAACAAACACATGAAAGAATGCTCAACATCATTAATCATTAGAGAAATGCAAATCAAACCTACAATGAGGTATCACCTCACACCAGTCAGAATGGCCATCATCAAAAAATCTACAAACAATAAATACTGGAGAGGGTGTGGAGAAAAGGGAACCCTCTTGCACTGTTGGTGGGAATGTAAATTGATATAGCCACTATGGAGAACAGTATGGAGATTCCTTGAAAATCTAAAAATAGAACTACCATACGACCCAGCAATCCCACTACTGGGCATATACCCTGAGACAACCATAATTCAAAAAGAGTCATGTACGAAAATGTTCATTGCAGCTCTATTTACAATAGCCAGGTCATGGAAGCAACCTAAGTGTCCATCTACAGATGAATGGATAAAGTAGATGTGGCACGTATATACATGGAATATTACTCAGACATAAAAAGAAGCAAAACTGAGTTATTTGTAGTGAGGTGGATGGACCTCGAGACTGTCATACAAAGTGAAGTAAGTCATAAAGAGAAAAACGAATACCTTATACGAATACATATATATGGAATCAAAAAAAAATGGTCTGAAGAACCTAGGGGCAAGACAGGATAAAGATGCAGACCTACTAGAGAATGGACTTGAGGATACAGGGAGGGGGAAGGGTAAGCTGGGATAAAGTGAGAGAGTGGCATGTACATATATACACTACCAAATGTAAAAGAGATAGCTAGTGGGAAGCAGGCGCATAGCATACGGAGATCAGCTCGGTGCTTTGCGACCACCTAGAGGGGTGGGATAGGGAAGGTAGGAGGGAGGCAGATGCAAAAGGGAAGAGATATGGGGACATATGTATATGTATAACTGATTTACTTTGCTATAAAACAGAAACTGACACACCACTGTAAAGCAATTATACTCTAATAAAGATGTTTAAAAACAAAACAAAAAAGTTTATTAAAAGAAAAATTCAATCCTTTCTCTCTCAATTTTAGTACATAAGTATCAATTGAATCCACACTTTTTCATCTGTCTTTGCTGTAGTCTTTCACCTTCAAAATTACAGAAACTAGCCAACAGATCTTGCTCCACCTAAAGTTATCCCCACGCAATCTTCTTTGATAACCCTCTAAATGGTAAATATAACCACCCCAGTGACCTATTTATAACCCTCTGATGTCGGCCTAGTTACAAAATCTTCTATTCAAGCTCCCTGCTGACAAATCTTTCATTATTTCTATTTGCCTCTATCTTCAGTGCTCAGTTTGCTGTTTGTATTCTGTGTGTACTAAAAACTGACATAGTCTATTATTTCATAATGTTCACCAGATAATAATAACCAAGCTGCCAGCTGAAACCAGGTATGCATGGTTCCATAACCTATGTTCTTTCCATACCATGACAATACCCACTACTGCATGTGTGGGGAAAATCTTGCTTATTATACAATCAGTGTTCTTTAGTTTAATAACCTCTAGTTTGAAATAGTTGAAATTTTAAAAAGAAAACAAAGAATCAAAGCCATTACAATTCATTCTTATGGTTTTCCCCAGCTGTGCTCCCATATCATAGTATACTTAAAGTAGCAGAAACTTTGACATTGTCATTTATCCTGAGGGAAACAATAAACCACTGAAAAACCTCATCAGAGCAGGAGAATAACATCATCATATTCCAGTTTTCAAAAATTAGAGTGAGAGTAGTGGTGAGGTAAAATAGAAAGGGCAAGAATGAAAGTAGAAAGAACAAGTAGAATTTATTCGGTTAATACAGATAAAAGCCACTGACAGCTTGAAGACAAATTCAGTTATAAATAAATAAAACATTTTAAAGACCATAAACTTTCCACTCGTAGAGGTGATGAGAAGACCAAGAAATATAAAGGATATTAAATAATCACTTCCTTAAAAAGTGGGCTGGACCAGATGTTCTTTTGAGCTATATCATTCATGTATAAGATTTTTAAAAATTCTCTGGGATCTAATAATCAGGAACCTATTACACCCACAAATACTGCTTGAAAGTATTATTCCTAGATGTTTTGCAAGTGACTACTAACAAAATATTTATAGATTAAGAGGTGGTAGTATAAAAGAAATGACAATCAGAAAATGAGAAAAATCAATATTCCTCATACATAAATGCAATATGGTGAATTTAGGTGATATAATGCACAGTATAACAATTATTTCTTTTTTAAACATCTTTATTGGAGTATGATTGCTTTACAATGGTTTGTTAGTTTCTGCTGTATAACGAAGTAAATCAGCTATATGTATACATATATCCCCATAGTCCCTCTCTCTTGCATCTCCCTCCCACCCTCCCAATCCCACCCCTCTAGGTGGTCAAAAAGCACCAAGCTGATCTCGCTGTGCTATATGGCTGCTTCCCACTAGCTATCTATTTTACATTTGGTAGTGTACATGCCACTCTCTCACTTCGTACCAGCTTACCCTTCCCCCACCCCACATCCTCAAGTCCATTCTCTACATCTGTGTCTTTTTCCTTTCCTGCTCCTAAGTTCTTCAGAAACTTTTCTTTTCTTTTTTTTTTAGATTCCATATATATGTGTTACCATACGGTATTTGTTTTTCTCTTTCTGACTTGCTTCACTCTGTATGACAGACTCTAGGTCCATCCACCTCACTACAAATAACTAAATTTTGTTTCTTTTTATGGCTGAGTAATATTCCATTGTATATATGTGCCACTTCTTCTTTATCCATTGATCTGTCGATGGACACTTAGATTGATTCCATGTCCTGGCTACTGTAAATAGTGCTCCAGTGAACATTGTGGTACATGACTATTGGAATTATGGTTTTCTCAGGGTATATGCCCAGTAGTGGGATTGTTGCATCATATGGTAGTTCTATTTTTAGTTATTTAAGGAACCCCCATACTGTTCTCCATAGTGGCTTTATCAATTTACATTCCTACCAACAGTGCACACCCTCTCCAGCATTTATTGCTTGTGGGTTTTTTAAAGATGGCCATTCTGACTGGTGTGAGGTGATACCTCATTGTAGTTTTGATTTCCATTTCTCTAATGATTAGTAATATTGAGCATCCGTTTATGTGTTTGTTGGTGATCTGTATATCTTCTTTGGAGAAATGTCTATTTAGGTCTTCTGCCCATTTTTGGATTCTGTTGTTTTGTTTTTTGGATATTCAACTGCATGAGCTGATTGTGTATTTTGGAGATTAATCCTTTGTCAGTTGCTTCATTTGCAAATATTTTCTCCCATTCTGAGGGTTGTCTTTTGGTCTTGTTTATGGTTTCCTTTGCTGTGCAAAATTTTTAAGTTTCATTAGGTCCCATTTATTTTTGTTTTCATTTCCATTTCTCTATAATCGGGTCAAAAAGGATCTTGCTGAGATTTATTTCATAGAATGTTCTGCCTATATTTTTCTCTAAGAGTTTTACAGCGTCTGGCCTTACATTTAGCTTTTTAATCCATTTTGAGTTTATTTTTGTATATGGTGCCAGGGAGTATTCTAATTTCATTCTTTTACATTTATCTGTCCAGTTTTCCCAGCAACACTTATTGAAGAGACTGTCTTTTCTCCATTGTATATCCTTGCCTCCTTTGTCAGAGATTAGTTGACCATAGGTGTGCGGGTTTACCTCTGGGCTCTTATCCCATTCCATTAATCTATATTTCTCTTTTTGTGCCAGTACCATATTATCTTGATTACTGTAGCTTTGCAGTATAGTCTGAAGTCAGGGAGTCTGATTCCTCCAGCTACGTTTTTTTCCCTCAATACTGTTTTGGCTATTAAGGGTCTTTTGTGTTACCATACAAATTGTGAAATTATTTGTTTTAGTTCTGTGAAAAATTCCACTGGTATTTTGCTAGGGATTGCATTGAATCTATACATTGCTTTGGGTAGTACAGTCATTTTCACAATGTTGATTCTTCCAATCCAAGAACATGGTATATCTCTCCATTTCTTTGTATCATCTTTAATTTCTTTCACCAGTGTCTTATAATTTTCTGCATACAGGTCTTTAGTCTCCTTAGGTAGGTTTATTCTTAGGTATTTTATTCTTTTTGTTGCATTGGTAAATGGGAGTGTTTCCTTAATTTCTCTTTCATATTTTTCATTATTAGTGTATAGGAATGCAAGAGATTTCTGTGCATTAATTTTGTATCCTGCTACTCTACCAAATTCATTCATTAGCTCTAGTAGTTTTCTGGTACCATCTTTAGGATTCTCTATGTATAGTATCATGTCATCTGCAGTCACAGTTTTACTTCTTCTTTTCTGATTTGGATTCCATTTATTTCTTTTTGTTCTCTGATGGCTGTGGCTAAAACTTCCAAAACTGTGTTGAATAATATTGGTGAGTGGGCAACTCTGTCTTGTTCCTGATCTTAGTGGAAATGGTTTCAATTATTCACCACTGAGAAAGATGTTGGCTGTGGGTTTTTCATATATGGCCTTTATTATATTAAGATAAATTCCCTCTATGCCTACTTTCTGGAAGGTTTTTTTATCATAAATTTGTGTTCAATGTTGTCGAAAGCTTTTTCTGCATCTATTAAGATGATGATATGGTTTTATCCTATAATTTGTTAATATGGTTCATCACATTGATTGATTTGCATATATTGAAGAATCCTTGCATTCCTGGGATAAACCCCAGTTGATCATGGTGTATGATTCTTTTAATGTGCTGTTGGATTCTGTTTGCTAGTATTTTGTTGAGGATTGTCACATCTTTGTTCATCAGTGTTACTGGCCTGCAGTTTTCTTTTCTTGTGACGTCTTTGCCTGTTTTTCATATCAGGGTGATAGTGGCCTCGTAGAATGTGTTTGGAAGTGATCCTGCCTCTGCTATATTTTGGAAGGGTTTGAGAAGGATAGGTGTTAGCTCTTCTCTAAATGTTTGATAGAATTCACCTGTGAAGGTCCTGGGTTTCTGTCTGTTGGAAGATTTTCAATCACAGTTTCAATTTCAGTGCTTGTGATTGGTCTGTGTATATTTTCTATTTCTTCCTGGTTCAGTCTTGGAAGGTTTTATTTTTCTAAGAATTTGTCCATTTCTTCCAGGTTGTCCATTTTGTTGGCATATAGTTGCTTGTAGTAATCTCTCATGATCCTTTCTATTTCTGCAGTGTCAGTTGTTACTTCTCCTTTTTCATTTCTAATTCTATTGATCTGAGTCTTCCCCCTTTTTTTCTTGATGAGTCTGGCTAATGGTTTATCAATTTTGTTTATCTTCTCAAAGAACCAGCTTTTAGTTTTATTGATCTTTGCTATCGTTTCCTTAATTTCTTTTTCATTTATTTCTGACCTGATCTTTATGATTTCTTTCCTTCTGCTAACTTTGGAGTTTTTTTGTTCTTCTTTCTCTAACTGCTTTAGGTGTAAAGTTAAGTTGTTTATTTGAGATGTTTCTTGTTTCTTGAGGTAGGATTGTACTGCTATAAACTTCCCTCTTAGAATTGCTTTTGCTGCATTCCATAGGTTTTTTCATTGTTGTTGTTTCTAGGTATGTTGTGATTTCATCTTTGATTTCTTCTGTCATCTCTTGGGTATTTAATAGCGTATTGTTTAGCCTCCATGTGTTTATATTTTTTACAATTTTTTTTCCTGTAATTGATATGTAGTCTCTCAGTGCTGTGGTCAGAAAACATTTTTTATAAGATTTCAATTTTCTTAAATTTATCAAGGTTTGATTTCTGACCCAAGGTATGATCTATCCTGGGGAATGTTCCTTGAGAACTTTAGAAGACAGTGTATTCTGTTGTTTTTGGATGGGATGTCCTAAATATCAATTACGTCCACCTTGTTTAATGTGTCATTGAAAGCTTGTGTTTCCTTATTTATTTTCATTTGGATGATTTGTCCATTGGTGAAAGTGGGGTGTTAAAGTCCCCTGCTATTATTCTGTTACTGTCGATTTCCCTTTTTATGGCTGTGAGCGCTTTCCTTATGTATTCAGGTGCTCTTATGTTGGGTGCATAAAAATTTACAGTTGTTACATCTTCTTCTTGGATTGATCCCTTGATCATTATGTAGTGTCCTTCTTTGTCTCTTGTAGTAGTCTTTATTTTAAAGCCTATTTTGTCTGATATGAGAATTGCTACTCCAGCTTTCTTTTGATTTTCATTTGCATGGAATATCTTTTTCCATCCCTTCACTTTCAATCTGTATGTGTCCCTAGGTCTGAAGTGGGTCTCTTGTACACAGCATATATACGGGTCTTATTTTTGTATCCATTCAGCCAGTCTTTGTCTTTTGGGTGGAGCATTTAATCCATTTTCTTTTAAGGTAATTATTGATATGTATTTTTCTATTACTATTTTCTTAATTGTTTTGGGTTTATTATTGTAGGTGTTTTCCTTCTCTTGTGTTTCCTGTCTAGAGAAGTTCCTTTAGCATTTGTTGTAAAGCTTGTTTGGTGGTGCTGAAATCTCTTAGCTTTTGCTTGTTTGTAAAGCTTTTAATTTCTCCATCGAAGGATCTGAATGAGATCCTTGCTGATTACAGTAATCTTGGCTGTAGTTTTATCCCTTTCATCACTTTTATTATGTCCTGCGACTCCCTTCTGGCTTTCAGTGTTTCTGCTGAAAGATCAGCTCTTAACCTTGTGGGGATTTCCTTGTATGTTATTTGTTGCTTTTCCCTTGCTGCTTTTCATACTTTTCCTTTGTATTTAATTTTTGATAGTTTGATTAATATGTGTCTTGGCATGTTTCTCCTTGGATTCATCCTGTATGGGACTCTCTGCACTTCCTGGAATGACTGACTACTACCTTTGCCATATTAGGGAAGTTTTCAACTATAATCTCTTCAAATACATTCTCAGTCCCTTTCTTTTTCCTCTTCTTCTTCCGGGATCCCTATAATTCGAATGTTGGTGCATTTAACGTTGTCCCAGAGGTCTTGAGACTGTCCTCAATTCTTTTCATTCTTTTTTCTTTATTCTTGTCTGTGTTAGTTATTCCCACTATCTTATCTTCTAGATCACTTATCTGCCTTAGTTATTTTGCTATTGATTCCTTCTAGAGAATATTAAATTTCATTTATTTTTTTGTTAATCGCTGTTTGTTTGCTCTTTAGTTCTTCTAGGTCCTTGTTAAACATTTCTTGTATTTTCTCTATTCTGTTTTCAAGATTTTGGATCATCTTTACCATCATTACTCTGAATTCTTTTTCAGGTAGACTGCCTATTTCCTCTTCATTTGTTCAGTCTGGTGGGTTTTATCTTTCTCCTGCATCTCCTGCATATTTGTCTGTCTTCTCATTTTGCTTAACTTACTGTGTTTGGGGTCTCCTTTCCCAGGCTGCAGGTTCGTCGTTCCCATTATTTTTGGTGTCTGCCCCCGTGGGTAAGGTTGGTTCAGCGGGTTGTGTAGGCTTCCTGGTGGAGGGGACTGTTGCCTGTGTTCTGGTGGATGAGGCTGCATCTTGTCTTTGTGGTGGGCAGGTCCACATCCAGTGATGTGTTTTTGGGGTGTCTGTGAATTTATTATTATTTTAGGCAGCCTCTCTGCTAATGGGTGTGATTCTGTTCCTGTCTTGGTAATTGTTTGGCATGGAGTGTCCAGCACTGGAGCTTGCTGGTAGTTGAGTGGAGCTGGGTCTTAGCATTGAGATGGAGAACTCTGGGAGAGGTCACACCAACTGGTATTATGTGGAGCCGAGTGGTCTCTTGTAGTCCAGTGCCCTGAACTCAGCTCTCCCACCTCAGAGGCTCAGACTTGACACCCTGCCAGAGTATGAAGACCTGCCAAGGAAAGATGCGGCTTCCTAACTAAGGAGCTCATGTAGCACATCACCTCCGTCCTTGGGTGACTTCTATAAACTCTCAGTCTCCAGTTTATTTCTCAGGAAAATGTGATGGCATCATCTTCCTCCTAGAGCTATTTCAAGAATTTGCTAGCGTCTGGCTGTGATGCTGGAGGTTGTTGGCCTCAGAGCTCCACAAACCCTGCCCAGGGCCTCCAATTATTTCTTATTAACCATAATAATTCAGGTTTAAAATCCCACCTTCTTAAAAATTGGGGCCAAGGGGAGGAAGGAAATAATATGCTCCCCTACTATGTGGTAATGTACTTTACATACCATCATAAATAGATATTGCTCCTTCTCAAGGTAATAGGAAAATTTCAAACATGTTTATTTTTAAAGTAAATGTAACCATACTTAGTACAATTAGTATGTGTAAGATTCAAGTCACTGAAGAATAAAAGCATAAAGAACTTGTTTGATATAGAATGATCAAGGAAAATGATCTAGGAAAAAGAGTAATAAAGCCTAAAAGTAGCAAGTATAACATAAGAGGGCAAAAGTACAACCAAAAACGCCAGTCATCACAGTTATCATAAAATAATTAAATTCCTCTTGTATTTGTAAAAGAACTTCAACCAGTTATATGATGTTAATAACAGACACAATATAATGGAATGAAGCAGAAAAGTAAATATAAACAAGATGGATAATTATATATCAGGCAATTACAAATGAAAAGAAAGCAGCTTTGGCAATACCAGTATTGTAGACATCAAGGCAAAAACATCAAGTGGGAAAATGAGTATACCTTATATGAATAACAAATGAATGAATGAATATATATAAATGGCAATTATGAGCCTTTATGTTTCACTTAATTCAATATTAATATATTTAAAGCAAAAATGTAGAGATACAAGGTATAGTTGATAAATTTAAGCCACATTGAGGACCTGAATATAACTCAATTTTTAACAAAGAAAACAGAAAATAATAGAGATAGATGACTTGAATAAGATAATACAATGAAAACTAACATCTATAGTATTTACTATGTGCCAGGCAGTGCTATATTTGTTATATGTATTATTATATTTATTAACTCATTTACTGCTCATAGTAACCCTCTAGAAAGATACTATCATAATTTCATTTACAGATGAGGGAAGTAATACAAGCAACATTCAGTAGCTGGACTAATGTTAACATGGTTTGAGATTGGATGAGCCAAATATTGAGTACAGGCAGCCTGTCTCCAGAGATTTAGCTCTTAACTACTTTGTTGTAATCTCTTAATTAATAAGTCAGACTGAAGAGACATAAATAGGTTTTGCGCCTAGATACAGATTGTACACTTTCTTTTAAATGACTATAATACATTCACATACATAATCAATAAATGTCAAAACACAGAAAATCTGCAAACAACTCTTTTGCCTTATAGTAATAAACATAAACAAAACTAAGACTATAAAATAGAATAAAAATATGCTTTGATAAATAACTTTGGAGGAAAAAATGAAATTAAAACTGGTATTACCGACATTTTACAGTAAGAAACCAATAAAACTTTGGAGATCTGTCAAAGGTGTACACAGAGAAAAATGAATAAAATTAAATATATTATTGCAAAGGGATAATGTGAAAGAAAAGAAAAGAAGGAAGGAGGGAAGGAAGGAAGACAAGATAATACTCATATGTCAGTGTAGGAAAAGAAAAAAATCAGATGAAGGCTAAAATAATGAGTATTTAATATTTTGGTAAATATTCACAGTGTAATATTAAGAAACTAAGAAGAATGTATGTAGGCCTATAAATGCATAATTCTGATTGTGTTTCTATAAGTAAATAATATAGAGAGATTTTTTTTAAGTAGGACAGAAACACAGTAAATTAACTGTGATAATACTATTAGTGAAATTACCAGTAATCACCATTTTTATGCTCTAAAATACATTTGAAATGTTCTACAATTAATATTCTGTCTCATACCATTTGTACACAGAATAATTACTACTTACACAGCACTTGGACCAGTGCTAAGAGATGTAATGATGAGTAAGAAGAACAATAAAAGCTAGAATCCAAAGAAAATTTAAAAAGAAAACCAATAAACTTAAAAAAAATGTATATACACAACAGAATGGATCACTTTGAAAAACACTGTTAGGCAAAAAAGGCACAAATTAATGTATGATTTTGTTTATCCAAAAACATACTAAAATGATTCGCAGTGTTAAGAACCAGAATATGGTTTCCTGAAGGAATGGAGGGTGGTAGGAAAGAAAATCAACAAGAAAAGGACACAGGAAAACTTTCTGGGTTGACGACAATGCCTTATACCTTGTTTGGAAGGGGCTTACCAGGCAGTATACAATTTTTGACAGAATATTTAAGTCTGTTTTCTCAATCCTTGGATCTCAGTTGGCCTTGTTGTTTGCTTTGGTCAAAAAAAATGAGGCAGAAAGGACACTGTGCCACCTCTGAGCCTAGACTTCAAGAGGCATTATCCTATTCAACAAATTGGATCTAGGACATACCATCTCATTTACTCTGAGTATGGACAACTTTTCATGCCAGGACTGACCAGATAAAACAATGCCGAAGGGCTTATCAAGGTCTCTTCACCTCAGAACACAAGACAATGTTCTCCTGTGCTTCAAATCTGAATGGGATGAACTCTGAAGTAAACCATTTAAGTATATTATTCTCAGCTTCCCGTTTTAATCATAGATGAGAAAGATCAGGCCTTTCAGCTCTACTGTATAGTCTCACGTCGGGATAGCCTCATTCATCAAAGTTATAGCTTTCAGATATGATGATATCAAAGGAAATTTGTGTGTCCCTTGGCAGAGCCATTAGCACATTGTGTCCAGTGGATCTGCCAGTAGGTGACAGGTGTGTATAGTATGTAGCCCTGGCATCTACTCTTGTTCTTGCTTGGGCCCTGGTAGATGTCATGGACTTCTCCAAACTAATGTGGTAGAAACACTATCCATCTGGGATCAAGCAGACTTGGGTTTAATTCTGGCTTTGACACAAACTGTGTAAATTTGCTCAAGTGTATTGACCTCTTGGAACTTCAGTTTCCTAATTTTTACAATGTGGAAAGTCCTTCATAGGATTACTTAAAATGTTAATGCATTAACTTAAGTAATAAAAGTCAGTTATGTATATGAATAAGACAAATACTTAACCCATATTACATGCTCAATAATGTCAGTGATCTTCCACTTAGGAGGCAAAGATCATGCCTCTTCCATCACTGTTCTCACTGATTGATAGAATGGAAGGTAGTCAATAAATGACAGAAAACTGCTGTCTCTATTTCCAACATTGATACATTCATTTGAACTTGGGAGGTTTTCAGCTTTCACCTTACTGAATATATTTTTAATTATAAAATCATTTGGATGGAGTTTCACCTTAAACTCTAATTGGCCAAACCACTGGACCTCCATCATGCTATATGTGGCCAGGATATTTGTTATCATTGAATAGTAAAGTTGCCAACTAACGAAAATACTGTATATGTTTGGTTATAAAGAAGAAGTCATCTTAGAGTTTTCAGGGCAGACAAGCAATGGCAGAAAGAGATGGTTTACAAAAATAAAGGGAAGACATTTTTTCCATTAGAAAACTATATGCTTTGAAAAACAGATCAGGAGTCACCCTGTCATACAGTCTCACATTGTGCTAGTCTCATTTATTAAAGTTATGGATTTTAGATATGAAAATATCAAAGAGAATTTGCAGGCTTCTCAGTAGATGCCAACTGTGTATTACTTAGTCATATGTGTATTGTGGTAGAAGAACACCTCAGCCCAGCTTTTAGGGCAGAAGTAGAGCAGAAGAGCTGCTAGGCTAGTATCCTTCCAAGACCTGGGCCCCTGAGACCTGGAATCTTTCCATACCTCCAACCCAACCCCCTCTTCCTATCTAGTAGTACACTGGAGTATAGGTGATCTTTTCTGATATCCATGGGAACAAGGAAGGATGATTTTACCTACAAAAATTAGGCTGGATTTAAGATTCATTGACTCATCTTTCTCCCATAATTTTGGTGGTCACAATGAGTAAATCAACTTAACTGACCTGGAGCAAATCAATTTACTTTTCTGAGTCTCAGTTTCCTCAAACATGAAGGAAGAGAGAAAAGTAAATGAACTCTTTAGTGTCGGACCAATTCTAAGGCCTTTTATGATTTATTCTCATCTTTTTTTCACAGCTCCACATTCTTCAAATGGAACCAATTCATTTATCTACAAGAACAGACACAGTTTCCGGAAACAGACACATAGCTGGGGGCAGTAGAAAGGCAATTTTAAGACCATTTCCTCTTGGTATCAGCTAGCCAATCCCATCAAGAAATTCCAGCTGCCACATTTTTCAGAACCCAGCTACTCTTCCCTTCCATAACTTCAGCCTCCACTCCGAAATTCTGGATTTTGTCCACACTTTTGTTTTCACTTAGGTTGGCCACTACTCTTTTGGCCTCAGGCTCTTTACTCCAGGTTGTGCTTAAAAACTATTTTGAAGCTCTGCATCCACTATTCAGGAACAGCTGTTAATGAAAACAATCTGAGTGGAGGTTGCTGCTGTTCCACAGCAGTGATTTAGCTCAGACTAACTTTTCTCCCCACAATTATGGGCTTGCTACCATCATCCTGTGGGACCTGTGTCTGGCAGGGGGAAGCATGTGGGCAGAACAAGGAGAGGATACGGAACAAGCCAGCAGTCCCTGGATGACAGGTCTCCCCAAGAGAGCCTTCCGCAGCTGGAGCCATCCAAGCCTAGCCTTTCTGCTGACAGACGTCCCTGCCTCCAGCCATGTGTCTCTCGACATGTTGTTTGAAAAGGCCTGCAAGGAGATCTGGGGCCTCATTTCTCTGAGGAGCTCTGGGGAAGCCAGCTTTCTTGGTGACTGTAAAATTGATGTCATTCCCGTGCTTAGAGGCTCCCACAGACTGCCTAGTGCCTAAAGAATAATAATGTAAACTTTTATAATGATATCTTACTCCCGTTGTTGTAAAATTAAATAATTAAAATTCAATAATCTATTAATATGCCTAAGTTATTGCATAGTAAGTGGAGCTATTCAAGAATTACCAGGTTTCTTCCCCTTCCTACTACCTGATCTGATCCTTAAATATTCGGGCCTCTCACTGTTGTGGCCTCTCCTGTTGCAGAGCACAGGCTCTGGACACGCAGGCTCAGCGGCCATGGCTCACGGGCCCAGCCACTCCGTGGCATGTGGGAACTTCCCTGACCGGGGCACGAACCTGTGTCCCCTGCATTGGCAAGCGGACTCTCAACCACTGCGCCACCAGGGAAGCCCTGATCCTTACCTATTTTATAGGCTTATCCCCTACTATTCTCACCCCTCACTGCAGTTATCCAAACTACTTGAATTCTTCAAACATTTTTCAAATTCTGTATCTTTTCACAGATGATTAATCTATCTTGAAACTGATGCTGCCTTTTTCTTATTGGGAAAATTCCCTCATTCTTCAGCACTTTAGTGAACCTCTCTCATACTCCCTCTCTCTCAAAGAACAGATACTCGCCCCACCCCTTCCAGGACACCGCTGGTCCCACTGCTGGGCCAGCATTTTGTCATTAATGATGATGATGATAATAACTATCGTTCCGTAAGTGCCTATTATTCATCAGAAACTGAATGTTCACTTTAGAAACATTATCCTTACTCTTCAAAATCATCCTACAATTGTTGATATTTAGCCTCCATTTCAGAAGAGGAAAATGAAGTTGAAAGGGGATTGTGTTGCCGTAATATACAGCCTATTTTCTTATTTGTCTTCTTGTCTAGACTGTACTTAAGTAATTGTGTAAGAGAGCTGGCCCTCAATAAATAACTACTCAGCAAAGTTATGAATGATACAGAAAAGTCTCCTCCTTGGCCCTTGATTCTTTTCTTACCCACCTCATGGGCTTTTCTTTTCCTTTAAAGACACGTTTCTTTAACTCAGTTGTGTTTCGGTACATACTATCAAAGAATTACAGAGGACCTTGAGAGATCATTCAAGCGAAACATTTCTCACTTTATAGGTGTGGAAATAGCCTCGGAGATGATGTGTAAACAGCCACAGAGATGTTCGAACCATTCCTGAGGTCAAAAGTGAAGTAATGAGGGAGCTGGAATTCCAATAACATGCACTTCGTTTTCAAGCAGATGTTCTTTGTGGTTTAGCACGTTTAGGGAAATGATTGATTCATTTCCAATCTATAAAAATTTGAGCACAACTAAAAAGCCTTCAAAACCCAACAAAGGCATCACTTCCTCTGTGACTATGTGTTGAGAGCTGATCTAAGTCAACTTGGCCATTTATAGTTAAAATCTTTGGCAAGTATTGGCCAAATATTTCCCCCAAATTAAAGGTAGGTAGGGACTATGTCTATTCTCTCCACAAGCTCAACTGGGTGGTAAACAATGAAAGCAACTTTCAGACCAAATATTGCCACCCAAAGGGATACTTATTAGCCAAGCGGGCATATAACGTTATTGCTACCAATTCTTGTAACCTTGCTGTGACTCTGTCAAGCACAGAGGCTTAACATGAAGCCACTGTATGAAAGGTTCACCCTAAGGCAAATGCAACCGATATTTTGGTAGCATGATCACCTATTGTTCTTGTAAGCTCCAAAGGCGGGATCTTCTGTTAATTGAGGGGGACACAGGACCAAGTAGATTTCTAGTTATAGGGCACTTATGGGAGGGTATGAGGTACGTGTTTCACCAAATTATGCAAGAGAGGATGTAATCACACAAATTACTCTAGCCAAATAGCCAACACACATATTAAACACTACAAGTTTTCACTAATAAAGAAAATCATTCCTAACATATATTATGTAGTTGGCAAAGCCCCTTGAGGATATTCTGATACTGATCCTTGAAATGCACACCTCTGGAGTGCAAACCTCTCTGAGTAGATGTAACTCACTACACCTAGGACTGAATTCCTCATTGGAAATCTTTAGGTATTAAATGATCCTTCTAAGGTGTGCATGAAATCAATTCACATTCACATGCATTACCTTGTCTACAGACAAGTAACTCATAGACAATATAACACTACGTCCTTTGTGGTCCTGCCACAACCTCATACCTCTGTTAGAATCTTCAGTGTATGGAGTTCTAGGTAATGGGTCTGCCTCTGCCACCAGAAACTTTAGTTGTTTCTATCCTCCTAAGCACCCATCTGACTCCATGACTGCTATAAAGTAAACATGTAGTAAATGCATATGATCTTTGAACAAATGACTGAAATGATGAATAATACAATCAATAAATTAGAATAAGCAGCTTTAGGAATAATCCCTGTATCAGTCAGTTCAGGATGCTTAAACAGCAGACACTTATTTCTCATAGCTCTAGGGCTGGAAGTCCAAGATCAAGGTGCCAGAAGATTCTGTTCCTGGTGAGAACCTTCTTTCTGGCTTGCAGACAGCTGTCTCCTCTCTGTCCTCACATGGCAGAGAGAGAGAGAGAGAGAGAGAGAGAGAGCAGGAGAGCGAGTGCTCTGGTCTCTCTCCCTCTTTTAAGGATACTAATCCCATCGTGGGAGGCTTACGGTTACAACCTCATTTAAGCCTAATTAACTCCCAAAGGTCCAACTTCCAAATACCATCACACTGGGGGATAGGGCTTCGGTATCTTAATTGAAGATTCAGGCCATTCAGGCCATAACACCACTCTACTCTGCTGCCCCTACTGTGATCATTCTGACCAAAAACAAAGCAAAAATGGTAGGGAAGGTATTCCTCCCTTAGATACAGATCATTACACAGAACTGGATGAGAAAAACTAGTTTTGTATTATTAGATTCCACTTGTATCTGACCTTCTCTTCCATCAGAGAGCCTAATGCGCCCCTTGAAGATCAAGTGCTTTAAGGTAGGCTGACCTTACAAGGGAAGGCAGAATCTTTGTGGTCAGTGACAACGTGCTGGGGGTGGAAGGGCAGAGAGGGGCATCAAATGAGTAGACAGTTGGCCCATCTAAAACCAGCTTTGCCTATCCCTTCTTTGTTTTATTTCAAGAGGCTTGATTCTATTTTCATCCAGCATAGAAACTGGCCTTTAGAGTTTGCTGCATATCCTGAAGTGGAAGGCTCTCACTGTCTATTTGCATTGTAACAGGTGTACAATTGATTCACAAAATCTTGGTGTTGCTTAACATGACAGAAGAATCATTTGCTTCCAAAATTACAGGGAGCTGTGGGGTCAGGAAGCCTGGGCAACCATAGAGTCTCTCCTCCGGAAACACACAGAAATGCAGACAAATGGAGAAATCCCCTGGCTTTGGGAGCCATCTCCACAGGAGTGGTCAGTGCCATCAGCCTCTTGCAACACCCAAGGGACCAGGGTATTAGCGTACCCAGGCCAGCACATGGTGCCCATCTTATTAACCTAATCACGGGACTCCAGCAAGCTGTTTTCAAGATAATTTGGGCCCCTGTGAATAGTCGTCCCTCTCCCAGCCCCTGCTCAGCTCTGGAAGGGATGACGCATGTACATCTCCTTTGCCCAATGGACTCCAAAGAAATCTTGCCAGTGTTTATAATATCTGCAAAACCCCTCTGTGAATAACACCCAAGCCACACAGCAGATTGAAACCAAGAAGCTCAGTTCCGCCTGACAGCTTTTCCCCAACGTTGTTATTTTTGCAGTTAGGAGAGAAGAAAGACCCCTGAACAGAAAATTCACAGTAGTCATAATGCAGATGTTTTATGGCTATTTTCTGGAAAGTTATTTTTTACATTTTTGAAAGATAAAGTGAACTCAGCTTCTTTACCTAGAAACCACTTTCTTTCTATGCTGGTCAGTGACAAGTAAAAAAAAAATTCTTAATATTTAAAAAAAGGAAAACTAATAATGATAAAAGTAGGCCTTAGTTTACAAAACACACATGCAACTTGGTCTCTATTCAGGCAAGGACCTCCCTCCCCAACCTCAATCCCTCTTTCTTCAATCCTCCCAACCATGAATGCTAAGATTTGCAGGAGATTCTTCAGCTAACAGTGTCTTAGGAAACATCTGGTCTGGAAAATGAGAACTGTATCAGAGATACATCTTTAAGATGAAATAAGAGGCTTCCTTCAACCTTCAGAAGAAGTATTTGTGACTGATTCCTAAGTTAAATGGAAGATCAATAAGAACATTTTCGCGCTCATGGAGAGAGGAGAAAGGGGAACACAGGGCAAGAAAATATTTATTAAATAACTACTTGTGGAAATAAAGACTACCCAAGAGAAAGGAAGTAAAGGCTATTTATTCATAGCTTGTTAAAGCACAGGAGTCAGCTACCATCACTTGTGTTTGGTAAACACTCAAAAGCAGGCTGAGGAAAGTGGAAAAAAAGGAAGCTCATTGAAAGCCATTGGTGTAGAAGCTGGAGGCAGCTAACTGGAAGTGGGTGCATCCTCTGTGACTGGTTTGGGAAGCATATTTGGCTTTCCCTGGTTGGTCCTGAGTTGGAATAAGAGGCAAAAATAGGAAAGCTGGTAGTTACTGAACAAGGTCTGAGCCTTCTGCACTCATTGCAGCAGAGGCTATGGTTTGGCACCCTGGACTGGTTACCGAAGAGGTTGTGGGTCAGCGTTCTATTGTCTGATATTTTTTTCCACTTGTCATGTCCTGCCATAACTGTCATATACATTCTTTATTTACACATATGGTCTCTCATACCAAATGCCAGATACCATCATTTCATTTAATCTTCACAACAATACTATTAAAAAGGACATAGTTTTACTGTCTCTCAAAAGAAGAAACTGAGGCAAGTTGTTCAAGGTTCCAGGGATATGAAGTGGCAGGACTAGGTCTTGGATGTTAAGAAGTCTGACTCAGAAGCCCTTCTATCTATCCTAGAGGTTGTAAAGTGGTATTGCACTGTGATTTTGATTTGCAGACAAATGATAATGGACATCTTTTTATGTGCTTATTTGACATTTTTATATCTTGGAGAAATATCTTCCTTTTCAGGTGTTTTGAAAATTTTCAGTTGGGTTATTTGTCTTTCTATTAGTGAGTTGTAAAAGTTCATTATCTATTCTAGATACAGGTCCATTATTAGCACATAACTGAAAATAATTTCTCCCATTCTGAGGTTTCAGTTTTCACATTCTTAATAATGTCATTTGAAGCACAAAATTTTTAATATTGATGAAGTCCAATTTAACTATTTTTTTGATGCCCACGTTTTTGATGTCATATCTAAGAATCCTTTGCGAAATTCAAAAACATGAATATTTATCCCTATATTTTCTTCTAAGAGTTCTATAGTTTTAGTTCTCATATTTAGTTCTTAATCTGTTTTGAGTTAATTTGTATATATCATGTGAGGTAAAGTCCAACTTCATTCTTTTCTATGTGATTATCCAGTTGTCCCAGCTCTGTTTGCTGATGAGACAGTATTAATAGCCTTTTCTCATTAATAGTCTTGGCATGCTTGTTGAAGATCAGATGACCACAGATTTATGAGTTTATTTTTGGACTCTCAATTCTATTCCTTAGATCTGTATGTCTGTCTGTCCCAAACTGTCCTGATTATCATTGCTTTGTATTGACAGAAAGTTTTGAAATCACAGAAGTGTGAGTCCTCCCACTTTGTTCTTCTTTTTCAAGATGGTTTTGGCTATACTTGGTCCCTTGTAATTCTATAAGAATTTTAAAATCAGCTTTGAAATTTCTACAAAGAAATCAGCTGAGATTCTGATAGAGATTGTGTTGAATCTGTAAATTGGTTGGGAGAGTATTGCCACACTAACAATATTAAGTCTTCCCATCCCTGAACATAAATGTTTTCTATTTTTTAGAACTTCTTTAATTTCTTTCAATGTTCTGTAGTGTGCAGAGCATAAGTTTTGCACATCCTTTGTTAAATTTAATCCTAAGTATTCTATTCATTTTGATGATATTGTGAATATAATTGCTTTCTTAATTTTATTTTCAGAATTGCAAGTGTACAGAAATACAATTGATAACTGATTTTGTGTACAAATCTTATATCCTGAAACCTTGCTGAACTCATCTTTTAATTCTAGAAGTTTTTCAGTGGCTTCCTTAGGATTTTCTATATAGAAGATCATATGATTTTTTTTTCCCTCCTTTACTGCCTTATCTTTCATTAAGTGAATATTTCCTAATATGTTTTAATTTAATTAATGGTGGTTATGCTATAGTTTGTGTGTACTTTATTAGTGGTTGCTCTAGGATTTACCATATGCATTTTCTCAAACTCAGTTTCAGATTTATACTAGCTTAATTCAAGTGATATAAAGAAATGCTACTCCTATATGGCTCTGTTCTCTTTGCTACCTTTTGTAGTATTATTTTTATACACACTGTATCTGTTAATATTATTAGTTTGCTTGGGCTGCCATAACAAATTACCACAGATTGAGTGGATTAAGCAACAGAAATTTGCTCCTAGTTCTGGAGGCTAGAAGTCCATGATGAAGATGTCAGTAGTTTGGTTTCTCCTCATGCTTCTCTCCTTGGCTTACAGATGGCTGCCTTCTCACTGTGTCCTCACACGGTCTTCCCTCTGTGCACATACATCCCTAGCGTCTCATTTTGTGTTCAAATTTCCTCTTCTAACAAGGACATCATCAGATTAACTTAGGGCCCACTCGAATGGTCTCATTTTAACTTAATCATCTCTTTAAAGGTCCTATCTCCAAATATAGTTACCTTCTGAGTTAATAGGGGTTAGGGCTTCAAGATATGAATTTGGAGGGAACACAATTCATTCTATAACAGCCATATAATCCATGCCCTACTCTATACTATCCATCAAGCCCCATCTCCATCAGTCTATACTCCAAATTGTAGTTGAAGTGATCTTCAAAAAAAATGGAAATTTGATAACACGATGGGCATGCATAAAGCCTTTCCACAGATTCTATTTACTTTCAGATCAAAATATGACCTTCATCAAGACCTACATGCTTGACAGTATAGCACAGTGTTTAAAAGAGCCAACTCTGAAGCCTGAATATTAGGTTAAAATCCTAGTTTCCCTACTTACCAGCCCTCAATTTGATAAACTTGTTATTTCATTTCTCTTAGCCTCAGTTTCTTCATGTATAAAATAATAGTTTTTATTATAGGTTGTAATTGTTGTGAAGCTTCCTTGGTAGGGATTAAATGAGATAATCCATGTAAACTGTTCAGCACAGAGTAAAAGTTTAAAAATGGTCATTTATTAGTATTTAGCTCTAAATTGACTTATTTTGTACGTCTTCCCTATTTCTACAGTCTCACCACACTTGTCTTAATTCTTAGAAATGTACGTCAGAATATATGCTCTTTGACAATTCCAGAATATCATATAAATGGAATCATATGTTGTGCAACATTTTGAGACTGGATTTTTTTATTTAGCATAATGCATTGAAGATTCAGCCAGGTTGTCCTGTGTATCAGCAGTTTCTTCATTTTTGCCACTGGGCAATATTTTCATTGTAGGTTGTACCACAATTCGTTTATCCACTTATTCACTGACGGTCATTTGGGTTGTTTCAGTGTTTGGTGATTATGTGTAATGCTACTAAAAACATCTAAAGACATTTGCATACAGGTTTTTGTGCGAACATAAGTTTTCATTTCCCTAGTATAATTATCTAGAAATAGAATTGCTGGGCCATATGGTAGGTGTAGGTTGAACTCTGTAAGAAACTGTCAAACTTTTCCTGAGTGTACCATTTTTTATTCCCACCAGCAAGGTGTAAAGGACTTCCTATGGCTCTGTATTCTAACCAGCACTTGTGCTTTTAATTTGAATTTCTTTAATTACTAATAATTTTGAACACTTTTAATATGCTCACTTGCCACTTATATCCCTTTTTTGGTGAAGTGTCTCTCCAAATATTTTGCCCATTTAAACGATTGAGTTATTTTCTCATTTTTTCAGATTTGAGAGTTCTTAATATATTCTGATATATATTTCAAATATTTTTCTCAGTCTGTGACTTTTTTTCTCAACAGGATCTTTAAAAAAGCAAAGGTTTAAAACGTTGATGATATCCATTTAGTCATTTTTTTCTTTTATCAATTACGATTTTTGTCTTATATCTAAGAATTCTTGCCTACCCAAGGTAATGAAACTTTTTCCTATTTTTTCTTTTCTACTAAGTGTCTAGTTATGTTTTAACTCTTAATTATTCTTTATTCTTCAGGTCATACGTCACTCTCTCAGGGAAGCCTTCTCTAACTTCCCAGACAAGATCAGATCCCTGTGTTATACATCTTTAGAGCATTTTAAACATCTTTACCATATTTATCTCAGTTTAAAATTATACATGTTCTATGATTATTTGCTAAATGTCTGCCATTCCTCCTGATTGTACCTCACTGGAGTCTATCTTTGCTTACCATTATATCACTGAGTCTAGTACAGTTTACTTCATAGAAATTGAATGAACAAATGAACAGAAGAATAAGCAAATGTGTAAGTGCCACTATACACCGTGAAAAACTGTATTAAGAGAAAGTGTTTTCATCCTAAGTCCCTTGGCTACTTGAGCTCAACAATTTGTTATGAAAGAATGAGGTCAAGCTGAAGTTATTACCACATTTCTGCTCCAGGGCCTATGCTAGAGGAAAAAATATAGGAAGAGGGCTAACATTAATTTAGGGTCTATTATGTCTCAGGCATTTTGTGTAAAAAAAAATCTGAGGCTAAAAGGTGTTAACCTTGACCTTGACCATTGCCACTTTTCTAATAAATTGAGAAACTGGGACATAGCTCAAAGCTGGACTCCAAACTCAATGCTTTCTTCCTATTCTGTGCTGCCTCCCCATCACTTTCCTTCCCAAAATAAAGACTTAAAAGTTATTTTTCAAAAACCTATGTAGTTATCAGAATGTACCAATCTGAAGGCCTATCAGATGCATCTTGAGAGGTTTATAGGTCATTTTTTTTCTTTTTAGATGTTCCTTGAGAGGATAATAAAACATCTTAATACAAAAAGCCCATCCTGTCCTATCTTCTAGGCAAGATGCTGGTATAGTCACCCTGAGTCACCTAATGATGAAAAGACCTGCAAGTTGTATCAAAAGATTAGAGAGCCTAAAAAAGCTGCTTCTCATGGTGAGAATGTGGACAAGCTCTTAAACCTTATATAAATTAATCAGTTAATAAATAGTGCCCACATCATAGAATGGTTATATAGAACAAGGCTATGAGTCTTATAAAGAAAGAGCATGATGCCCCACAGGTAACAGACCTCAGCAAATGACCCACAGCAAAAGGGGTTGCCCTCACTGATAAAAAGACTGTAAGAAAGGCCCACACCATGGGAAAAGAGGCATTTCCTTGACTTGCTAGTCTCTGAGCCAGCTCTCGAGGTATTGTTGAGAATCCTGGCTAAGAAGCCTCACTTATTACCTGAAGGCTATACCTGAGTCCAGCAGCAAGGAGCCTTCTTCTCTGGTTGGAAAGACATTATTGCTCAGGCATCTTCAGGCCATTCCAATGTTCCAAGGCTGAGCCTGGCTTATACCCTAGGAATCGTAGAGACTGTAGGTCTTTCTAGGTAAGGTTTTCAGACTGGAGATTCAAGCACTAACTCGAGGGCTCAGTTCTGATCAGGGCCAGAACCTCTTGAGATGGGAACACATCTAGATTCTCCACATTGCCTGCTCTGTGAGTGAAAGTACTACCTATAGCCTGGCATGAACATTCTAAGCCAATGCTTCTCAAACATTAAGTGCACAGGCATTATCTGAGAATATTGTTAACAAGCAGATTCTAATTCAGATTAAGTCTTCATTTTTAACAAACTACGTGGATCACACTTTGAGTAACAAATATCTAAGCCACTGGTTCTTAAACTTCAACGAGCATCAGAATCACTTGAAGTCTTGTTAAACGCCTGCCCCACTCCCAGAGTATGTGATTCAGTAGGTTCAGGGTGTGGCCCCAAATTCTGCATTTCTAGTAAGTACCCAGGTGATACTGATACTGTACTTTGAGAAGCTTTACTCTAAGACATACACAAAAAGGCCACTATGTTGCAGAATCTCATATTCATGTGATTCACCTGAACTGATAGGCCTAGACTTGTGTATTGTTCTGGTTTCCTGTGACAACTGTGCTTTCAGTCTCACACCTTTTCTTATATCACTTTGGTCTTCTGCTTTAGTGCCTCAATTTCCTTACCACTGCAGCTTCTGACTGACAGCTCCATTTCCTTTGCTTCAAGTCAACAAAGTAGGAGGGACTAGAGAGCATGGATACTGGATGGCATGATTCACTGGAAGGCTGTCTTTGCAGACTAGCTACCATATTGCTCCTCTATTCCAACGAACTAGGCCTGACAATATAATTCAGCAGAGATACCACTTAGATAAAGCACCATCCTTAGATACCACTTAGATAAAACATCCACCATGTTCTGAAAAAAAAGGTAGAAAGGACTCCTAGAAGAAGCAATAGAAAACTAGTTCTATCATATCACCCACCAAGGGCTCTGTCCTGGGTCTCACTCCCACCATGACAGCCCCCCATTTTTACATCCTTTCTTCATTTTATCAGTGATCCCTGAGGGAAAAGATGGAGTGGGAGCAGCACATGTTCTTTTATTGAACTAAAAACAAAAGTTGTTTTCGGCCTTTAACCTATCCCATCCTCTCACCCAGACGGGCCCCTCCTGAGCCTAGTCTGTAGCTCAGCTCTGCAATGCCTAAAGAGACCTGTCACTGCAGCCCCAGACAGCTGCTGGCAACCAGTGGGAGATGTGACAGACATTTCTCCTCCAGGCTTTTCATGTGGAGTCACTCTTTTCTGTCAAATCTGTCTGTCTGCACTTGACCTTTCAGTGAAAAGCATGTAGCTCTGTTAACAAGGCTTTCCTGGATAGGAAGTGATTAAACCCACTGCCACTGCCGCAGCTTCCACACTGTGTGTGCTCCACTCTTTGACACCGCATGATACCACACTGGGGTCCATTTCAGGTGCACTTGAGGGCAAGTTTTCTTCATACTTCACGTACAAATTCAGCTGGATGTGTTCTCCATATGACAAGCATTTTGGAGTATAATATTCAGTTCTCTGCTACCTCTTAATAATATTAATTAATCTGTTCCCTAGAGAGCCAAATGGAGTCGGTAATTATAGAAAAGAAAGTGATAAAGATCAACTACTTATTTTCCCAACAAACCTTCTCAGCTAGCTGATGATTAAATCTTTACTGGCATCATCATACCAATTTTGAAGGGGTTATATATTAACAAAACATGTTAGTAATTTCTATGAATTAAACACCTATATTTCACCTTTCATGTGTCAGGCAGTGTTCTAAGTGCCTTATATATAATAGTTAATTGAATTCTCACAACAACTAAATAAATTTGGCACTGTTATTAGTCCCAGAAATATTTCTACAACCTACATATAATCTTGTCACATTTTGCTTACAACCCTGTCACGATACTCTACACTGTCCGCATAATGGACAAATCCCCCGTCTTGGTATATAACTTTGTCTGTGATCTGCCTCTGTCCTCCCTGCAGCTGCATTTCTCAGCTTTGGTTTCCCTCTCCAGCCACACCTGATTACCTGTCTGGTGTCACACTGGATCATGACTTTTCTTCCTTCTCTGACTTTGCTCATGCCTTCTCCTTCACCCGGAAATGGCCTTTCTCCACTAGGTTGTTTCCTCTTCTTTAAGGTATGATTCAAGTTTTATCTCCCCAGGTTTACTTTTATGTCCGTCTTCCCTCTTCCCACAACCCTACCATTTATGCCCCCAATTGTTTTGTTTGTTTGTTTGTTTTATAAACTTATTTATTTATTTACTTTTGGCTGTGCTGGGTCTTCATTGCTGCGCGTGGGCCTTCTGTAGTTGCAACGAGCGGGGGCTACTCTTTGTTGTGGTGTGCGGGCTTCTCACTGCAGTGGCTTCTCTTGTTGCAGAGCACGGGCTCTAGGCGTTGCTGGCTTCAGTACTTGTGGCTCGTTGGCTCTAGAGAACAGGCTTAGTAGTTGTGGTGCACAGGCTTAGTTGCTCCGCGGCATGTGGGGTCTTCCCGGACCAGGGCTCGAACCCATGTCCCCTGCATTGGCAGGCGGATTCTTAACCACTGCGCCACTACGGAAGTCCCCCAGTTGTAGTCTTTGATTATTCATCTGTCTCCTCCACTACATCATAAATTCCTCAGAGGCCAGAGATGTCTTTCAACTCTATGTCACCAGAGCTTACAACAGGGTCAGGGGTCCTGAGTCCTCACTGAAGAAATGAATAAAACGATATGTATGTATATACATATATATATATATATGTATATGTCTCTTTCCCCCATCTTAAGATGGTTCTTGTGAGTTGTAAATAGCTTAGAAAGATTGTACTTTCAGCAGTTAGGTCCAGTGGAGACACAGCATAGCTCTAGGGTCAGCTATATCTGGCTGAAACTGTAATTCTTGCAATTCAATATTTTAATGGTTTGGACTAGAGCCAGACAGGTTTTCGTTTGTTTGTTTTTTGGTTTGAGTTTTTCTTCCCCCCCAAACAGGCCTTATCCAGGTATTTTCTGACATTTACAGCAGCCTGGTAACAGCTTCTAAGTAACACATAACATCCAAGACTTAAAGTTTTCAAGCATTACAGAGCAGGTAGGGGCTCTTTCCTCTTTTGTCCCTCCAGGCCAAGAGCCTAGATGCTAAGCCCATCCTTGCTGGTTAAGGTTGGAAAGTGTGGGTATTGGCTTAAGTTTAATTAAAGAAAAAATATACGTTTAAACATTTCACAAAGACTAAAATTGCAAACTGTGGTTTCCTAACCCAAATCAGGAACAGTCTAACCTAGAGTGAGGTGAGAATGGTGAGGGAGAAGCAAAGAGGGGAGAGGTGAGAGTGACCACCTCTTCTCTCCCTCCTCCAGACCTCACTTCCTCCTGGGCTGCCATCCCGATACTTGAACGTAGAGACTGCAGATGTCAGCACGCATAGTCACAAAGCGTGGGGACTTCCACATCTTAGTTACTGGGCCCAAAAAACTTTGCACAGTGCAGACTGGCTCAGCATGCGACCACTCACACAAATCAATTCTTTCTCTAGTTGAGTCAAAGAGCAAAAGACATGTGAGCAAGAGGACAAATTAATAAGAACAAGACTTTATGTATATGTAGTTGGGAAAAGAAAGATAAGAGCCCATTGAGGCAAATGGGAAAGGGGAAGCTAGAGGCAACAGTGAGTGTCCTGCCAACCCTGGCCCAGAGCTTGAGTCTGCCAGGCTAACAGTCAAAACCAAGAATGGCTTGGTTGATGATACGTACAGAGCTCTTTTCTATTCTACACAATGGAATGTCAAGTCCAGTGTGTTGACACCTGGCCGGCCTCATCTGCCCCACACCTTCTAACACACATCTATCCTGTACACACACATATCCTAAGGCACTGGGCCTCAGCTTACTTTAGGAAGATAAAGGACAGGTTAAGTTTGCTTGACATAGCCAAAAGGTATTAAGACCCCGCCCAGCAGAGCAAGGTCCATTCGTGGGGTCCCATGGTGACCTGCCATTTCCAAAGGAAGCCTCTCCTGCTTAGTTAATGAGATCCTAGATATTGCACTAGAAGAAAATGAATGGGTTGGAGGCCTAAAACTTGTCTCCAATGAAGCCCTGGGCAAGTGATAAAGGTAGCTTGAAAGAAAGACTGCTGCTTGCTGTGCACATACCAGAGGCATAATTGCTCTGAACAAAGGTAGTGGCAAAAGTGCTTCCAAACATAGGTATTTTCTCAGTAGTGCTGGCTTCTCCAAAGTCAAAGGAGGGTACTCCGGATGGGTGGATTTCTGGTGTTGTGACAAGGTGAGACTAGAAGTGTCTCCCTAAAACTGCAGGGCATTTTCCCCTCTGACTGAAGCAGATGTGCTCTGGCTATAGCTCCCCCTGTATTCTGAATACACGCATGAATGGTGGTGTCTCCAGGCACAGATATGATACTGGCCCTTCCTATTGCACCACCTGTGATCTGGACACATGGGTCTCAAATGCTCTGACGGAAGAAGGCAGGAGCACAGTGGCCTCCAATCAGAGGTATGATGCTACCAATTCCCACTGCACCATGAATACTCTGGACAGGTGAGCCTTAGGTACTATGAATGAAGATGGGACCAGAAGCATCTCCAAGCACAGGGATGGTGCTCTCCCCTCTTATTGCACCACCTGTGTTCTGGACAGGTAGGCCCAGGTGGTCTGACTGTAGGCAAGAAGAGTATTGACTCCAAGCACATGTATGGTGCAGGCCCTCTGAATTCATCAGATGTGCAGTGGCCAGGAAGTTCCCAGGAGTCCTGACAAAAGGCAGGAAGAGAAGTATCTCCAAATACCAATATGGTGTTCACTCCTCTGATAACAGATGTGCTCTGACCAGAAGGGCCACAGGCGATCTTGTGATCACAAGGAGGAACAGAACTGTCTCCTAGAACATGTTTCTCTTCAGTGGTACTGTCTCCTCTTATAGTAGCAGGTGTGCTCTGGATGGTCATGGGGAGATGAGAGGAGAACCCGAAGTGCTCTGACCATAGGCAGGAAGGAAGGCAGCATGTTCTCTCCTGAGACAGATTTGCTTTCCATAGAGCTGGCCTCTCCAACTGCAACCAGTGCAGGACCCTGATGCTCAGATCAAGCCTTTCCCAACACAAGCAGTGGTGCAGGGTGTCCCTCCCAGTTCTGGATCAAGCTAAGTGCTCCAGACAAAGAAGCAAGACCTGGGACCCAAGGCAGCCACACTGATCCCAAAGCTGCTGCTACTCATAGGGGCTACAGGTCCCATAAAAGTAGATGTGTGTACAGTGGTGTTGGCTAAAGCTTACCTTCTGCTCCCAGTGCTGGGTATTTTGATGGCAGCACCAAAACCAAAAGCAGTGGCTGCACCAATGAGGAGAGCACTTGGGGTGTCACAAAAGGCCAGCTGGGTACTGACAGGGATGCCAAAAGTGGAACATAGGGAGGTCGAGAAAACGACAGAACTGTGCTGCTAGTGGGTGGCTGGGCTGCAAGAGAGGTTAAGTCTGGAGTTTGTACTGATGCTGCAGAAATTCCAAAAGGGAAAGAGCTGTCACAGTTGGTGGCTTCAGGCCGAGGCCCATCAGGACACCTAAATATGAGCTGGGTGGTTTCTCTTGGGTCAAAGGAAAGGTTGACATTTGCATTTAGGCCACTGACTGTGCAGGCAGCTGGTGAAGACTAGTGCTGAAGCAGCACAGCCACTGGGCAGCACGTTCTCAGAACAAGCAAGTGCCACAGAAAAGGGAAAGGAGTTCTCACTGGAAGCAGGGGAAGACCCCTGGGAGATGGCAGCCAGCGAATGGACTGTGGTATCCATATCCATACTTCATCAGAGCCAAAGGCAAGCTTGGATGCAAAGGTGTCGGCTGCTGGAGTGGAGGCAGCTGGGGAAGCAGTGATGGAGAAGCCAGTACATACAGAGGCACTGAGGAGAGGAGCTCCTGGCTACTGCCCATCAGGGGCACCCAAAGTAGGCCAGAAGGGAGGTTGAAAGTTGGGGTGGACTGCTGACCACACATGCAGGTAGGCTGGAGATATCTGCTCCACAGTGCAATGGGCCTGGACAAATGGGAGGGAGCTCACCTCCAAGCCAGCGGAGATCCGAAGATGAAAGCCTGGGATGGTGAAGTGGTGTCCAGGTCGGCTGTACCAAAGTCCAAAGCAGGAGGGCTGGACGAGTCAGACATGCTGGCTGTGAAGGTGCAAGTGACTGGGAAAGCAGAGATGAGCTTGACGGGGAAGACAGGGTGCTGGTGGGAGGCTGGAGGAGGGGTCTAGAAGACCAAGGGAGGAGAATCCACACACATAGGCACAGGTGACCCCCAGTCTGCAGAAGGAAGGCCTGAAGAAGAGGGCTGAGTGGGTAGGAGGTGAGTGGAGGTCAAAAGTAGAAGACACGGTGGCTATGCTGAGGCAATGGGGATGCAAAGGGCCACTCGGTACTCATCTCTAAGGAGAATCCCAAATTAGTGCCTTGGCCTTGAACAGAGAAAGAGATTCCACAGGAAAAGCAATAGAAGGGGAGTTAGGAATTATGCATCTCATTTCACAATCAATATCTGGTGTGAGGGAAGGTACCAGAGCAGACAGGACTGGGTGCCGGGCAGGCAGTTGAGCCAAGTCAGTGACAGGTAATGTGGCTGCGGCCGGGATCTGCAAAGGAAGTGGGTGAGGGCAGGAAGTCTGCAGCCCCCGGCGCAGGCAGGGAGAAAGAAAAGACAGGCTCTGCAGTCTGAAGGGGCTTTAGTTTGATTGTCTTGGACCCTGTGGTTCCACTGGTGCTCAGCTTTCTTCTCCAAGCCTAGGTCTCCACCAATGACTATACAAGGAAGCTTCAGGGGGTGGGGGAGGGGAGAGGAGTATAGGTCACCTTGATCTCACAAAGTGGCACCACCGGCAGCAGCGGCAGCTGAGGCAGCACCAGTGACAAGGACATTTTCCATTTCCAGGACCTTCAACTGGAAGATGCGGGTGGAGGATTCCTGCTGGACAGAGTCCCTGGCAACTCTTCTCCCTGTGTCTTCTTTCCTGGCATCAGTGAGGCCAGAGAACTGGGCCAATGGCTTGGCCTTTATTCAGCATTTCCTGTCCACCTCTTGGGTGGCAGGGAGCCAGATGCAACTAGCCAGAAAGCCCTGCTGCCCCTGGATCATTCCTGCAAACACACAGGACACCACTGGCAGGGCTGTAATGAGATGGTGATGGCAGGGGATCTTGGAGGAGGAGTTACTAGACATCTGGGATTTTTTCTGGGAGCTTGGAACTGAGGTTTTCCTTCAGAGGTCTGGTGCTCTCCAGGAGCCTAGGTGCAGCTGGTACCTACTCATTGCTATGGAGGACCATTTGTCTAATGGTCCTCTTCTTTTGCTATGCCTTTCTAGCAATTTCTTAGAGGCCTAGGCTCAGTCTACTTTTGTCAGGACTTGGGGTGGGTGGTGCATGACTGGAGAGCTTGGGCTTCATAGAGGGGTTTGGCAGCTCACAAGGCAGAAGGAGTCCCTCTGTGGTCTGAAAGAGGTCTCTTCCCCATTCCTGAGTGGCTGGTCATCTGGCAATTGTCAGCAAATAGCACCAACTTTTTTGAATAGTCCAGCCATGACACCTCAGCTGGACTCACCAGCGCTTCGAACTTCTGGCTCCAGCAGGTGTGTGGCACCAGATGGGCCCCATGCGGCATGGAGAATCTTAGTGATCGCTGATGCCTGAGTGGGCAGAGCTGGTACCCACTGGGCATAGGGTCTGCAGGTTCCTTGGAGTCAGGCCGTGTGTGGTATCTTTGGTCCTCTGTGTCTGCATCAGCCGGCCCTTTCCACCAGGGGTCACGGGAGGGCAGATGGCTCAAAGCCAGGGCTCTGGAGCAACTCAGAACCCATGCAGGGACCCAAGGGACTGGGCTCTTGCAAGGGCTGAGTAGGACAGACAGTAGCTGGAGGGGGAAGTAGGAGGCACCAGGATGGCTGCCTCATGGCAAATGCTAAGGTGAGAGGGGAGATCAAGCAGCACAGGTCATGAGATCTCTCAGCCTCTTTCCTTCCAAGGCCACCTCAGATGACACTGGTCCTCCTTTTAGGATGATGGAAATGGTTATATCTTAATTACCTTGGTGGGTACAAGAATGTATACATTTGTCAAAACTCACCAAACTGTGTACTTCAGGTAAGTGCCTTTATTTCATGTAAAGTTTACCCTAAAAAGGTTGATTTGAAAAACATTTGATGCAAGGGCATATACAATATCATTTTAAAGGTATTGTTTTATGGGCAGATACTGCTACACGGATGAAATGGACAAAAACCATGGCAAAAAAGGTGAAAGTCTGTTCATAACTGTTACAAGAATTTACAATACATTTTAGAAAATCCAGTCAGAGAAGGTAACATTAACGCGGTGGTATGGCAGGCAATAGGAAGGCAGGCATTGCGTGTGTGGTAGGGGTGGGGGAAGGCAAGCAAGCGTGGGAAGAAGTAAAGCAAAACATCAAGCAAGCTGATGCAGAAAAGGCTTGACGAACATACGCACAGAAGCAGCTCGCACTTCTCATAGTGTCTATTCCAACATCCGCCGATGAGGAGACCATGGACTATGGGCACCCAACTGCTGGGACACATGCCTAGACTGTGGGACCCTAACTCAAGCTTCTTCAGTCAGATCTTCTCTCTCTGGATCAAGTCAGTACAGAGAAGAGAGAGAATAGCTCGGCTATCAGAACGCTATTATGGGTGGGGCTGTCCTGACTCCCCTCACCTGACAAATCCCTGGCACCAGTTTACCTAGGTAACCCTCCCCCTCTACCAATCCTCATAGGTTAGGGTTCCAGACACTGCATCCTCCAGACTGACAATCTGCTAAAGCAAAACCAAAATCAATATTCTCCAGAAGATTTTGAGAGGCCCCAGGATCTCACAGCATATTATTCAAAATGTCCAGAACATATTCCAAAATTACTCACCACAAAAAGAACAAGCAAAACCTAACACTCAGCAGATGCAAACTCTGAAATTACACAAATGCTAGAATGTCAGACAAAGTCTTTAAAGAAGTTACCATAACCATGTTGCAAGATGTAAGGACAACCACTCTTTGATAGAATGGAAAGGTAGAACTTCTCATCAAGGAAAGAGTAGCTATAAAAAAGAGCCAAATTTGAGAACCACAATATATAATACATTAAAAAATTCTGCATAGTGGCTCATTAGCAAAATGGAAATACCAGAAAAAAAGAGTCAGTGAACATGAAGATAGATTAACAGAAATTTTCTAATCTAAACAACAAAGAAAAAAGGACAGGGAAAATATTAAGGGAGATTCAGAGACCTATAGGAAAATATCAAAAAGGCTAATATTCAAGCCATCTGAGTGCCAGAATGAGAGGAAAAGAAGGTGCTTACATATAGGGAGAGATAGAAAGTTAAAATGAACCTTAAAGTGTTGTATTAGAAATGGAAATAACAGTAAAAATTTAGAGTCTTAATATAGATGACTCATAAGTATCAAAATAGGCGTGTTTGTGTGTGTGTATGTATATTTCCTGGTTCTGTCTGCTAGAAAGGACTTAGCAGCAAGGACAGCCTAGTAGTAATGAGTGTAGCTAGCACTCAGTTCTTAGTTTCTAAAGGCCATTCTTCAATACAAGGACCCAGTGGTCCTTAGAGAAATGGCTGATTTCAGACTGGGCTGGAAAAGTTCAGATGAATCTGAAATACTCTGTTGTACCAGAAAGTAAAGAAATGCTCATAGAACAGTTGGGTATGTCAACACAGCACAAAAGCCCGCTTGAAGGTGCTCCCACTGATCAAATCAAGGAAAAGTATTATCAAAATAATAGTTACAGATTATTACTCATTCGATAAAATAAAAATCTAGGGCTTCCCTGGTGGCGCAGTGGTTGAAAGTCTGCCTGCCAATGCAGGGGACACGGGTTCGTGCCCTGGTCCGGGAAGATCCCACATGCCGTGGAGCGGCTGGGCCCGTGAGCCGTGGCCGCTGAGCCTGCGCGTCCGGAGCCTGTGCTCCGCAATGGGAGAGGCCACAACAGTGAGAGGCCCGCGTACCGCAAATAAATAAATAAATAAATAAATAAATAAATAAATAAATAAATAAATAAATAAATAAATAAATAAATAAATAAATAAATAAATAAATAAATAAATAAATAAATAAATAAATAAATAAATAAATAAATAAATAAATAAATAAATAAATAAATAAATAAATAAATAAATAAATAAATAAATAAATCTAGGAGTCTGTGGAGATACAAGCAAATAAATGCAAACATTCTGCATTTTAAAAGTACATTTAAAAATCAATACATAAATACATTAGATGGCAGGAAAATCTATCTTTTCACCAGAATGTCAACTAATAAATATAGAAGGAATGATGAAGTTAGTAAATCACCATTTGATAACAATTATATAATTAATTGAGTGAAGTATGAATTACGAATAGATTCTAAAACTTATGGGTGAAAGTATGATGAGAATTAAAATATTTACATAGTTTCAAAGTTTATTAATTACAAATAGAAAAAATAATAATCTTAAGTGAGAAATCTGGAAAACACACATATTAACCAAGTATCAAAGCTATTATCAGTAATGGGGCAAGTTAACAGTATGTTCTCACTGGTGTGACACACTGAAGAATATACTTACTACATCACTGCTTTGATATTTCTGCCAAAAATGTATAATTTTAATCCAGTCGTGAAGAAATAACAAAATGAAAATGAAGGATGTGCCACAAAATACATGGCTTGAACTTTTAAAAATGCCAACCTCATGAAAGTCAAGGAAAAACTAAGAAACTATTCTGAATTAAATGAATCTAAAGGGACATGACAACTAAATGCAATATGTGATCCTAGAGTGGCTCTAGGACCAGAAAAATAATTACTTCATCTACACCCACCTTTGGCCATAAAGTATCTTATTAGGACAGTTGATGAGACTTGATCAAGGTCAATAGAGAATTATAATAATATCCACCAATGTGAATTTTGAAAACTTTAAATTGCACTATGATTATGAAAGAGAATGATCTGGGTTTGTAAAGAAATACACACTGAAGTATTTAAGGAAAAGAGGCATTGTACAAACAATGTGTTATCAAATACAAAGTAGAAGATGTAATGGAGAAAAATAAACCACTTACAATTGCAACAAACTCTGAGATGTGAAGGAATAAATGTGTATGCATTATAAAATATCATAGAAATAAATAGGTAGATTTACTGTTTTCATGGATAGGAAGAATCAGTATCCTAAAAATTTCGATTCTTCCTAAGTAATCTCTAACACCAATAGAATTCAATGTATTTCAATGGTATTGTTTGTAGAGTTAGACAAACTCACTCTAAAATGAATTCATACCAATAAGGAAAAAGTAAACAGATAATCTAAAAAGAATGGGACATGACTGGATCTTCCTTCATAATCATTAGTACGGTAGTTAAGATAGCGGGGTATTAACACAACAAACAAAACTAGATTGTATTAGGGCTGCCATAACAAAATATTATAGAGTAGGTGACTTACACAACAGATTCCTTTTCTCACAGGTCTTCAGGTTAGAAGTCCCAGATAAAGGTACCAGTTGATTCAGTTCCTGGTGAGCACTCTCTTCCGGGCTTGAAAATGGCCACCTACTTAATGCATACTCAGGTGGCCTTTCCTCTGTAGCACTTGTGGAGAGAAAAAGAGAGTGTGTGAGCTCTGGTGTCTCTTCCTCTTCACATAAGGGCACCAGTTGTATTGGATTAGGGGCTCAGCCTTATGATCTCACTTAACTTTTATTTCTTCCCTATCTCCATGTAGAGTCATACAGGGATCCCCTCATCTTGAAATTCAATCAAATTCCTCTTCCTCCACCATTAATATCAAACCAAGTGCCCCTTCCCTCCTACAGCTGATCCCTAACCAAGTTCTTCTTAGTCATTTTTCTTTCTCTTTCATCATGCTGTCCTGTGGCTACAAATCTCTACTTGTCTGTATTGTATTTGGAGTTTAGCCTCTCTTCCTCCGCCATTAATATCAAACCAAGTGCCCCTTCCCTCCTACAGTTGATCCCTAACCAAGTTCTTCTTAGTCATTTTTCTTTCTCTTTCATCATGCTGTCCTGTGGCTACAAATCTCTACTTGTCCGTATTGTATTTGGAGTTTAGTCTCTCTTCCCTATGGCAATAGCTTATTCCCTATTTTATTCAATAAAATCTGTCTTGCTGTTTTTAACAAAGGTCAAATAACTTTCAGATTTAAACGGAAACTTGAATCTTAGGGGATATGGAATATTAAAGAACAAAAAGAGGAGGTAGACAGACAAGTGATTTTACACATTCACACTGTGACTAATGATGATGATAAAAATGAAATTAAAACCGTATTTTATACCAAAGGTTAAAATGTCTGTTATTTTGTACTATAAATTAAAAATAAATTTCAAATGAAATAAAAACACAAAAATAGAAACTTCAATATTTTAAATGTAGTATTAATTAAAACTTAGTTGAATAAAGCACAAGTTTCAGTATTAGGAACCTTGAGACGCTACAACACCTTAGAGAATGTAAAGCCTTGGATTAACCATTAGCCTTTGCTTGAGTAGATAAGAAGATCAGTGATTATTTACATACCAGTTACCATGAAATATATTGTAACATATTACCATAAAATTTAGTTTCTGCCTAAGCTTGTTTCTTAAAAGAGGCAAAGCACTTTCCTAATATCATAAGTTTCTTTTTAAAAAGCCAAGGACTGTTGACTTCTGACTTTGCAATTATGGATATTTAATATAAGAAACTATGTGTCAGAATGTTTGTTACTGAAAAATGGGTTCGTCCACATGGAATTATAAATTATTTTCCATGCGAGCTTACTCTTACATATTTTGTGATGCTAAGTCTGCTGATTATACAATCATTTATCTTGATAAGAATATCTCAGTAATATTAAAAAAGTACTGTGGGTGCTTGTAAAATTAGAAAAGTATGTAAAATCATTTCTCCTTTCAAAAATCATTTAAATTCTAAAAGATTAACTCCAAAGCACAATGCAGAAACTTGATTTTCCATGACAAGAGGTAAAAACACCTTATGAAAGTCTTAGAAGAATGTGTAGGAGAATATTTTTGCACCCTACAAGAAAGGAAAGATACACACACACACACACACACACACACACACACAAATATGAAGGAAAACACTGATAAAAAAAAAAAAAACTGGGCTTCCCTGGTGGCGCAGTGGTTGAGAGTCCGCCTGC
>NW_020173036.1:2784681-2795487 GCF_003031525.2 Neophocaena asiaeorientalis asiaeorientalis | reverse complement strand
GGGCCCGTGTACCGCAAAAAAAAAAAAAAAAAAAAAAACTTCTGTATGACAAAGACATCATAAACAACAAAGATAAAAATATATTTGGAGAAGGTATTTACAGCATATATAACAGTATCAAGAGCATACAAAGAACTCTCAATTTTCAATTTTAAATAACAAATATCATATAGACTTTTTAAAATGTCACTTGAATAAGTTGGGCATATGACATGAAAAGCAATTCACAAAGGAAGAAACCAAATTACCAAAAACCACGAGAGAAAATCTCACTCCTGATGAGAAGAAAGCCAATTATTTTTTTAAAAGTTACTTTTTTATCATCCTCAGAGTAGAAAATTGTCTGGCATACCTAAAGTTGGCTAGGATTTTAAGCGAAAAGGAAGTCTGCCTTCCTACTAGTGGAAATATCCAAGTATGGAGAGTATTTGGTCTAGTACATTTAAAAACTTAACTGTGTTTTCATGACAACCCCTCAATCCTACATTTGGTAAGTACTTTAGGGAAATCCTGCACACAAACAATAGCAGACATGTCAAGGATGTTTTTGTAACAGGGTACAATAAAAAAATTGACAGCATTTAAACATCCATCAATAAAATAAACTGTGGAATATTCATGTGTTGAAATACCATACGGCACTTAAGATGAACAGACTTGATTTATATATAGCAACATGGAAGGAACTTCAAAACCTAATGTAAAGCAAGAAATTCAAGTTGCATAAAGAGTAATAATTTCTGTATAATTTTAAAATAGAAATACAGAAATTTATATATTAGCTCTTCCCGAATATAGCATAAAAGTATACAGTATATATGCTGATTAATATTAAGCATCAACTTGGCTAGACAATGGTACCCAACGAGATATATGTACCTATATATACATAGACAGAGAGAGGGAGAAGAAGAGAGGGGGCAGGGTTAAGAAACAGAACCCTGATTCATACTGTAATATTCAAGTCTCAAAACATTCACAGAAAATATGTGAAGCCAACTTCCGGTGGGTGATGTGCTTCTAAGGAGGGAGAGAGGCAAATTATTTGGGGCCATTAACAAAAATTGGCTTTACCTATAATGTTTTATTAAAATGCATTATTATATATAATTTTACGTAAGTGTATATATTCATATCTCAAGCAAAAAAATGGCAAAATGCTAACATTAATTAATTCTAGGAAGTAGGAACATGTGATTTCCATCATTCTACTTTTCTGTACCTTCAAGCACAAAGTAAACAAGCACTGCATGAGAGAGCAGTTTTACATTCATCATTAAAATGGTGCTGTTTTGTATGGAGTTCTGATTGAATATTGCCTCAGTGAAATGACCCTCATGCTTCCCTGCAACTGCGCTTTGATTTCATTTCATTCAGCAACATTCAGCCTCCTACGCAGTCACTAATACAGAGGGAAACATGCCCGGGATTGAAAAAGAAAAAGGTTTTGGTAACTAAAATTAAGACATCCAACTGCAAATTAATAACTGAACTCTGGTTTATTCACTAGCTTTAGTTTCTTCCATCCTGATCTGCCTTCTTCACAGTCCAGCCGCTAGGGTACCACAGGTCACCGTGGGAGTTATGATGAGACCATCAGGTGGGACCTCAGCATTTCCTTCCTAATGTAGACAGCGATCATAGCAACTCACAGATTTAACATACACAGAGTTTTGAGCACTCACAGAGTTGCTCTAAGGGTGGAGTCACCGTGCTCACTCTCAGAGGGAAACCTCTTCTCTCCTAAGCAGCTAAACTTGTGTCCCAGATCACAGAATGTCACCTGGTCTGGGTCCATCTTCTAATAAGGTCACTGAAACCTCAGCCTCAGTCCAGTCAGGAGACCTTCTCTCTGATAAAGACTAAGCCTCTTTCCATCAGGTAAATTTTGTCACCTAATGATGGCCAATGTATTTTTATTAGGTTCCAGGTTTGACCAACGACAGGAAATAAACAATTTCGCCTCTCTACAGTATGGCAGATGCAGAGCTGTGCATTTTACTTACTTTGCATAATTTAAATCCCTATGAGACAGGCCATCTCCATTTTAGGAGGAGGTGATTGCAGCACAAAGGCTAAATGGTTTGTCCATATACACATTACTATTATTGATCAGATCCCTGATTTAAACTCAGAGCTGTCTACTTCCAGGGGTTGGGGGGAGGGGATTGATCAAGATGGTGGAGTAAGAGGACATAGAGTCAACCTCTCCCCATGAACACATCAAAAATACATCTATATGTGGAACAATTCTCACTGAAAACTAACTAGGAACTGGCAGAAGGACTCCTGTACGACCAAGGCTGTAAGAAAGATCCACACATAACTGAGTAGGAAGAGAAGAAATTAGATTGAGTTGGGACCTGTGCTGCTGGGAGTGTACTCAGGAAAAGGGACAATGCACCCGTAGACACCTACCCTGGGGAGTGAGCAATGAGAGCCACAGATTGGGTGCCCTGGTCCTGGCGTCCTACGTCAGGGTAGATGAGCCCCCTTGGCCGGTTGGAGGAGAGTTGTTACTAACAGGAGGGCTGTGGGAAGCTTGGACTCTGCTCATGAGGAGTGCAGAAATGATGGTTTGCCCCCAAAGAAGGGTATAGATGGCAGAGAGAGGACTGCTCTAACGGCTTCTGGGTTTTCCGTGACTGCCTCGGCGTGTGCCTAACCCCAAGTTGAGTGAATGCTCCAGCCCTGCTCACTCCAAATCACAGCGTTGTACTGGATCTGGGCAGCCACAGCAGGGGAGAAGACTTGGCCACGGGACTCAGAGATGACACGGTCCCAGGGCAAAGCCTGGGTGGGGTGGGGTGGGGTGGTGGCAGCCATTGTTCATGCTTATTTAAGCAGCACATCAGAAGAATCCTAGAGCAATGAAGGCAGACACTCCACCACAGCTCATAATCCAGTACACACCAAGGGTCCACATGGGCCCCACCTAGCGCTCCAGTGTGGCTCCACAACAGGGCAAGGGGGGGCAGAGGCTGGGGAAAATGATCGCTGTGTGGGACAAAGAGGACTTGCACTGCAGGCTGCATCTGAGCAGAGCAAGGGAAACAATCACGGGCATCTTCACAGGCAGCACATCAGAGACAGCCTGGACCGCTGTCTGCAGCTGACAAGAGCCAAGAGCCTGCATGGGCCTCCCTCGCTTCAGCACTCCCTCCATCTGGGGCAAGTATCTCAGTACTGGGAGAGGGGAAAACACATGCTTAAAGGAAACAGAGCAAGCTCATGCCCAACCCTCAAGGGTCCTGCTCCAGCAACTTGGGATCAGACCTTGCGCCTGATAGGGTAGTGACAGCCACTGACAAGAGGGAAAGTATTGCCTCACACCCAGCTCCGGCACTAGCCATTCCATCTCCAGCCCCACCCCCTACCAAGGTGATAGCAGCCAGCACACTCTGAGGAAAGATGTGACTTTCTTCCATGTCAAATCCAGCTCTCCAAAGACACTGGGCACTTGCAGTCTGTACAGGGATGCTCCCACATAAGAACATCCCTTCAAGACAGCAATAGGTAGCTGTTTCACCTAAATTCATACTGCCAGAGACAGTTCAGCAAAATGAAAAGGCAGAGGAATTGCTCTCAATTGAAAGAGCAAGAGCAAAATACTGAAAAAATAATGAAACGGAAATTTACCAGACAGAATTCAAAGCAGTGGTGATAAAAATGTTAAGAGAATTAGGGAATAGATGAACACAGTGAAAATTAAAAAAAGGAACTAGAAAATATAAAAAAGACTCAATTAGAAATAAAGAATTGAATAACTGAAATTAAAAAAACACACTAGAAGGAATGAATAGCACACTAAGTGATACAGAAGCACACATAGTGATCTGGAAAACTGAATGATGGAAATCACCCAGTTAGCACAGCAAAAAGAAAAATGAATTTTAAAAAATTAAAACAGTTTAAGAGATCTCTGAAGTAATACTGAACATACCAATGTTGGCACTATAGGGGTCTCAGAAGGAGAAGAGAGAGAGAGAAGGGGATCAAAAATGTATCTGATAAAGAAGATGTGGCACATATACACAATGGAATATTACTCAGCCTTAAAAAGAAATGAAATTGAGCTATTTGTAATGAGATGGATAGACCTAGAGTCTGTCATACAGAGTGAAGTAAGTCAGAAAGAAAAAGACAAATACCGTATGCTAACACATATATATGGAATTTAAGGGAAAAAAATGTCATGAAGAACCTAGGGGTAGGACAGGAATAAAGACGCAGACCTACTGGAGAACGGACTTGATATGGGGAGGGGGAACGGTGAGTTTTGACAGGGCGAGAGAGAGTCATGGACATATACACACTAACAAACGTAGTAAGGTAGATAGCTGGGGGGAAGCAGCCGCGGGGCACGGGGATATTAGCTCGGTGCTTTTGGGAGTGGGGGGGAGGGAGACGCAAGAGGGAAGACATACGGGAACATATGTATATGTATAGCTGATTCATTTTGTTGTGGGGCAGAAGCTGGCACACCATTGTAAAGCAATTATACCCCAATAAAGATGTTTAAAAAAAAAAAAATGTATCTGAGGATATTATGGCTAAAAACTTCCTAAACCTGAAGAAGGAAACAGATATTTAGGCACAGGAAGCTTAGAGGGTCTCAAACAAGGTGAACCCAAAGAGACCCACACCAAGACATATTATAATTAAAATGGCAAAAGTTAAAGAGAATTCTAAAGACAGCAAGAGAAAAAGAAAGAGTAATATACAAGGGAATCTTCATAATACTATTGGCTGTCTTCTGTGCAGAAAATTTGCAGACCAGAAGGGAGTGGCATGATATATTCAAAGCGCTGAAAGGGAAAAACCCGCAAACTAGGATACTTGATCCAGCAAGATTATAATTTAGAATTGAAGGAGAGATAAAGAAGTTCTCAGATAAGCAAAAACTAAAAGAGCCCATCAATACTAAACCAACTCTAATAGAAATGTTGAAAGGCCTCCCCTAAG
Organism: Neophocaena asiaeorientalis asiaeorientalis; assembly: GCF_003031525.2. Taxonomy (NCBI): domain Eukaryota; kingdom Metazoa; phylum Chordata; class Mammalia; order Artiodactyla; family Phocoenidae; genus Neophocaena; species Neophocaena asiaeorientalis. Next base: position 2,790,522 of record NW_020173036.1, on the reverse strand, counting down.
AGGAAAATAAGTAAGAATCTATAGGACGGGGAAAATCCCACTAGGAAAAGCAAATATATAGTAAGCACTGAGGATCAAACATTTAAATAGCCAGTACAAATATTAAAAGATTAAAAAATTATAAAAAACAACTATAACTACAATAAACAGTTAAGGGATAAATATGAAGGTGTAAAATATGACATCAAAAAATGTGTGGGAGGGGAGTGAAAATGTAGATCTTTAAGAATGTGTTTGAACTTCAATGACTACCAGTTTAAAATAAGTAGATATAGTACTAGGTCAACTTATATGAACCCCATAGTAACCACAAATCAAAAACCTATAATAGATACACAGAAACTAAAAAGAAAGGAACATAAGCATACTACTAAAAAAGATCATCAAACCACAAAGGATGAAACAAAAAGGAGAAATGGACAGAGATAAACTACAAAAACAAAGGGGAAAACAAGTAATAAAATGTCAGTAAGTACATACCTATCAATAATTACTTTAAATGTCAACAGACTAAATCCTCCAAACAAAAGACATAGGGTAGCTGATTGGATATAAAAAGTAAGACCCATCCATATATTGCTTACAAGAGACTCACCTAAGAGCTAAAGATACACACAGGCTGAAAGTGACGGGATGGAAAAAGATATTTCATGCAAACGGAAATGGCAAGAAAGTGGGGGTAATAATACTCATACCAGGCAAAACAGACTTTAAAACATAGGTTAAAACAAAAGACAAAGAAGGGCATTAAATAATGATAAGGGGATCAATACAAGAAGAAGATATTACACTCATTAACATATATGCACCCAATACAGGAGCACCTAAATATATAAAACATAACAGACAAAAAGGAAGAAACTGACAATAATGCAATAATATTAGGGGTCTTTAACACCTCATTTATATCAATGGACAGATAATCCAGTTAGAAAATCAGTAAGGCAACAGTGGGCTTAAATAACACTAAAGACCAGTTGGACTTCATAAATATCTACAGGACATTGCATCCAAAGCCAGCAGAATAAACATAAACATTCTTTTCAATTGCACATGGAACATTCTTCAGGATAGATCACATGCTAGGCCACAAAACAAGTCTCAACGAACTTAAGAGGACTGAAATTACATCAAATTATATTTATCGATTCTATTACTATGTATGCATTTCTATGTTAATATTTGTAAAACTATGAAATCTTTCAAGCATGAACAAAACTTTCATTTTGTTCATAAATAAAAAGATTTTTGTTTTATTGAAGAAAATTTTAGATCAATGATATGTCTTAGAATTAAACAATGATGGGGAAAAAAAGCTGTCTAATTCCAAAGCCTGTGTTTTCTCTACCAACCTGCTAAGATCCATGTACGACTAAAAGACAAGTGTATGTCTGTAACCTTGCTACTCAAAGTATCATCTAAGGACCAGCAATATTGACATCATCTGGAAGGTTGTAGAAATGCAGACTCTCCAAACCCAAAGTGACTGAATCAGAATCAGTATTTTATTTTATTTTATTTTATTTATTTATTTTTTTTGTGGCATGCGGGCCTCTCACTGTTGTGGCCTCTCCCGTTGCGGAGCACAGGCCCCGGACACGCAGGCTCAGCGGCCATGGCTCACGGGCCCAGCCACTCCGCGGCATGTGGGATCTTCCCGGACCGGGGCACGAACCCATGTCCCCTGCATCGGCAGGCGGACCCTCAACCACTGCGCCACCAGGGAAGCCCCAGAATCAGTATTTTAAAAAGAATCCCCACCCAGGTGATTTTTATGCACTCTTAAGTTGAAAGAGCACCCACCAATGATATATGCCAGATGTGTAGACCAGGTGACCAAATGGATGGTGACTGGGTATACTGGGTGACCACCACTGAAATAGGGCAAAAAGGTGAAAGAGTGCCTTAGGAGATGGGGGAAGAGCAGTGAGCTTTGAATATTTGGAATTTGTATGAAAGACATTCAAGTAGAGGCATTCAGAGGATAACTGGATATAGCAGTGTGGCGATCAGAAAGAGTGTAAGGCTGGAGAGGTGGGTTTGGTAGTCATCATGTAATGTGGGATGCAAGGCCATGAATGTGAATCAGGTTGAAGAGGAAGGATATATAGAAAGAAAAGAGCCAAGGACAAAAGTAGCTCAGATTATTATGTGAAAGTTTGCAATTCCTCTAAACGATTTTTCTCCAAAGTTTAGAACTAGAATCCTTGTGTTGAAACATCTTGTTAAAAGTTAAAATTTTTCAATATGAGGAAGAGGCCTCTAATAGAGTTCTTCTGTGAATGAATGGGCTTCCTGAAGAAGTAAAGGGGAGGCTTCATTGTGTCTCTTCCAGTGCACATATGCTTGTCAGGGTGCTTCAGAAATAATTTAAATTCTGAGGCTCTGGAACTATTCCAACCCTGAAACACCATCACCAAGGCTAAATGATTATGTTAATGGTAAGTGGTGTCCCAGTGTGTTCAAATTCTAGCATGCTTAAAACTATAGTTGCAATAAAAAGCCATCGTTCTGATGTTAAAAAAATATGTATATGTAGAATAAAAATAGCTGCCTCAAGTTTTGGATATCACATGGATTTGATTTGTTAAGGTCCTTGAAAATTGCTGTTGTAATTTTCCTAGCACTGTCATAATGCAGACTTAAGTTGTGTTAGGGAAACGTTAAAGCAAAGGATGGTAAATTGGAACTCTCAGAAAACTCTATGATCCCTTTTCTCTAACCTCCCCAATCTATAATCTTTTCCCCTGCTCTGTTGCTAAAATTTTCCTTCTAAGATCAGATCTGAACATGCCGGGCCCTGGATGGGAGGCTGGAGAAGGGATTACTTTTGAGGAAATCCTGTTGCCTTCAGTATAGAACCCAACTCCTTGGATTTAATAAATGGTCTTTCACAGACTGACTCGGACCCATGCCTAGGCATCCACTGTTGGAACTTTTCTTTCTAAAATGACCTTCACTTTATTCCTCGCCTGGAAAACTCATCTTTCAAGATCCAATGTAAGTATTCTCTTCTCACTAATGCTTTCCCAAGTTTCCCAAGTAGATTTAATAATTTCACAGCAACCACACATACTTTTTTTTTTAAACGGGAGCCAATGCAATTTTTATCTGGTTCTCGAAGGAGAAAAAGTAGAGATTAGGTAGGGGGCGCCAGGCTACAACTGGGCTACTGTTGGAACTCCAGAGGCCCAAATAGCTTACACTGATCTAAGACAAGGCCGCCTGATGGGGAGCCAGCAGCTTAGAAAGACGGAAATTTTGAGACCGAGGGTCCGCCCAGGTGCGAAGAAGCCTTCTCCCTCAGGACTAGAGGCAGCAGCTCGGGAGGAGAGCCCGGGGCTGAGATTCATACCTTCCTTGACTCGGGGCTCCAGCTGCTGGCAGCAGCGGCGAGGGGGCGGCCTGGCCACAGGATTCTCCTTTGGAGCCTCACTGGCGGTGGCAGATTTGACTCAAAGCAGACAAGGTCACCCGGACAGCCAGGGGCCCCGGTGCCTTGTGTTTCTTGTTCTTGCTGCCCACGTTGCAGCCACTGCACAAGATTCCTCTGGGTCCAGGTCCCTGAACCACTCCTGCCTGGCCTCCAAGAATTCTTCACATCCCCTGGGCTCCACCACCGTCTTGCGTCCTCCATTTGGGTTTCTGTGCAGACCTCTCTGATAGGGCAATCAGGACACTTTTCCATAGTGATGCTTGTCAGCAGTCTTCCCCGTGGCACTGAGTTTAGGAGCAGATTCCGTTCTTTTCATCTTGTGTCCCCAGCCTGTAGACTGGCTCTGGTAGTTCCTAGAGCTTCAAATGTTTATCAAAGCTATGCCACTATGAAAAGTGTGTACATGTGTCTGCCAAACCGTGTGCGTGCATTTGTATGCACCTACACACACCCTCATGCACAAATCCCAAATCTGCCCCTCCTTTTTTTTTCTTTACTTTTTCCTTTCTTTTCTCTGTTTTTTTATTTTTTTGAGTGCAAAATTATAGTTGCAATCTGGGCTTTGACTTAGTAAGTGGGCCCTTATGAATAAGTATAAACAAACTAAACAGAATAAAAATGTGTTTTCCAACCTTGAAGATATTATGGTAAGTTGTTCTAGAAGTCATGTAAAAGAGACCCATTGTTTGCCTTGACTTCTGTCTCATTGGATGGCATATGTTTTCTCCATTGTCTTTGTTTCCCGCGTGACCACCTGGCTTATATGTTGACCAGGGATACAGAGGCACAAAACTAGTAGCCAAAGTTTATAATGGAAGACTAGCCAGCAACTGACTGTGCCCCTTTCCTTATCTGTTCATGCATCACAGTGGGAGTTGGGGGTAAGTTGCCTCTTATGCACAGCTTGACCAATGTCTAATTTAGGTGAAATATTTTACCCCTATGTTCCAGTCTTTCTGTAATATAAATAGATATATAACTACTATCTAATTTCTATTTTTGAAATTAAATATTTTACCATAAAAAATTCTGATCATTTATAAATAGTTATTACCTTGTTTCTAAACACTTGCTACATAGGTCTATTGACTAATCCTCTGTGCTCTTCACGTGCTTTCTGTTCCTTCAAGATTCTAAGTTCCTGCATTGATTTAGCATGTTTCATAAAGAACAGTGAACAGAAGAACTCCTAAGGAATAGTATATCTTTTTTTTACTCAATTTGCATCACTATGATTCCTGCAAGTTGAGTTTCTTGGGCAATAAATAGACTGAGATAGAGATTAAAGTTCAGGACGTTCACTAAGAAATGTTCTTGGGATCGACACCTATGGTAGCAAAGGAAGCCAACTGGAAGAAGAGAGAAGTTGAACAGTGGCGAAGTCTCAATCAAGATCTCAGCTTGCTCCCTGAAGAGTTCTAAAGTTGGTCTTGTGTTTCAGAGTTGTAAAGAGTTAGGACAAAGGGCTCAGATCCTTAAACCTCCATGCAGATCATTTATTCGATGTGGGATGCCATAAGAAGAAGGCATAACCTTGGGCAGTCACCTCTCCTCATCCAAGGCAATTCCTGAAAAGTGATGATGCTGAGCACTGTCTGCCAGTCTCTGTCTTCCCTATAGCTGGGGAAATAGGTCCTTCAGTCTTGTGGGGTATATGGGTAGAACATCATAATGTCAGCTGCAATGACATTATTTACAGAGCTCAGCTCTTCTGAGGGTACAGTTGACCCTTAAACACACAGGTTTGACTGTGTGGGTCCATTTATACGTGGATTTTTTTTCAGTAAGTAGGTGCTACATGATCTGAGGTTTGTTGAATTCAAGGATGCAGACGGAGATCGACTGTAATGTTATAAGTGGATTTTTCATTGTGTGGAAGGTAAGCATCCCTGACCCTGGCACTGTTCAAGGTGCAACTGTACTTAGGAGATGGAGTGGGGGAAAAGTAAGCTCTGAAAGTTTAAAAAATTCAAGAAGTTGAAAAAATTCAAGTTACAGATTCAATTATTTTATTTTTACTTTTGTTTAAAAACAAGGAATGGTGAGTGGAGTAGGTAAGAGAGGTCAGTGGGTTATTTCTGGACTAACAGTTCATGTTGAGGGCAGCAAAATAAAATCCTGAGACAGGGATTTGAAACTCGACTCCTAGTTAATAAATATGTGGTTCTAGGAAGTCAGTTAATCCCTTGTACTTTCAGTGTCCCCATCTATAAGTGACAGTCTCCCACATCATGGCTGTGAAGATTGTGAGAGAGCCTATGTATAAGCCATCATTATGTGAAGGAAGATGGCATAGTAAAAATGATCTTATATAGGTAATCCTGGGAGTCACTCTATTAGACTGAATTCTCTAGTGAAAAATAACCAATAGTATATATATATATATATATATATATATATATATA
>NW_020173036.1:2729238-2784495 GCF_003031525.2 Neophocaena asiaeorientalis asiaeorientalis | reverse complement strand
TAGGGAAAGAGAGAGAGAGATATCATAAGATATTGGCTCATGAAATTATAGAGGCTGAGAAGTCCCAGGATCTACAGTCAGCAGCTGGAGAGCCACGGGAGCTGATGATGTAGCTCCGGTCTGCGTCCTAAGGCCTGGGAACCAGTAGAGCCAATGGGACAAGTTCCAGTCTGAAAGCCAGCAGGCTCAAAACCCAAGAAGCTATGATGTTTCAATTCAAAGGCAGGAAAAGACCAGTGTCCAAGCTGAAAACCGGCAGAAGGAACTCCTTCTTCTCAGCCTTTTTGTTCTATTCAGGCACATCCAAATTAGGGAGGAAAATCCACTTTACTCGTTTTTCTGATATAAATGTTTATTTCATGCAGGAGCACCCTCATAAACACAACCAGAGTAATGCCTGACCAAATGTCTGGGCACCCCATCACCCAGTCAAGTTGACACACACAATTTACCATCACACGCTGATTACTCCAAATTCAAGCATTGTATCACAACCCTTCAGGAGTTCACATTATAGCAGAAATTCAGGAATGTGTATCTAACTAACTGATCTAATCTCCATGATCTGCTGTCACTGAGCCCTGAATTTACCTGGCAACCACCCATCTCTGTTCAAATCGCCGTATTCTTGGGTACTGTTGTATAAGACAAATCCTTGCTCCATTATCATCCTTTTGGTCTACTTGCCCAACATCCTGCTAGCGTGGTTATCATTAATTTCTAGTCCCATTGGCTTTTGGAGAGGAAAGATTTCTTCAGATCCTAAGGGTAACTAAGAGGACAAACAGAGGTCCTCAAGTTAGAGCACTAAACATAAAACCAGATCTTTTGCCCATTAAGAATTAACTACTTGCTAATCTTCCTCCTTATCTCAGTGAACTGAGGGGGTACGTGTCTTTCTTCTCCCTGGCCAATAAAATGAAAAACCCTGACATTATTTTAGCATCTCTAGGGACCAGTCTCCCAGGGGCATTCCCACCATACAAACAGGAGGGGCTCAATGATTGTTGGGTACTTTCCCAGTTTGATTGTTTGAGAGTAACAGTTCATCTCTTAAAGACCTTGGGCTTTTGGCTTCATAGACTCTAAATTGTGTTACAAAATTCATTTGAAGAGGGTCATTGTCCAATAATGCTGATCTATTTCTTTTTACACTCAGCAAATGTGTTATTTGATTTTCTCCTCTTCCCAATTAGCATCAATGGTAGTTCCTAATGGTGTGATGTGAGCTTGAAGGTTAAACATGGCATGCCTGTCTGTTGTTCAAATCAGTGCTGCTCTGACATTGTTATTCCTCACCTAAACTTCAATTGATGATTTGATTTAAACTAGCTGTTTTTGCTAATTCAGTAATTAGTTACTTGGCAAAACACTAATCATATTGGGAGATGAAAAAAAAAAACCCTCAGATTTACATACATAATGAAATTTCAGCATGAATAGTTTGCTCCAAAGAATGATAATATTTAGTATGAAAATCAAATTTAGAAAAATTTAAAAAATACTAAATGCTCTAGCACCTAAGAGCCATATGGTTATATTTCTCCATTTTGTGAATACCAAATATGTGCCTTACATTGTTCCAAATGCTTTACATACATTACTGTAATCCCATAGTGACCCTAAAAGGTAGGTACTATCAGCTCCACTTTACAGATGAGAAAATAAAGCCCAGGGATACAGAGTGCTTTTACCAATGCCACGTGACCACACATGTAGTCAAACTAAGTTCTGTCTAACCCCAAATTCTATGTTCTTTAAATTATTTTCCATGACTCTTAGAAATTTTCTCTGACTCCCAATGGCTAAACTTCTATGAAAGTCACACCTATCCTAGTTCAAGAAAGCTGAATGTTTTGTCCTGATTGCTCATGTGAATGGCTGGGATATTGTGTCCAATGGCTCAATGTGAGAGGGAGCTGGGTAGAGGACTAGGTCTCCATTTAAAGATCCAAACTTTTCTGTGTATTCAGTCATGTGTTAGAAATTATTTAACAATGTTGAAATTTCAATAGTCTGTGTACACCAGTTTATATTACAGGTCTAGAAATGTCAATTCCATATGCAGTAACCTAACTGTTGGAATGGATGTGTATTCTTTTGACCTCAGATCTAGTGGCATTCTCTACATTTTTATCCCAAGAAAAATCTGTGAACATGAGAAAAAAAGGTGACTTTTCTATTGTCCTGTGCCAGGTTTGGAAATAAACAGCTAAATGATGACTAGACCTATAATATTCTTATATAGAAAATCACTTAAAAATAAATAGATTGATCCAACAAAAAAAGGATGTTTCATGAATGAAAAACTCTCAGCATGAAAGGGGACCTTTAAGATGGTGGAGGAGTAAAACATGGATATCACCTTTCTCCCCAAAAATATATCAAAAATACATCTACAAGGGGCTTTCTACATGTGGAACAACTCCTACAGAACACCTACTGAAGGCTGGCAGAAGACCTCAGACCTCCAAAAAGGCAAGAAACTCCCCACATACCTGGGCAGGGCAAAAGAAAACATAGACAAAAGAATAAGGATGAGACCTGCACTTCTGGGAGGGAGCTGTGAAGGAGGAAAAGTTTCCTCACACTAAGGAGCCCCTTCACTGGCAGAGATGGGGGTGGGCGGGGGTGGGGGAAGCTTCGGGGCCACGGAGGAGAGCGCAGCAACAGGGGTGCAGAGGGCAAAGCAGAGAGATTCCGACACAGAAGATTGGTGCCGACCAGCCCTCACCAGCCTGAGATGCTTGTCTGCTCACCCGCTGGGGCAGTGGGGGCTGGGAGCTGAGGCTCAGGCTTCAGAGGTCAGACCCCAGGTAGAGGACTGGGGTTGGCTGCAAGAACACAGCCTGAAGAGGGATAGTGCACCACAGCTAGCCAGGAGGGAGTCCGGGAAAAAGTCTGGATCTGCCTAAGAGTCAAGAGACCATTGTTTTGGAGTGTGTGAGAAGAGGGGATTCCTTCCCCGTGTGCTTACAGAAGGCAGAGCACCGCCTAAGTGAGCTGCAGAGACAGGCATGGGGCACGGCTATCAGCTTGGACCCCAGAGACGGGCATGAAACACTAAGGCTGCTGCCACTGCCACCAAGAATCCTGTGTGCAAGCACGTGTCACTAACCACATGCCCCCCCCTCCCCAGGAGCTTGTGCAGCATGCCCTTGCCAGAGTCCTGAGATCCAGGGACAATTTCCCCAGGAGAACACACGGAATGCCTCAGGCTGTTGCAAAGTCACACTGGCCTCTGCCCCCACAGGATCGCCACATATCCCTATTATGAATACCATACCCCTCCCTCTCCCTGGTCTGAGAAAGCAAGAGAGCCCAAATCAGCCACTGCTTTAACCCCCTCCTGTCTGGGCAGGGAACAGATGCTTGAGGGTGACCTACACGCAGAGGTGGGGCCAAAACCAAAGCTGAACCCCAGGAGCTGTGTGAACAAAGAAGAAAAAGGGAAATTTCTCCATGCAGCCTCAGTCAGGAGCAGTGGATTAAATCCCCACAATCAACATGATGAACCTTGCAACTGTGGAATACCTGAATAGACAACAAATGTGCCCAAAAGTGAGGAAGTAGACTTTGGGAGCAACTGTAGACTTGAGGTTTGCTGTCTGGGACTGATTTGTTTCTGATTTTTATGTTTAGCTTAGCTTAGATCCTAGTGCTTGCTATCACTGGTGGATTTGTTTCTTGGTTGTATTGCTCTCTTCTTTTTTTATATTTTATTATTTTTTATATTTTATTATTTTAATTCTTTTATTTGATTTGATTTTTATTCATTCTTTTTCTTCTGCTGAGCCGTGTGGCTGACAGGGTCTTGGTGCTCCAGCCAGTTGTCAGTCCTGAGCCTCTTAGGTGGGAGAGCTGAGTCCAGGACACTGGAGCACCAGCGACCTCCTGGTCCCACAGAATATCAATCAGCAAGAGCTCTCCCAGAGATCTCCATCTCAACAGTAAGACCCAGCTCCACCCAACGGCCAGCAAGCACCACTGTGGGCTGCCCCATGCCAAACAACTAGCAAGATAGGAATACAACCACACCCATTAGCAGACAGACTGCCTAAAATCACATTAAGTTCACAGACACCCCAAAACACACAACCGGATGTGGCCCTGCCCACCATAAAGACAACATCCAGTCCCACCTACCAGAACACGGTCACCAGTCCCCTCCACCAGTAAGAGTACAAAAGCCACTGAACCAACCTCACGCACTGGGGGGAGACACCAAAATTAATGGGAAATATGAACCTGCAGCCTGCAAAAAGGAGACCCCCAAACACAGTAAGTTAAACAAAATGAGAAGACAGAGAAATATGCAGCAGATGAAGGAGCCAAGTAAAAACCCACCGACCAAACAAATGAAGAGGAAATAGTCAGTCTACCTGAAAAAGAATTCACAGTAATGACAGTAAAGATGATCCAAAATCTTCAAAATAGAATGGAGAAAATACAAGAAACAGTTAACAAGGATATAGAAGAACTAAACAGCAAACAAACAATGATGAACAACACAATAAATGAAATTTAAAATTCTCTAGAAGGAATCAATAGCAGAATAACTGAGGGAGAAGAACAGATAAGTGACCTGGAAGACAAAACAGTGGAAATAACTGCTGCACATCAAAATAAAGAAAAAAGAATGAAAAGAATTGAGGACAGTCTCAGAGACTGCTGGGACAACATTAAACACACCAACGTTCAAATGATAGGGGTGCCAGAGACTAAGAGGAAAAGAAAGGGTCTGAGAAAATACTGGAAGGGATTATAGTTGAAGATTTCCCTAATATGGGAAAGCAAATAGTCAATCAAGTCCAGGAGTGCAGAGAATCCCATACAGGATAAATCCAAGGAGAAACACCCCAAGACACATATTATTCAAACTATCAAAAATTAAATACAAAGAAAAAATATTAAAAGCAATCTACAGATTTAATGCAATCCTTATGAAACTACCAATGGCATTTTTCACAGAACTAGAACTAAAAATTTCACAATTTGTATGGAAACACAAAAGACCCCAAATAGCCAAAGCAATCTTGAGAAAGAGAAATGGATCAGCCTCCCTGACATCAGACTATACTACAAAGCTACAGTAATCAAGACAGTACGGTACTGGCACAAAAACAGAAATATAGATCAATGGAACAGGATAGAAAGCCCAGAGATAAACCCATGCACATATGGTCACCTTATCTTTGATAAAGGAGGCAAGAATATACAATGGAGAAAAGACAGCCTCTTCAATAAGTGGTGCTGGGAAAACTGGACAGCTACACCTAAAGAATGAAATTAAAACACTCCCTAACACCATACACAAAAATAAACTCAAAATGGATTAAGGACCTAAATGTAAGGCCAGACACTGTTAATCTCTTAGAGGAAAACACAGGCAGAACACTGTATGACATAAATCACAGCAAGATCCTTTCTGACCCACCTCGAGAAATAGTAATAAAAACAAATATAAACAAATGGGACCTAATGAAACTTAAAAGCTTTTGCATAGCAAAGGAAACCATAAACAAGATGAAAAGGCAACCCTCAGAATGGGAGAAAATATTTGCAGAAAAAGCCACTGACAAAGGATTAATCTCAAATATACAAGTGGCTCATGCAGCTCAATGTCAAAAAAAACAAACAACCCAATTGAAAAATGGGCAGAAGACCTAAATAGACATTTCTCCAAAGAAGATATACAGATTGCCAACAAACACATGAAAGGATGCTCAACATCACTAATCATTAGGGAAATGCAAATCAAAACCACAGTGCGGTATCACCTCATACTGGTCAGAACGGCCATCATCAAAATATCTACAAACAATAAAAGCTGGAGAGGGTGTGGAGAAAAGGGAACCCTCTTGCACTATTGGTGGTAATGTAAATTAATATAGCCACTATGGAGAACAGTATGGAGGTTCCTTAAAAAACTAAAGATCGAACTACCATATGACCCAGCAATACCACTACTGGGCATATACCCTGAGAAAAACATAGTTCAAAAAGAGACATGTACCACAATGTTCACTGCAGCCCTCTTTACAATAGCCAGGACATGGAAGCAACCTAAGTGTCCACTGACAGATGAATGGATAGAGAAGTTGTGGCACATATATACAATGGAATATTACTCAGTCATAAAAGGAAATGAAATTGAATTATTTGTAGTGAGGTGGATGGACGTAGAGTCTGTCATACAGAGTAAAGTAAGTCAGAAAGAACAAAACAAATACCATATGCTAACACATATATATGGAATCAAAAAAAAAAAAAAAGGTTCTGATGAACCTAGGGGCAGGACAGGAATAAAGTCACAGACGTACAGAATGGACTTGAGGATGTGGGGAGGGGGAAGGGTAAGCTGGGACGAAGTGAGAGAGTAACATGGACATATATTCACTACCAAATGTAAAATATTTAGTAGGAAGCATCTGCAAAGCACAGGGAGACCATCTAGGTGCTTTGTGACCACCTAGAAGGGTGGGAGAGGGAGGGTGGGAGGGAGATGCAAGAGGGAGGGGATATGGAAATATATGTATACATATAGCTGATTCAGTTTGTTAAATAGCAGAAACTATCACAACACTGTAAAGCAATTATACTCCAATTAAGATGTTTAAAAAAAGAACCTCTCAGTATGCTTTTACATTCATTATCTCATTTAATCTCTCCAAAACTGTGCCCCATAGGGTTAATAGAACTGGTAACTAAGCGAAATTTTTTAGCTTGTTTTACAACTTGTTAAAAATCCCTCCACTTGTAGCCTACCTCCCACCGAGCAAGCTCACCTTAATTATTTTGTTGCAAATTGCATACCCTTCAAGCTTCACACAGCCTAAACAATAAATTGTTTGCCCAAGTTGTTTTCCAGGAACTTGCAGTCTGCTGTGTCTAATCAAGCTCAAGCCAAATTAAACTGGTGGACCACCAACCCTAAACCTGGGCTGGCAGAGGTGTCCAGCGAATGACCTTTTGACATCAGAGGACCAAAAACTCCACCCTCAGACCATTTTTGAACGTGTATCCAGTGAAGAAGCACCTAACCCAGATATGATACACAGAACACCAATTTCCTCACATTTTCCTTATCTCTAATCACCTTTCCCCATGCCTAAGACATCCTGCTTCTTTATTCCATAATCCCAAGCCACTTGCCTTTGGTGGGGAGGGGTGTCAGATTTGAGACTAGTTCTCCCATCTCCTTGCTTGGCTGCCTTGTGAATAAACCCTTTCTTTGCTGCAAACCTCAGTGTCTCAGCATTTTGGTTTGCTGTACACCAAGCAAACAAACTTGGTTCAGTAACATTTCCAGGAACTTTGTGAGGTAGGGTCTTTAGAAATGAGAAAATTGGGGCTGGAGAAGGTCAAGTGCTCTGCTCCAGGTCACAGTGCTGTTAAGGATGAATGCTTCTATACAAGAGCCCCTGTAATTCTGTACCCATGATAAACATAGCTAATTAATCAGCACGTTCTTTTGTGCTAAGCCTAGAAAGATCTCAGAACCTCCCTCCCCACACTGAGTGCCCCCCCCAAAACCCCACATAACCCCCTCAGTAGTCACCAGTGGATTGATATGAAGTGGCACACACTTAATCTAGTTCTAACCTTACAGGATAAGATACTAATGCGCTGGCAACACCATTTAGATATTTTAGGGGTCGAGGCAGGCAGCCACATCACACTGTTGCCTTCCTTTGGTGAGTTAATCCATCATGTGTGGTAGATCTGCCTGCCAGCTTCTCTAATAGGACACCAAGGTCCACAGGAAACAGGTGATTACTTAGTCCAACTGCCTTCCCCAGAGACAAACAGCAACAAGCCCAAGGCCTTATCGTCCTGGAATGCTGAGCCACTGTTTACAGAATTCAAGTTTCATTTAACTAAGAAGACACATTTTAAATTGATTTTCTCTCAAAACACAGTTGGGCTTCATAAATGTATACAGAAAGTAGTTTTCTAAAGTTAAATAACAATTGTATGCATAGAGCCTACATCATGCTGGGACAATGTAGACACTCAAAATTTCCCCTTTCTATCCTGACCTCTTTTCTTTGTAAAGAAGGATCTCTTCTCTCAGATGATTCTGCAGATAATTGATAAAGATTTTGAACCAGTTAAGCCCAATCTTTGATGAAATTACAAGTAATGCTGTCAAAAATATTTTTAGCAGAAAATCCAAAAATTGCAAACACCACGATTTTAATTGTAACTGTTTAATTTTAATTGTAACTGTATCTGTAACTAATCCTTTAGCTTCATTTTTAAAAAACTCTTTAGTTTATTCACTAATAGATATGAAAAGAATTTAAAATGTAAATACATTTCTTTTCAAAGAAAATGTTCAAAGAGACTACAGAAAAAGACAAAGAACGCAGAGTTCACAGAAAGTAGTTTTATGTAATTATATTGTAAGAAATTAGAAAGCTAAGGGCCAGATTAAAAAATGGTAAGGTAGACCACATCATTCCATTACAGAAATAAATGATATTTGTCACATAATTTCTATTCAAAATACTTATTTCTAAATAACAATTTGGAAAATATTGAAAACTTATTTAGAAAACAAATGCATAATCTCGCAACACATAATTAACTATTGTTAATATTTTTATAGAAATTCAGTAATTTTTCTCTATATATTAACATATAGTTAAGTGCATTTATTTTTATAAGTTCAGGATTTCATATGCGTGTGTATGTTTTTATGTGTATAGTTGTATACATGTATAGATGGATGTGTATATATATGCATATACAGCTGTGTGTACCCATGAACGGGCATGTGCACATGTGTGTGTATGTATGTTGTGTGTGTGTATTTGTGCGTGCATGTGTATAATCATTTGTATAGGTGTATATCCTGTGTATATATGAGTGTGTGTGTTTCTGTATATCTGTGTTTATCAGTGTGTGTATATATGTTTTTGTTTATTCAAACGTATATATGTGTATGTGTGCCTGTGTATCTGTGGGTATGTTTGTGTATGCATGCATGTTTTTGTTTGTATGCCTGCATATCTGTATGTGTATTTTCACCTAAAACAATATGTAGTTTTCTCATCACCGTTTAACTCTAAAGAGCTTATTAGTATTTCTTTATTAGTTTTATTATTATATATTTCTGTAGTTTTATGTTCCATAGTTTAAAGGTTCAAGTAATTTTCAAGGCTTGTTACAGAAATCTCACCATATTTCCCCCTCCTCTTCATAAGCAACTATTTTAAGTTGGTGAGCCGAATCTTCTATTATTTGACTTCATGTATCTAAAGGACACATGTATATTTCTATAATCTTAAATTTTTAGTCTTAAGTATTAGATAGTACTTCCCAGACTTAATATGGAGGCTCATCTGTTTTTCATTGATTCTCCCCACATCACTTACACCCACCCTATCAGTCCCACAACTTTCTCAGTGTCTCTAATTTTGTTTAGATCAATAGTCATGCCCACATTTGTATGTCCATGTAAACACAATTCACCATTGATTATTTCTGTTGCCTAAACAGTATACTGTTTTTCTTTACCTTATTTTCTATGAGCTTATCATGACTTCACAATCAAATTCCTCCAGTTGTGTAATTCTCATGGCAAGACATTGAGACACATCAGTTGTTCCATCTTTCACCTCTCTGAAGAGTCCCTCACAGAGTTTCTTAGATGCCCCAAACTGGGCAGATGACATTCTTGGACTGCTCCTGTTTTAGGATCTGCACCATCATCCCGAGGATTCTGTTTGCTTTTGTTGTGTTGGAGCATCTTTTTCTTGGATTCTTTACCTTCCTCTTTCTTCGTTGACTCTATGATTTGGTAGAGTATTTCTTTAGTGGTTTCCTGAGAAAGGAGTGGGTGAAAGGCTACTTTTTTAAAGAGTAATTTCTGATAATTTCTAAATCTACTCTCACAATAATTTGTCTAGAAATAGAATTCTAAGTGAGCAATAATTTATTTTGAAGATATTCCTCCATTGTCTTCTAGATTCCACAGGTACAACTGAGGTTTATAATGACTCATGACTCACTGATTAATGAATCAACAACTAGTTGATTCATTGTATAAACAGCCCTCTTTTCTCCTTTCTCCTGCTCCTCCTCCTTCCTCCTCCTCCTCACCCTCCCCCCATTCTCCTTTTTCCTCCTTCTTCTTCTCCTTCTTCTTCTTCTTTCCTTCTCTTCTCTCCTTCGCCCTCCCCCACCCCAGTACTGACCCCACAGTTACAAAATGTCTACATAGTAGGGGATGAGGTATTTTCTTGTCTCTTTTCATTAGATATTTAATAGGCCCATTCACTATTGGAACATGTTTTCTTTATTTCTGGGAAAATGTCCTTCATTATTTCATCGATGATTCCATTTCCTCTCTATTATTTCTTCTATCTGGAACTTCTTTTTAAAGTTATTATTATATAGTGAAATTTTCTACAACATTACATAGTCTTGGTTTTTTGCCCATTGTTGTACTACCAAAACCTAGTACATTGACTGGGAGTTACTAAATGTTGAATGAGTGAATTATTTCTGGGAACAAGTAATTTTAGTGACTACATAATTTTAATATATATGTATGTCATTTAATATTTTTAAATTTGACATTTATTTAACATTGTTAGAAATTTCAGTTGTTTCTTAAACTTTAATATAATGGTCTAGTCAGCATTCTCTTTGTATCTTTTTGTTGCCTTCTAAATAATTTCTTTATAATTTTTTCCAATTCTATAATTCTGTTTGGAGTTTTACCTACTTTGCTAGTTCATAATATTCTTTTTAATATTTAAATGTTCGTTTCTAGGAGTTGTCTTTGTTACTTAAATTTTTTTTAATTTTCATAGCCTTTTGCTTCTCACCTACAGTCTTTACTCCCTCTTTATTTATTTAAACATAGTAAGAGTATTTGTGTCTAACTAGACCTATTCCTGAAGTCTTTGAGAGTATGATTCTACTGTTATTTTTTTTCACTTTCACTTATCCTGTCTTGTATAGCTTTTACTTTTTCTTTTATTTTTTTAAATTTGGCTTCCAATTATGAGCTCATATATCCCTTGAAACTTGGCCATGGGAATTCTTTGAGAAGTTGGGTGAAGGTGGATTATTCACAAGAGTATTTACATTTGTCTCTTCCAGCTCTTGGGGACAGTACCAACTCAGAACCACTTTAATCTAAATCCTCAGCTATGGTTTTAATTACCCCCCAGGCAGTATGTATGTGGGTTGTAAACCCACATGAGTGTTGGTTTATGGCCTACCTATTCCTGAGAAAAATTATTTTCTACTGTATCCAGCACCAAAGACCTAGACATAAATTCCTTCTCTAATTTATTTAAACATAGTAAGAATATTTGTGTTTAAGTACACCTATTCTTGAAGTTTTTGAGGGTATAGGGACTGCTGACTTATTTCTAGTTTACCTTCACAACATTATGTGGACCCTCCTACCAGATTCTCACTTGAGACTGAGAATAAGTTTTTGTTTGTCTGTTTTTTTTTTTATGCCCTATAACCTGGACCATAAGGTCACAGTTATGTGTAAAAGTTGCTTAATGTGGTGGGTTCCCACTTTGACATAATTTTGGCCTCTGAGAATTTTTTTCTCTACCTCACAATATACTTTTCAATCTAGCATTTTGAACTATCTTCATTAAAAGGGTCTACCAAGGTATCTATATGATCATACAGCCAGAAACACAAGTTACTATTTTTCTGCTCTGATAAAGACAAAAATACTATTAAGGTCAATTAAATGGTATGGTCCAAATTTTGTGAAGCACACTTGAATAAAGTTGTGCATATTTGCATAAAATTTGCATAAAGCTGTTTGTGCTCTTCTACTCAAACTCACTATCCTCTTCATACCTTCTTCTTAGCCAAGTTCTAAACCATCTTCAGTACTCAAGTTCAACTTCCAACTTAAAACCTGCCTGAATATTCTGCCAAATATTAATTTGAAACGTTTCCTACTCTTAGATATGTAAATAATATATGTTATAGAGTTTCAGATAAGATAATGAATTATCATGTCTATTTTATGTATTGGGAAACTGAGCTTAATACTACATAAATTAGGAAGCACTGAAATTGGTGTCTGAAGCTTTCTGCTGATTCCTCACCTTGAGGCTGCAATAACACAGAACACCCAATCTTACTTATTTCTTTGCTGCTCACAATTTTATCTCCAGAATATGAGCAGTTGTAGTTCTTAGGGTGGCTTGAGATAGAGGCAGCTTTAACCACCAGACTGTATTTATCAGTAGCACCAACAAAAGAGCTTCCAAACCATGTAATCTAAGTAAAAAGTAGGCCTGCTTCACATCTTCCTTTAACTGTGAAATAAGTGTTACCCAAAGGGGTCAAAACAGGCTCTTGGCACTTTATGATCCTGAACAGCTTGTCCTCTAAGACTAAGGCTGATATTTTCTTACCTGTGTACCACCTGAAGGCAACAACTACAGTTCTGCTTCATCCTCCCTCTTTTTCCCACCCTTGGTTCCTGAGAGTCTCTGGAGAGTTTAGATGAGGTACCAGCTCATGGTTTGGGGAAACCTGCTCTCAATAACACTAGTATGACCAGCCCTTCTTTTAAGCAAAACCATATAAAAGAGCTTTTAGAGGACTTCAGAGTGTAAAGAATATACATTGTGAAGAATGAAATAATGCCATTTGCAGCAACATAGATGGACCTAGAGATTATAATACTAAATGAAGTAAGCCAGACAGAGAAAGAAAAATATCATATGATATTGCTTGTATTGGAATCTAAAAAAATGATACAAATGAACTTATGTACAAAATAGAAACAGACCCACAGACATAGAAAACAAACTTACAGTCACCAAAGGGGAAAAAGGGGGGAGGGATAAATTAGGAGTTTGGGATTAACATATACACACTACTATATATAAGATAGATAAGCAACAAGGACGTACTGTACAGCACAGGGAACTATACTCAATATTTTGTAATAACCTATAAGGGAAAAGGATACATATACACAGCAAAGTTATATATATATATATACCTGGAACTAACACAACATTGGAAATCAACTATACTTCAATTAAAAAAAGAGAATATACATTTTTATGCAACTTCACGTATCTCCCTATGATGAGCAAGATGCTACCATTTTACTGAATTACTTTGTACAGACTGAGAATTCCTGGTGAACACGTCCCTTCTTCTGCCTAGGTTCACATCTGTACTGTACCATGCAAAGGTTAGTTAGGACTAACAATCCCAGACATCTCCTCCAACTTAACACCTTATCACTACCTCATTTCCTTTTCCCCTGTCTACACACACTTGTTCGAATTCCCTCTTGATTTTATCTCATTTAGGCATGTTCCTAGTACCCTAATGTATGTCTGCACCTTAAGAACAGGGACTGCGTCTGCTCCCTGCCATCCACTCCCCCAGGTATCATGGTACCTATGACAATGGGCACATGGCAGGCCCACACAGAGCGTGTGTCAAATCAACTTTTATGATGGGTCTTTTCCCCTGAGCCCTTTCTTCAACTCCATGCCCCACACTCCAATGTTTCTCATGGAGCCAGACCACCAGATCTGGCTTTTCTGTCACATATATTTTTACACTGCCAGAGCTCTGACCTCATCTAACGTCTCACCCCCACACTCACACACCATCCTCAACGACCAACCAAACAACACAAAGCCAAAAAACACCTACCACCATTCTCTCTTGTACATTCATCCACTCTACTGACTGTGCTGTTTAAAAATAAAAACTAGCTTCGACATACCCTATTAACAGCTTACAATTCACTTAAGTTCACTTAATAACAGTGCTAGATGCAAATAATATTTATCTCAATTTTCCAGATGTGGAAAGCAGGGCTCAGAAAAGATAAATAGATTCCCCAAGATCACACAGTTATTTAATGGCTCTATCGGATCTGGCATCCCATGACATCTATGATCAAAACATCACATCATCCTCTGGGGTATTGGGCATCTTGTAGGGTCTTGCCCAGGGAAGGATGAAGGGCAGGTTCCCCACATCCTTCCCCCAAGCAGCCTTAGCACCAGGTCTGTGATTTCCGTGGGTGATCAGATTTAAGCATCTTAATTTGCAGGCTTCTCTGAGAAACACAGAGATGCATGGGGCTGTGTTTGTACCTGTGTCATGGTTTTAGGTGAGTTTGTGGCTCATAAGACATGCTGTAAATGATGTCTGAAATAGAAAATTCTCAGTTCTGAACTCCAGGATTTCATGGTGAGAGCTTGAGTCCCTGTTGGGCATCAGGTAGTTTTGTTCAGGATTCGATTTAGACACAGGCAGAACCCTGCCTCTCTACAACCTTCCCACGTTCTGATCCCAAGAAATTACCCAAAGTAATATTTGGAGTAATGGAGCCCTAAATTCACTTGTTGGAAATGTGTTTTAAAGGGCCAGGGGAATTTTAAGAATATACATTTTGTTTCAGATTTTTAAAAAACCCTCTAATGCCCTCCTGTCTTAGTCTGTTTGAGTTCTTTAACAGAATACCATAGACTTGGTTTATAAACAACAGAACTTTATTCCTCACACTTTTCTGGAAGCTGAGAAGTCCAAGATCAAGGTACTAGCAGATTTGGTGTCTGGTGAGAACCCACTTCTTACTTCATAGAAATCTGTCTTCTTGCTGTGTCCTCACATGATGGAAGGGGCTAGGGAGCTCTCTGGGGTTTCTTTTATCAATATAAAGGCACTAATACCATTCATGAAGGTTTCACCCTCATGACCACTGGCCCCATCTCCAAATACCATCTCACTGGGATAAGGTTTCAACATATGAATTTGGTGGGAACGAAAACATAGAGTCTATAGTGTCTGCCTTATTTGAAAAAACAAAAAACAACAAATTAACGCAAAATCTATTATGAAAACCAAAAATGCAATGTTTTGTTATTGCAAGTTAGTGGGATTAAGAACTAACTAGAAAATCACGGAGTGATAGCAGAGCTTCTTTTTCTGGAGTTTGTCTTATTATCTTCCCACACTCTGATTCTTCAACTTGTTTGGCTTAAGGATATTTCTTTTATCTTATTTCCCACTTCCTAATAATCTTGACTTAGTCCAAGAATTTTTTAACACATCTACAAGATAGCTAGCCTTGCGTAAGGGGCTCAGTATTCAGTACCCAACTTGTCACCGCAATACCTATGAAGCAGGTATTATTTCCAATGAAAGAGCAGGGGTTCAAAGAGGTCAAATTACTTGCCCAGGTTCATGGAAATAGTAAGCAACAAGATAGATATGAGCTGTACGACCTACCTCAAAAGCACTGAACCAGAGGGCTTCTCTAATACTGCAGTTGTCAAAAACCACCCACCCCAGCTTTCCCACACTAAAAATCTTAAGAAAATTAATGGGCAAGAATCTATTAATTCTTCCTGTTTGCCTTCATCATATTTACTGCTGAAATATTTTTAGGAACCTCAGTTCTAAAAATCAAGAGAATATTATATCTCAATTTATCTGATCTCAAGTTAATTCTTACCTATGAGGTCCACACACACAAAGTACTTTCCGTAAGAATGTAAATCGAATCATCTCAGAATGTTCAAGATCACTTATCCACACTCTATCAGTTTAATAAAACCAAGAGCTAACATTTATTAAGCATTTACTATAAAATATATCAAGCAGAGGGATAAACACTTTTGCACGTTTTGCTCATTCAAGTCTCCCAGCGATGCTATCATTATCTACATTTGATGGATAAAAAAAATTGAGTATTAGAAAGTTTACATCCAGGGTAGAGCAAGACACAAACTTACTTCAGTCCAACATTAAGGCCTCCATATAACATTCATCCTCCTGCAGAAGGAGGAGATCATAATTCATAGAACAAGCACTCATTTTATTACTGAGCTAGGATAAGATTGCAGGTCTTTATAGGCCCACTGCAACATGTACTCTGCCTTCAGACATCTTAACTTCCTAGGTATATCTTTATGGTTTAGCTGCCAACTGCTAAAACCCAGCCTGTAGAAGAGATGCCTCACACTTGCATATTTCAGATTCTTAGCATTTCCACATGCCTCTTGGACTGGTTATCATTTAGAGTGACCTCTTGGCATACTAATTTCTGCAATAAGTAACAATAGCAATGATTACAATAATACAAATGTTTGGTAATGATGATAATGATGTTGAAGATGCTATTACCACTTTAGGTTCCATTCCAAGGAGCCTAGTTTGCCAGAAAGAATGGGTTCAAAGGAGAGCAAATAGGAAAACTGCAATGAAAAGGCTTAGCTGGTAAATTGCCATATGTGAATCTGCTTTGATTTTTGCATTTGCTGTAAGACAATTTGAATTCTAAATGGCACTTCAGTCCAGAAAGTGTGAAATCTGAAATCTGCACTGTTAAAGTCATACAGTTGAGCTCTGATAAATAACCTCAAGTAATTTGAGACAATTCACCATTAAGACCATTTCTGTTCCCATCTACATGTGAGGCCAATTTTAAAAGACAGATTCCCTCTTAGAAATGCTAAGACCATCTTCCAGACCTGAATGACTGGCCTAGACTAGATGCCAATGCAAATGCCATCTAGCAGCAGTAGAGCAGTGACCATTCTTAAAAACGGTTTTAATGGAGCTCCTCATTTGATCTTATTTAACTGCTGTGTCTCGTAAGTCAGTTAGAGATTTCAAGCTTTGCTGACACTTGGGGTATGTGCACAGCCCCCTCTGATCTCTGTAATCTTTCTCAGGCCTCATTTCCATAATGGATGAATATTTATTCTCCAGAACATTTTGTAAGCAAAACAGTCCTGCCTCAGAAGGAAAACTTAATCCTCAGAAAAAAGAAAAAAAGCTAATATCTGAGAAAGAGGACTGATTGAGCATCCCAAATCAAAAGAGACTCGGGGGTATGATCCTAGGCAGTGAATCAGACAGCAAAATATCGAATATTATCACAGCTGAAGAAATATCTTTTCATAAAGGGATATTTCTTATCTCCAACTTCATAGCTCTGCCAAAAGAAAAAAAGGCAGTATCCACGTAACAGGAAATGGCTCTTGCACTTGCACACCTTTAGAGGATAAAATGCTACTTTTAATCATGGTCCAAGGCTACAACTTATAACATAAGTAAGGTGTCATTGAGAAAATGTATATAAAATAATTAGTGCAAAACTCTTGTACCTAAGAAGTGTTATCCCTAAGTGTCATAACTCCTTCTGTGCCAGATAAGCCACTACTGATTTCCTGAGACAACACACAGGGAACCTATACCATCTCTATGTCAGAGACCAGCGTGTGGCCACTGGGGCAGGGCACAGACTGACATAAACCTAAGGATGGAAGCAATCCTCAGGACTGAAACTCTAGTCAGCCTCAAAGTATACAGACAGCTTCTGTACATGCTCACCAGCTTCTACTTACATGCCTCTGGAATCTAGACCTTAGATCCACCCAAAGTCAGTGAATAGCTAACATATTAGCTAAAACACATTGCCACTAAACTTCCCAAAGGTGACAGAGTACTGCTTCCTTAAAAGAGAGAAAAAAGGACATAAAACCATCTGAAGATATAATGGCTAGAACCTTCCCTAACCTAGCAAAGGAAACAGAGGTCCAAGTCAAAGAAGCTCAGATTTCCAAACAAGATGAACTCAAAGAGACCCACATCAAGATGCATTATAATTAAAATGTCAAAAGTTAAAGATAAGGAGAGAATCTTAAAGGCAGCAAGGAAAAACAACTAGTTACACACAAGAGAAAGGGAACCTCCCAAAAACTATAAAGTAAAAAATAATAAAAATGGTAAAGTTTCTGCTGAAAAATGAGATGATAGTCTTATGGAGGTTCCCTTTCTTCTCCTTCTGGGACCCCTATAATGTAAATGTTAGTGCTCTTAATGTTGTCTCTGAGATCCGTTAAACTATCCTTTTTTTTAAGTTTTTGCTGTTCCAATTGGATGATCTCCACTACCCTGTCTTCCAGATCACTGATGCATTCTTCTGCATCCTCTAATCTGCTGTTGATTCCCTCTTGTGTATTTTTCATTTCAGTTATTGTATTCCTCAGTTCTGATTGGTTCCTTTTTATATTTTCTATCTCTTTGTTGAAGTTCTCACTGAGTTCATCCATTCTTCTCCTGAGTTCAGCCAGCATCTTTATGACGGCTATTTTGAACTCTTTACCTGGTAAATTGCTTATCTCCATTTTGTTTAGTTCTTTTTCTGAGGTTCTGTCTTATTCTTTTGTTTAGGCAGTATACCTTTGTCTCTTCATTTTGCCTAATCTCTGTGTTTCTATGCATTAGGTGTATCAGTCCTGAAAAAGGTGGCCTTATGTAGAATTTGTCCTGTGGGGCCCATTGGCACAATCTTCACAGTCCAGAGCGAGGTGCTCCAGATGTATCCCATGTGTAGGCCACAGGATGGGTGGATAGGCTGTGATTGCTGTGGGCACACTGGTCAGTGGGGCTGGCTCCCAGCCTGCCTGGCTGTGTGGTTCATCCACAATTGCTGTGGATGCCTTAGTGGGCAGGGCTGGTCCTCACCCAATCTGTCCTCAAGGCCTGGCTGCAACTGCTATGGGTACACTGGTGGATGGAGCTGGTCTCTAGCCCAGCTGTCTGTGAGGCTTGGCCATGACTGCTGTAGGAACACTGATATGCAGGGCTGGTCTCCCCGGGGTAGGAGCTGCTTTGGAGGAGTGCCCATACTGGCTGGGGCCACCAACCAGGTGGGGCAGGGTGGGAGCCACTTTGGAGAGACCAGCCAGACCAGACCAGGCAGGTTGGGCAGGGTTGGTCTTCAGGAGAATGCTGGGACAGAGCTCACAGCATTAGCTAGGCTGACGGAGAGTAGAAATGGAGGCTGCCAGAACCAGGCCAGCTAGGTGGAAAGAGCAAACAAAAAAAAAGGCACCAACCAGCACTTCCATCCCTGGAAGAAGTTATACCAGATCCCTGCCCCTCTGACACATGCCCTAAAACTAGTCAAGGAATCTCCTTCTCATACAACACAGGCACTTTTAAAGCTGCTGCTTCTGTGCTGGGATGTGGAGCAAGTAAGCTTGTGTGTGAGCCCTGCAAGAACAAACTCTTAATTTCTCACAGCCCTGTGGCTCTCCTGGACATAAGCCCCACTGGTTTTCAAAGTCGGATGTTATGGTGGCTCATCTTCCCAGCGCAGGACCCCTGGTCTGGGGAGCCTGAGATGGGGCTCAGACCCCTGGCTCCTCAAGGGGGACCTCCACAGTTGGGATGGCCCTCCTGTTTGTGGGTCACCACACCAGAGGGTATGGGTTCTGATTAGACCATATCTTTACACCTCCTGTCTCAATGTGGCCTTTTCTTTAAATCCTTAGCTGTAGAAAAAGTGTTCTACTAGTCTTCAGGTAGTTCTCAGAGATAGTTGCTCTATGTATAGTTGTAGTTTGGGTGTGTCCATTGGAGGAGGTGAGCTCAGAATCCTCCTACTCTACCATCTTGATCTGGACCTACTGTGAGCCTTTAAATGAGACTCTTTTTAAAATGAGTCTCTTTTAGTCATATCTAATATTTATAGAAGACTTTATGTTTGACATAACTCATTATAACCTTTATATAATTTAATCTTTACAACAACCCTATAAGGTAGTTATTACATTTCTCATCTTACACGTGAAGAAATAACAGGACATAATTTACTAACTTTCCCAAGCTCACTTAATTATTAAGATTCAAGCATACTTTTGTCTAACTGCAAAATTCAGGTTCTTAGCACTACAGTATGCTACCTCTACCTCTTCTAGCAGGAGAGAACCATACTAAGGCTGAAGAAAACAACAACCACCACAACAATGCAGTACAACCAAAACAATAAAAACAACGGCAAAAACCCTTTCTCTTTGTTCATATCTTTTTCTCTGTCTCTGTCTTTTTCTCTCTCTCTGTCCCTCTCTCAAAAATCTCTGTGTCTATCACTCACACATAGGTAGTAACACTTAAGACAGTGAAGAAGGGTTACCAATATGGTATAAGAGAGATCAGGAAGTGTTCTTATCCCAATATATATTCTCAATAGTCCTATTTTATTGGGGCCTGAAAATCCCATTATTTTATCATCCACTTTTGAATCAGCAATGTTCTCTAAAAAGCGTTTGATCTTTTGAATATATGCTATCCTTTACCCAAGAGTGCATTAATGTGAGCCCATTAGAAATAGGTCACCAAAGCAAGGTTCAGTGAAACAAGGCAGCAAGACAGGGGATAAGGAAAGAAAAACATGGCAGCAGTGGTCTTAAGGCATCTATGGGTGCCAGAGTATATAAAGATCAAGGTACTCCTTGTAGGACATTATAAAATGTCCAAAAATCTACCATACAAATAAAGAATTATTTTAGGAGCTTAATATTTGACTTGTGTATTTACAAAACAAAATCAGCCACCAACATATTTTGGCTTCCTTTAAAATTCACTTGTTGTGTGTCACTTATTTATTCACTCAAAACTATATATATATATGTGTGTATATATATATATATATATATATATATATCCCAATATATACATATATTGGTTAAAAACACTGTGTATTTAGTCTCTTACAATTTTGAAGGTCAGATGTCTGAAACCAGTTTCACTGGGCTGAAATCAAGGTGTCAGCAGCAGAGCTGCAGTCCTTCCAGAGGCCTTGGGGGAGAGTCTGCTCCTTGCTTCTTCCAGCTTCTGGTGACTACTGGCATTCCTTGACATGAGGCAGTGTCACTTCAATCTTCAAGGCCATCACCTTCAAATTTCACTCTGAACATCTCCTCTGTGTTTATCACATCTCTCTCTGCCCCCCCCCCTTTTTAACATCTTTATTGGAGTATAATTGCTTTACAATGTTGTACTAGTTTCTGCTGTATAACAAGATGAATCAGCTATATGTATACATATATCCCCATATCCGTTCCGCCTAGTGCCTCCCTCCCACCTCCCTATCCCACCACTCTAGATGGTCACAAAGCACCAAGCTGATCTACCTGTGCTATGCGACTACTTCCCACTAGTTAGCTATTTTACATTTGATAGTGTATATGTGTCAATGTTACTTTCTCACTTCGTGCCAGCTTACCCTTCCCCCTCGCCATGTCCTCAAGTCCATTCCATAGGTCTGTGTCTTTATTCCAGTCCTGCACCTAGGTTCATCAGAACCTTTTTTTTGTTTGTTTTTAGACTTACTTTTCACTCTGTATGACACTCTCCAGGTCCATCCAGCTCACTACAAATAGCTCAATTTCATTTCTTTTTATGGCTGAGTAATATTCCATTGTATATATGTGCCACATCTTCTTTATCCATTCATCTGTCGATGGACACTTAGATTGTTTCCCTGTCCTGGCTATTGTAAATAGAGCTGCAATGAACATTGTGGTACATGACTCTTTTTGAATTATGGTTTTCTCAGTGTATGTGCCCAGTAGTGGGATTGCTGGGTCGTATGGTAGTTCTACTGTTCTCCATAGGGGCTGTATCAATGTACATTCCCACCAACAGTACAAGTGGGTTCCCTTTTCTCCACACCCTCTCCAGCAATTACTGTGTGTAGATTTTTTGATGATGGCCATTCTGACTGGTGGGAGGTGATACTGCATTGTAGTTTTGATTTGCATTTCTCTAATGATTAGTGATGTTGAGCATCATTTCATGTGTTTGTTGTCAATCTCTATATCTTCTTTGGAGAAATGTCTATTTAGGTTTTCTGCCCATTTTTGGATTGGGTTTTTTTTTTTTTTTTTGATATTGAGCTGCATGAAGTGCTTGTATATTTTGGAGATAAATCCTTTGTCAGTTGCTTCCTTTGCAAATATTATCTCCCGTTCTGAAGGCTGTCTTTTCCTCTTGTTTATGTTTTCCTTTGCTGTGCAAAATCTTTAAGTTTCATTAGGTCCCATTTGTTTATTATTATTTTTTAAATTTCCATTTCTCTGGGAGGTGGGTCAAAAAGGATCTTGCTGTGAAATATATCATAGAGTGTTCTGCCTATGTTTCCCTCTAAGAGTTTTATTGTGTCTGGCCTTACATTTAGGTCTTTAATCCATTCTGAGTTTATTTTTGTGTATGGTGTTAGGAAGTGTTCTAATTTCATTCTTTTACATGTAGCTTTCCAGTTTTCCAAGCAACACTTACTGAAGAGGCTGTCATTTCTCCATTGTATACTCCTGCCTCCCTTATCAAAGATAAATTGACCATAAGTGCGTGGGTTTATCTCTGGGCTTTTACCCTGTTCCATTGATCTATATTTCTGTTTTTGTGCCAGTACCATAATGCCTTGATTACTGTAGCTTTGTAGTATAGTCTGAAGTCAGGGAGCCTGATTCCTCCAGCTACATTTTTCTTTCTTGACTGCTTAGGCTATTCGGGGTCTTTTGTGTTTCCATACAAATTGTGAAATTATTTGTTCTAGTTCTGTGGAAAATGCCATTGGTAGTTTGACAGGGATTGCATTGAATCTGTAGATTGCTTTGGGTAGTAGAGTCATTTTCACAATGTTGATTCTTCCAATCGAAGAACATGGTATATCTCGCCATGTGTCTGTATCGTCTTTAATTCCCTTCATCAGTGTCTTATACTTTTCTGCAAACAGGTCTTTTGTCTCCTTAGGTAGGTTTATTCCCAGGTATTTTATTCTTTTTGTTGCAATGATAAATGGGAGTGTTTCCTTAATTTCTCTTTCAGATTTTTCATCATTAGTGTATAGGAATGCAAGAGATTTCTGTGCATTAATTTTGTACCCTGCTACTCTATCAAATTCATTCATTAGCTCTAGTAGTTTTCTGGTAGTGTCTTTAGGATTCTCTATGTAGAGTATCATGTCATCTGCAAACAGTGACAGTTTAATTCTTCTTTTCTGATTTGGACTCCATTTATTTCTTTTCCTTCTCTGATGGCTGTGGCTAAAACTTCCAAAACTATGTTGAATAATAATGGTGAGTGAGCCACCTTTTCTTGTTCCTGATCTTAGAGGAAATGGTTTCAATTTTTCGCCCTTGAGAATGATATTGGCTGTGGGTTAGTTTTATATGGCCTTTATTATGTTGAGGTAAGTTCTCTTGCCTACTTTCTGGAGGGTTTTTTTAATCATAAATGGGTGTTGAATTGTGTTGAATGCTTTTTCTGCATCTACTGATATGACCATATGGTTTTTCTCCTTCAATTTGTTAATATGGTGCATCACATTGACTGAATTGAATATACTGAATAACCCGTGCACTACTCGGATAAAACCCACTTGATCGTGGTGTATGATCCTTTTAAATGTGCTGTTGGATTCTGTTTGCTAGTATTTTGTTGAGGATTTTCACATCTATGATCATCAGTGATATTGGCCTGTAGTTTTCCTGTATTTTGTGACATCACTGTCTTGTTTTGGTATCAGGGTGATGGTGGCCTCGTAGAATGAGTTTGGGAGTGTTCCTCCCTCTGCTATATTTTGCAAGAGTTTGAGAAGGATAGGTGTTAGCTCTTCTCTAAATGTTTGATAGAATTTGCCTGAGAAGCTATCTGGTCCTGGGCTTTTGTTTCTTGGGAGATTTTTAATCACAGTTTCAATTTCAGTGCCTGTGATTGGTATCTTGTTTTCTATTTCTTCCTGGTTCAGTCTCAGAAGGTTGTGTTTTTCTAAGAATTTGTCCATTTCTTCAAGGTTGTCCATTTTATTGGCATATATTTGCTTGTAGTAATCTCTCACGATCCTTTGTATTTCTGCAGTGTCAGTTGTTACTTCTCCTTTTTCATTTCTAATTCTGTTGATTTGAGTCTTCTCCCTTCTTTTCTTGATGAGTCTGGGTAATGGTTTATCAATTTTGTTTATCTTCTCAAAGAACCAGCTTTAATTTTATTGATCTTTGCCATCATTTCCTTCATTTCTTTTCCACTTAATTCTGATCTTATCTTTATGATTCTTTTCCTTCAGTAACTTTGGGGATTTTTGTCCTTCCTTCTCTAATTCCTTTAGGTGTAAGGTTAG
Organism: Neophocaena asiaeorientalis asiaeorientalis; assembly: GCF_003031525.2. Lineage (NCBI taxonomy): Eukaryota > Metazoa > Chordata > Mammalia > Artiodactyla > Phocoenidae > Neophocaena > Neophocaena asiaeorientalis. Next base: position 2,760,542 of record NW_020173036.1, on the reverse strand, counting down.
GTCATTTGAGATTTTCTTGTTTCTGAAGGTAGGATTTTATTACTATAAACTTCCCTCTTAGAACTGCTTTTGCTGCATCTCATAGGTTTGGGGTCGTCGTCTTTTCATTTTCATTTGTTTCTATCTATTTTTTGATTTCCTCTTTGATTTCTCCAGTGATCTCTTGGTTGTTTAGTAGTGTATTGTTTAGACTCCATGTGCTTGTATTTTTTACAATTTTTTTTCCTGTAATTGACATCTAGTCTCATAGCTTTGTGGTCAGAAAAGATATTAGTTACAATTTCAATTTTCTTAAATTTACTGAGGCTTGATTTGTGACACAAGATATGGTCTAGGTCTATCCTGGAGAATGTTCCATGAGCACTTGAGAAGAAAGTGTATTCTGTTGTTTTTGGATGAAATGTCCTATAAATAACAATTAAGTCAATATTGTTTAATGTGTCATTGAAAGCTTGTGTTTCCTTATTTATTTTCATTTTGGATGATCTGTCCATTGGTGAAAGTGGGTGGTTAAAGTCCCCTACTATTATTGTGTTAGCGTCGATTTCCCTTTTTATGGCTGTTAGCATTTGCCTTATGTATTAAGGTGTTCCTATGTTGGGTGCATAAATATTTAAAATTGGATTGATCCCTTTATCATTATGTAGTGTTCTTCTTTGTCTCTTGTAATTCTCTTTATTTTAAAGTCTATTTTTTTCTGATAGGAGAATTGCTACTCCAGCTTTCTTCTGATTTCCATTTGCATGGAATATCTTTTTCCATCCCCTCACTTTCAGTCTGTATGTGTCCCTGGGTCTGAAGTGGGTATCTTGTAGACAGCATATGTATGGGTCTTGTTTTTGTATCCATTCAGCCAGTCTATGTCTTTTGGATGGAGCATTTAATCCGTTAACATTTAAGGTAATTATTGATACGTATGTTCCTATTACCATTTTCTTAATTGTTTGGGGTTTGTTATTGTAGTTCTTTTCCTTCTCTTGTGTTTCCTGCCTAGAGAAGTTCCTTTAGCATTTGTTGTAAAGCTGGTTTGGTGGTCCTAAATTCTCTTAACTTTTGCTTATTTATAAAGGTTTTAAAATCTCCATCAAATCTGAATGAGATCCTTTCTGTGTGGAGTAATCTTGGTTAGGTTTTTCCCTTTCATCACTTTAAATATGTCCTGCCACTCTTGATTGACTATTTCCTTACCCATGTTAGGGAAGTTTTTGACTATAATCTATTCCAATATTTTCTCAGACATTTTCTTTTTCTCTTCTTCTTGTGGGACCCCTATAATTCGAATGTTGGTGCATTTAATGTTGTCCCAGAGGTCTCCATGACTGTCCTCAGTTCTTTTCATTTTGTTTTCTTTATTCTGCTCCCTGGCAGTTATTTCCAGCATTTTATCTTCCAGCTCACTTATCCATTCTTCTGCCTCATTTATTCTGCTATCAATTCATTCTAGAGTATTTTTAATTTCAGTAATTGTGTCATTAATCACTTTTTCCTTGCTCTTTAGTTCTTCTAGATCCTTGTTAAATGTTTCTTGTATTTTCCCCATTCCGTTTCCAAGATTTTAGATCATCTTTACTATCGTTACTTCGAATTCTTTTTCAGGTAGGCTGCCTATTTCATCTTCATTTATTTGGTCTTGTAGGTTTTTACCTTGCTCCTTCAACTGTAACATATTTTTTTGTCATTTCATTTTTTAATTTTTCTTTGGATGGGTGGTGCTGTATTCCTGTCTTACTGGTTGTTTGGCCTGAGATGTCCAGCACTGGAGTTTGTAGGCGGTTGTATAGAGCCAGGTCTTGGTGTTGAGATGAGGACCTCTTGGAGGCCTCAGTCTGATTGATATTCCCTGGGCTCTGAGGTTCTCTATGTTAGTCCAGCAGTTTGGACTCAGAGCTCCCACCACAGGAGCTCAGGCCCAACCTCTGGCCTGGGAACGAAGATCCCACAAGTTTCATGGTGCAGTAAAAATAGAAAAAGAAAGAAAGAAAAAAGGAGCAGTACAATATCAAATTATAAAAAACAAAATAAAATTAGAAGGATAAAAAATATATTAGGAAAAATAAAACTATGATTCAAACAACTGCAACATGGTAAAATCAAACCACAACAGAAAAAAGAAGAAAAAAGGAGGGGGTGGGTATAACAAGTCAAAAGGAGAGATCACTAACAAAGTATAAAGAATAAAATAAAATTAGAATAAAAGATTAGGAAAAATGAAAATATTAAAGAATCAACAACAATGAATCAACAAGGTAAAACAGAACCCCAATCTAAAAGAGGAAAAAAAAAAAAGCCTTGGCTATGGGGGCAGAGTTTAAGTGGGGTTGGAACTTAGGCAGGGGTGGGGTTTAGGGTGGGGGGGACCTAGTCGGGTGTGGGGCAGGGCCTAGGCTGGACGACGTTCAAGCGTGGGAGGGGCCTCTGCTTAGGACCTGCGCACATGGGGAGAGGCAGCAGTGGAAAGGATGGCCTCTGGAGTGTGGAGTTCCAGAGTTTGGAGGTAGGACCCTGAGTGAGGTTGTGTGGGTGGGGTTTAGGCTCCGCTCGTTAGAGGGGGTCTCTGAGTGTAGGGGTGAGGCCCTGGGTGGGGTGGTAGGGGCCGGGCTTGGGCTCTGTGCAGCAGGAGGGAGGCTCCGAGGGCAGAGGATTAGGCCCAGGAGCCCAGCAGGCTTCCTGGTGCCTAAGTGGACAGGGAAAACACTGGCCCTGTTCTCTTCTGTTCCTTCATGCCCCTCCCCCACCATCTCCCCCAGGGTCTCCCCCGTCCCTGCTGGACCCCTAACCGTGGGTGGCTACCACTGGGTGTAGGAACTCCTCCCCTCCCCCAACCACCCCTCAGGGGTGCCGGTCCTGGAGATCCCGCCTTCACTTTTGCTCCCCCTTCCCTCCCTCCCACTCCCTCAGGACCCGCGTGCCTGGAGGGGGCCTCAGTGGGCAGGAGATCAGGCCTGGGATCTAAGCAGGCTCCCAGGGTCCCAAGTGGGCAGGGGAAACCTGGCCATGCTCCCTTTTGATCCTTTGCCTTCCCAGTGGTTCCTCAATTTCCCCCTTCGGATGTGGGACCCCTTCCCCTCCCCCAGCCACACTTCAGGAGCACTACTCCCCTCCTGCCTCCAGTTCTCCTCCCCCTTTCACTCCCCCCATGCCCCACATCCTACCCAGTCACTGGAGGTTCCTCCCATCCCCTTAGGTGTCCCTGGTCCCCCACCAGTGCCTGGTAGGTGCCCTAGTTGTGAGGAGATGCGAATTCTGCGTCCTCCTAGTACGTCATCTTGACTCTGTCCCCCCAGTCAAAAATATTTTGACCCCCCTTCATGTATCAGGTATTGTGCCAGAAGCAATAGGGATAGGGGTAAAAAGGGAAGTCATGGTCCACACTGTCACAGAGCTTGCTTTCTTAGTGGGGAGAAGGACCGCTCAACAGCTATGTTAAAATATGGTAAGTGGTATGCTAGACTTCTCTTCTTCTATGGGAGAAATAGCAGGATACCTAGGGTAGTCTAGGAGAGTCAGGATGGTTGTTAACATAAGATAAGCTCTTGAGGATAAGTAGGAATTATCCAAATGAGGGGAACAACGATGCGTTCACAAGTAAAGCATCATATGACAGGAGCACAGAAATCAATGGGGAAAAGATGGCCTATGAGACTAGAGAGGTGAGCAGGGGAAAGACCATGAAGTATTTCAGTCACATCCAATCAGAACAACAAAACCACTCTAAATATTTTAAATCAGACAGAATGTAGCACAGGGATGAATAGCTGGGAACCAAACAGAGGACAGAGAACTTGGCAACAGCAGGAAGCTTCTGAGCCCTCTAGGTTGAAGGAGAAAATGGACGAGCCCGAGGACTGCGATAAAACCAGGAACCACAGTGGGACTTCCGGGCAAGAGCTAGAACCACACAGCTGCTACCAGAAATGCTCAGGAGGCAAGAAGAGAGGCAGAGAAGTGCCCTGGTTTCTTCCCTTCTTCTAGTTTTTAGTCTTAACAGTGTCTCCCATTGGTCAAACCTAGCTGGATGTCCCATGGTAAGGGAACCTGGGAGATGGAGTCTTGTGCTATAGAGAGAAGAGCAGGCAGAAGTCATCACAGAACAAACAAGGAGGATTTACCTTTTACCTTAGAGCAAAGAAAGTCTTTGAAGAGTCATTGCTTTTGCACATGGTAAGAATCAATGTTTAAAGACAGTAATGGATGAAAATTTTTTCATTGAGGCATTATATCCATTGCTTTGTTTTATTAAATTTGAAGATGATCTTCACTCCATTTGATCAGTGGCAAGACCTGAGTAATAACCTGTGTGCCCTGGGAGAGGATATTGATATCAGACCTTTACCCCAGCTGATTCTTACTTTCTCCATCATGGAACTTTCTGTGATCACTCTCATCAACCATCAATCATCTCTTCCATTTGTGAATTTCCAGACTTGCAATGTTGACCAATGGAATCTTCAGAGATGATGCAAATGTCCAATACCTGCACAGTTCGTGATCCATGTGTGGCTATATAGAACTTGAAATGTGACTAGTGTCCCTGAACCTGGTTTTTAATTTTGTTCATTTTTAATGGATTTAAATTTTTAAAAGTACATGTGGTCAGTAGCTAACACATTGGCCAGCACAGCTGAAGCACCTATCATCAATTTTGTGGTGATGGTTTGGACAGTGTTAAAGTTAGACAGATCTTGCCATGCCTGTTCTTCCTCACCCTGACTTCTGACTTTAGGTAAACTGAAGAACATTGCTGGACAAAAGTTTCCTTCTCTTTAAAAATTAAATAACAGAAGATTCTTCTCAAGGATTGAAAGGATAAAACAAAAAGGTAAGTGAATTACCTAGCACAGTTACAGAGTTCTCAGAAGTTTCCAAGTTATATGTGTCCTTTCCCCCAGAACTCAACACTCCCCCTCCTTGTACATTGCTGGGAGTTTTGTAAAAGGCTATAAAAAAATAACAAGATGGATTTTTATATCAAAACTTTAAGAGCTCTTGTGTGTAAATGACTTTGACTCCTTCAAAATATTTACCTCATTTATATAGTACTGTCATTGTTTAAATCACTTTAGACTAACTCTTTCTCAAAATTGTTCCCAGAGTCATTCTCTAAGCCATCCAGGAAAACCATTTCATTCGTGTTTGGTTGCATTTCTAATTTTTTGAGTCAGTTTTAAATTGTATTTCTCTCTTTTTTGAACTATACATTTTGTATTAAAACACAGAAGATATAAGAAAATAAAAATTTCCTACAAACCTACCAGCAGGAATTAAGCAGTATTAACATGTTTATAAAAATCATTATAGGCTTTTTTAGGCTACAAATGGACTTATCTACAAAACCGAAATACAGTTACAGATGTAGAAAATAAACTTATGGTTACCAGGGGGTAAGGGGTGGGGGAGGGATAAATTGGAAGATTGGGACTGACACATACCCTCTACTATATATAAAATGGATAGGACATAATGTATAGCACAGAAAACTCTATTCAGTACTCTGTAAAGGCCTATATGGGAGAATAATCTAAAAAAGAGTGGATATATGTATTTGTATAACAGATTTACTTTGCTGTACACCTGAAACTAACACAACACTGTAAATCATTTATACCCCAATAAAAAAATTTTTTAAATCATTATAGGCTTTTTTGATGTTCCTTTAAAAATAAAAAACATGATCATATTTTATATACAATATGCTAAATTTTTCACAACATTCTCACATAAACATGTTTACATCATGAATTATTCATTAAAATGTGGGGTTTTTTTAATGTTTGCAAAATATTCTATCATATGGATGTATCAAACTATACAAGCTACTCCTATGTGGCTCCTATTTGTTTGTAAAATATAAAGAAATATTTCCTAATTTATAAGTCTTAACTTTGAATGCTTTTTGCTTTCTTCAAATTGTAACCTATTCTAAAAGATAAGGAAGGATACAGAGTAACCGTTTTCAAATATGTGTTATATAACAAGCACGTTTATATATCTTTGATCTCATTTAGTCCTAAAAATCCTGAGATATATAATATTATGCCCCTAAATTTTAGCAGTTTGGGTACAAAATTTCCAACATTAAGTTTTTGTAAGTCATCTATTTAGGAAGTGTCTGAACCAGAATTGGAACCTAGGGGTATCTGATTCCCAGTCCATACTTTACATTAGCAGGTGACAGCAACTGAATGGTTTCAACGGACTATCATGGCAAAATATGTGTGTCATCTCTCATAACTTGCACGACTCTCAGAATATTCATATAGGCTGCTTTGGCAGAAGAGAGGCAAAGGGTTAAAAGTAATCTGGCTCCTGTTAATTACGAAACAAAAAACAAACCTCTTTTTCTTTAACCGTGACCCTTTCAGAAGATTTTCCCTTTCAAATGTGCCTGAACACATCAGTCAATCCTGTGGCAGCATTTCACTCTCCCTGGCAACCAGGACCTTTCTGCGACAGCCCACAGTGACATTTTGAGCAGTTTTAATTAACAGGCGCCCTAAGACTGGAGGAAATTACATCACTAAATGCCAGTCACTCCTGTTCTAGCTTTCACGGTTTCCCAAACAAAGACTGTAGCTGATGCTGCTGTGGTCAGTGTGATACTAGCCCTCGGGCCAACAGTGGCCAGTATTTCAGACTCAGCCTGCCGTAAACCAGACAGGATCAGGGATGAACTTGAGCAAAAGATACAAAGGCCCTTTAAAACCCCTCCAAGTGATAAGCTCGGTGCTTTGTGACCAGCTAGAAGGGTGGGATAGGGAGGGTGGGAGGGAGAGAGATGCAAGAGGGAAGAGATACGGGGATATATGTATATGTATATGTATAACTGAGTCACTTTGTTATAAAGCAGAAACTAACACACCATTGTAAAGCAATTATACTCCAATAAAAATGTTTAAAAAAACAAACAAAAATAAATAAATAAAAATAAAACCCCTCCAAGAAACAAACACTCACAACCAGAGGTTCTTCCAATTTCTAGGATTTTGTTTCAGGGAGGAAATGAGCTGGCAAGTTATTCTGTTCCTTTTAACAAAAGAAATTGATCTTTGCAGGTTTCCAGCTCCCAGAAGCCCATTAACTACTCCTCAAATGGAGGGCCCTTTAAGATGGTAATGTCTGGGGGAAGAAAATGAAAGAAGGTGTGGATGCAAATGACACAAATTTAGCTGATTTATGGCTCTGGAGAAATAAAGATGAATTTCTTTATAAAATGCAGTAGCAAATTAAGACAGCAGACACATATAATATTGCGTTTTGAATGGCAACTCTAGGAGTTTCTGGCAGATAATGTGTTTCTTTTCTGTTCCACGTGGCTCAACCTAAAAAGGAGCTGATTTGTGTACAGAGTCAGAGGAAACAGGATGCAACTCAGATAAAAGCCTGACTTTGGAACCTTGTCCTGGTAAAACCGCAAATAATATATTGGGGCACCATTTTTACTTCTTTGAGACACAGCATAATAGGTAAAAACATCTACTGTGGAACCCTACGTCTGCTTGGATTGGAATCCTGGCTCATGCACCTGCTCTGTGACTTTGAGCCAATTACTTAACTTCTTTGTGTCTCAGCTTCTTCATCTATAAAGTGGGGTTAATCATAGTCCCTACTTCCTAAGATTAAATGAGACACTACTTGTATGCTGTTTCAAGCAATGTCTGGAACAATCTTGTAAGCCCTGTATAAGAATGTATTACAAAACGATTTTTAATACAATCATTTTCCGGTCCTTCTTTCTCACCTGACCATTGAAAAATGAGCAGCTTCAGGCAATATGGGCTCAAAAACATTTCATCTCTCAAGACTCTTACTCTGCTCCAATTCCCTTCTGCTTTTCAGTGGGTGCATCCACACTTTCCTGCCCTTCTACTTCCATGTTCATTTGTACTGACAACCATCTCTCCTTTTGTCCAGAAGCCTCCTGAAACGAGTTGTCTCCTGTGCAAGGTGAACACTTTTGTCTTCCCTTGCTTCACATCCTCCTTGCGAAAGTTAAAATTCCAGTCTCCTCTCTCAGCAACTTCTCTGTTCATTCCCCTTTCAGTGTACAAACAAGCTCAAGTCTCAAACTATAGGCTTAACAAGAGTCTTCCGACCCCATCCTCCTGTCTACAGCCTTCTCTACTTCCTACCACAACCATAGTCCAGGTTGGAAATTTTTCTGGAATTTTTTTTTCCAACAAAGACTTTGGACTTCTGGCCCCAGATGAGAAGGGTCTCTTCTTCCTCAGCCCATCTAGTAATGGGGAATTTTTAAAAATAAACAAAGATAAGGAAATTACCTATTGTGAGGATTGAAAAATATCAATCCTTGGCAATAAAAAGGGTGTATTTCATGGAAGAGGGTTAGCACTCTTAGCCTGAACCAGATCCAGACACTGTCTTGTAAAAGCCTGAAAGTAAAATCCCAAGGAAATTGAAGGGTTCAGAGATAAGAATTCTCACATACCTTAGGTAAGGAGGGAGAGACAGTGGTGGGAATAAAAGAATGAAGAAGAAATAAACCCCTGACTTTATTCTAAGCCAAGCTTATTCTCAACCTCTGCTCTTGACAGCTGTCCACTATGGATATTAGAAGGAAGAATGAAACAGTCACGTCTATGAGTCTTATTTTCAAGAAGATTAAATGTCTATCTTAGTTTCTTAGGGTAGCCAAATACCTGGAAATTGGGGATTTCACTCTCTCCCCAAAAATGTTTTTAGCAAGAAAAACAAATAGGAAAATATGCTTTTCTTCGTCATTTCAATTCATCGTGATTATTCCATTAACCAAATTATGCCACTTTCTAAACATTCTTGTTGACTGAAAATTTCCCAATTCACAAAACCTACCCATGTCTGGTGATATTAAAGAAATAAAGAGCCAGCAGATCACTATAAATTATTTTCCATGGGTCCTGTCACATTTTAAAGATACTTTCATCAGAGAACTGTCAATTTTATAAACTGTTGAAGATCTTTTCCTGAATCATCCATTACTCAATTGGAGAAGAGGTGAACACAAGTGGCAGATGGATTGACCACGGTCATTACACAGGTAGGATCATCAACAAGTCTAAAGTTTTGGGTAATTTGTTATCCTACAACAGAAGCCAAGGGAAATGGGGGATCAGCATTACTTCTCTAATGTAAGAACAATGCTTCTGAACCTATGTCATAATAAACATAATGATGCATGGACAGAATTCTCAGATCTTAAGGAAGTCAAAGATGAGATGGACCTATAACAAAACTCATAATTCTAGGTGATATTAAAAATGGTTATACATTTATGAGATTGCCAGTTTTCATTATACCATCCTAAGCTTTACTTCATCTGATTTACTCAGGACAATCCAATCATCTCGCCTGCAGACATCCTCAGCCAAGGCATTTTAACCACCATTACTTTGAATCTTGCTAAATCCATCAATAAAGACCTATTTCAATGATTCACACCATAGTTCACCATTCCCAGTCTCTCAGGCTCAGTCCTCACCCAGAGCCCCACTCAATTCTTCCTGTCTTATTGACCACATTCATAGGAATCTTGCTCCCTCCACCAAAAGTAGCACTCATTATTTCTTTAACTTGTTATTTTAGTAGCATTATTTTGCATTTGTCAGGTGTTGCAGGCTGCTGTGTAACTAGACCCTGCAAGCACAGAGAAGGGAAAAGGGTAATGTAAAATCCGTAGGGTGGAACTTGGAACTCACTTTGAATTACCTTTCCATCTAGTGGGATGGATGTGTACAGTCTGTTTAACATTACGTGCATTAATTTCCTCACAGTGTTTTTAAACCAAAGCCTGTAGGAGTTTAAACCAAATCCTGTAGGCTCCTGTAGGTCATGAGGAGAATACCATGGTTCCGGTCACATTTGCATCTCTTTTCCACTATCACCATACTTCTACACACTGGAATGTGTCTGTCACTACAGTGGAATGAAGGAGCTGGGCTTATCTGCAGGTCAAAAGTCCTGGATCATTGATGCAAAGCAGCACGTGATCTCTGTGAATCAAGTACCACTTCTGAAATGAAAACTTTTCTCCTGGCACGGCGCATGCTATGCTTTTAAATTATGGAGCTGGGTTGAGCAAGTTGTGCAGCAACTGGCTGTTAGAAAAATGTCAAGTACGGTTCTGCTTTGCCTGGGCTAAAGGATCACAGTATCAGCCAAGAGACAGGGAAAGTGGGTGCCTCTCTCAGGCCAGGGAGTGGGGACAAAATGCAGATTTGAAGGCTGAAGTGTGTCCTGGGAATTTTAGAGCTCATGGGTAAATTGTTGACTAATATAGCACAGGACAAAAAACAAAACATGGGGTTTAAATTCTCTCTGCTGAGTGCCTTTTATCCAGTGTAGGTTGGTGAAATATAAACATGTTTTCATATGGAAATGTTACTACTTACCTGGCATAATCTCTCTCTCTCCCCCCCCCACCCTTCCTCCCTCTCTCTCCTTCCCTCTCCCTCTTTATATCCTTTACCTTTCACCAGAGTCTGCACCATGAATGATGGCATGGCTCTTCTGCAGGACTCCAGGCAATATTTGTTTTCTCTCCACAGTGACTTAGGGGCTTCTTTCATAATTCTTAAGCTCCCAAGCTCACTTCCTTCTCCTCACTTTCAGATAAGAGCAAACCTCTTGTCTTACTTATATAACTTAAGTTTGGGGAAAACAGCCAGTGACTCTCTACATCAGAGATCAACATGACCAGTCACTCAGACTCAATTCTCCCTGAACCCCATTCAATTTTTAGCGTCATTTGACAATGGATTTAACTCAAATGTAGAAATGCATCTGCAGATGCCATATTGTGTTACTCCAGGTTCAGCTCCGCCTTTCTTCCCTTCTCTCTTCTCACTTGTGCAATAAAGAATTGAGGAAGAAAATGTTCAACGAGCACTTTTTTCCCTATATTCTCCCCATTAATAAATACATAACATTTGCTAATGCAATTGATAGTCCCCTGGCTTTGGTTCGAGTTCTGGCTCTAGGATTGTCTACCCGTGGCATAACCTCTGTGACCGCCAGTGTTCTTGTCTCAAAGCGGGGATAATAATAATCCTAGTTCACAAGGTAGTTCATTCAGTCTATTTATTGCACTAACCAAATGTATCCCACAACAACCTTCAAGATAGGTGGATCCCTATTTTTTTAGATAGGGAAAGGAGAGAAAAGCACCACATTATTAAAAGCTCAGCTGGTGATCAACGCTGCAATGCAGGACCCATTACTCAACCTGGGTTGGAGCCTGGGGCTTAGGTTCTGAATCTCAGCAGACACTCCTACCTTCTGAATCCTGCATCTACTTCTTGGGATGGTACCACCCTCAAGCAGTCTGCATGATTCTGACACTGTGCGGTAGAAAATATCCTGAAGCATGCGCTAGGGTATTTTAATGCATATTGACTCCTTCCTGGCCCAATAAATATCTCTCAAGCTAAGCAACAGAAACAGCTGCCCTCTTGCAAGAGCAGTAAGGGGGAGATGAGTGATGAGATGCTGCTGCAGTTCTCCTTTCCCTTCCAATCAGTTTTTGCATGGAGAGAAAGGGACTCTCATATAGCAGCTCTGCTAGTTGGTTTTATTATCGCAAATTAATAGGGAAAGAAATACCTAAGCCTCTAAAATGGTAAATTAATTTGCACAGGGTCACCCAACGAAATTAGTGGTGATTACATTTCTAGTGTTTTCTAACTCAAAGGACAGACTGTTTTCACGGTAATACCTTACATCATTGTGATGGTCTTAAAGATACTCACTGATGACTTTTATTGCTCCAGGTTACGGTACATGATAGGTCTGCCTCTGTATTTGGGTGGGACTGTTTTTCATTTATTTATTTCCCCAATTCTGTTTTCCTCAGGCTGTTATTATTTAGACTTCCGAGCGCAGAGAAATCAGCAGTGAGGAGAAGGAGGTATGCTAGTATGTGAGTTTCACATTATTTGTGACAAAGAATTTATAAAAACCACGATGTGCTTAGTGTACATGTGGAAACGAATAAGAGTTGATTGCAATTCAACTGATAATGGAGAAGCAAAGTCGTAGGATAAAACAGAAAGACCACCAAATCTCTAGTCAGTCTCCAGACTGAGCAGTGTGATTAAGAAATCTTGCAATTTGGGGAAAGTAACATAATTTCACTGAGTCTCCATTGTATCAACTATAAAATAAAGCTATTATTTGAACTTTTAATGCCAGAAATCAGTATATGAAATGGAGAGCAGCATCATTGGTACGTAAGAGGCCAGCATTAAAAAATTTCTTCATGCAGTAATTTATTCACCATTCAGTTTTTGGACTGGTCCACACTCCTGAAACTACATCCAACTTTCAAAAGATACACAGACACTTTCTGATCTAGAAGATCAAAGAAGATGGGCCTATGATATCAGTAATTAAGAGCATAGCAGTTGTAGCCTTTCCACCCTGGTTTGACCATTTAATGTATCCATTGATACTTGTATTGATTTTCAGGGATTCAATTTATATTTTCCAGAGCCTCATTCTACTTAAATAACCACCTAGTCTGATCAGTACTGATTCAGCATCAGGGTCGTGTCCAAATCAACTAAATGGAAGCATTCCTGCACAAAGGGTCAAAACCTTCAAGCTGCCAGTGGACTTTTGTTCAGTGCAACTAAGTGTCCAGGTCAACAGCCATGAACTCAGTGATTCAGTTGTGGGCAACGGAACAAACCATTAGGCCCTGAACTCTTCTACACTCTGCACATCTCACAGTGAATTCAAAGCAGAAAAAAAAAATTATGTCCCAAACATTAGGAACCATGTTGTCCCAGCAACTAAACTACTATATTATAGATGAGGAAGCTTTTAACAGCTAACTTGGCATCCTTCCTACTCTTTTAGAGCATTATACACAACTGGGGAGAATTTAATTAATTTGTTATTGACCTAACTTCTATCTGTCTCACCGGTTAGGGAAAAAAATCCATGAGGGTAGTGATTATGAATGTCTTGTATCTTCAGAGCCTACTAGAGTGCCTAGCACTGAGCCTCAAAAACTCTGTTGTGAGTTGTTTAAATGTGAAGTATTTCAGGACACATCAACATACATTTTTCATTCATTCATTCAATCAGTAAGCATTGTATATTTTTTGTATAGCAGGCATGATGGGGAAACAACTATAGACAAATCAGACGTGGAGCATTCCTTCCGGTGGGTGAAACAGACACTACATCATTATTTACACAGTTAGATATTTAGTTATAATTGTAGATATTTCAATTCAATAAACAGACACAGTTTGCCCAGAAAATATATTACTTGAGCCAAGCTGTGTGCGGAGGGTCCAGGGAAAGATTTCCCAACAAAGTGACATTTTCAGCAAGATGTAAAGAATGATGAGTAATTAATAAGAAAAGTCAGGGAGAAGAAATGCCCTGAGATGCAAAGGAGAAAGCTGCATTCAAGGAACTGAGAGAAGCCAAGTGTGGTCGTGATAGAAAGAGTGAGCCAGTGTCAGTCCTACGAGATAGTTTTGATGAAACAGGCAGGAGCTAGCCCCTCCAGGAATTTACGGATTAAGATTATTTTCTTTTCATTATCCCAAGAAGAAGAACAAGCTCTTGAATGGCTATAAAACAGAGACTTGTTTTTAAAAGACCGTTCTGGCTGCACTAGTGATCACAGAGTGGAGAAATAAAACAATGGATGCAAGGGAACCCAACAAGATGGTATGACTGATTAGACCCTGGAAGTAAAGATGGAGCTAGAAAAAGAAATGCAGGTGATTTCTAATTTGGGGGAGAAAATTAAGTGGTAAATTTAAGAAGAGCTGATGGAGAGAGAAAATGATAGTGATAAATCCCAAGTTTCTGGCTTGCATTATTCAGACTGATTCAAGCCAAGTCAGTCCCAAAGTATCCATTAGGCTCAGCAGGCAGAGAGTCTGGGCCCAGAATATTTTTAGAGGCCCACAGAATTATTTTTTAAATCATAAAAGTAAAATGAAAATTTTAATTTATAGAAAGTGCTTATATATATATTAACATATCCACCTTTATACCAATGCAGTAAAATGCAATCTTTAATTATTTTTATGGAGGAAGCCAAAATGCCTAGGGCTCATGAAAGTTATAATGTAGCCCTGGGCCAATTGTCACTGAGACAGAAAACTGGAGGAAGACCAGGTGGGCACGGGGCCAGAGGGCTGTGGCAGCACCGTGCAAGCCCATTCCAATAGCAGTTTCAGTTTGAGGTACTTGTGACATATTCAAGTGAAAATGACAAGAAGTCCCTTAGATATACAACTTAAAAATGACAACGGTGTTCTCAAACTTATGGTTACCAGGGGGGAAGGGTTGGAGGGAGGGATAGTTAGGGAGTTTGGGATTCACATGTACACACTGCTATATTTAAAATGGATACCCAACTTCCGGGAGATTGGCGGAAAAGTAAGACGCGGAGACACCTTCCTCCCCACAGATACACCAGAAATACATCTACACGTGGAACAACGCCTGCAGAACACCTACTGAACGCTGGCAGAAGACCTCAGACCTCCCAAAATGCAAGAAACCCCCCACGTACCTGGGTAGGGCAAAAGAAAAAAGAATAAACAGAGACAAAAGGATAGGGACGGGACCTGCACCAATGGGAGGGAGCTGTGAAGGAGGAAAGGTTCCCACACACTAGGAAGCCCCTTCGAGGGCGGAGACTGCGGGTGGCGGAGGGGAGAAGCTTCGGGGCCGCAGAGGAGAGCACAGCAACAGGGGTGCGGAGGACAAACCAGAGAGATTCCCGCACAGAGGATCAGTGCCAACCGGCACTCACCAGCTCGAGAGCCTTGTCTGCTCACCCGCCGGGGCAGGCGGGGGCTGGGAGCTGAGGCTCGGGCTTCGGTCAGAGCGCAGGGAGAGGACTGGGGTTGGCGGCATGAACACAGCCGGCAGGGGGCTAGTGCGCCACAGCTAGCCGGCAGGGACTCCGGGGAAAAGTCTGGCCCTGCCCAAGAGGCAAGAGACTTTTTCTTCCCTCTTGGTTTCCTGGTGCGCGAGGAGAGGGGATTAAGAGCACTGCATAAAGGAACTCCAGAGACAGGGCGTGAGCCGCGGCTAAAAGCGCGGACCACAGAGACAAGCATGAGACGCTAAGGCTGCTGCTGCCGCCATCAAGAAGCCTGTGTGCGAGCACAGGTCACTATCCACACCCCTCTTCCGGGGAGCCTGTGCAGGCCGCCACTGCCAGGGTCCCGGGATCCAAGGACAACTTCCCCGGGAGAACGCACGGCACACCTCAGGCTGCTGCAACGTCACGCCGGCCTCCGCCACCGCAGGCTCGCCCCGCACTCCGTGCCCCTCCCTCCCCCCGGCCTGAGTGAGCGAGACCCCCCCGAATCAGCTGCTCCTTTAACGCCGTCCTGTCTGAGCAAAGAACAGACGCCTTCTGGCGACCTACATGCAGAGGCGGGGCCAAATCCAAAGCTGAGCCCCTGGGAGCTGTGAGAACGAAGAAAAGAAAGGGAAATCTCTCCCAGCAGCCTCAGAAGCAGTGGATTAAAGCTCCACAATCAATTTGATATACCCTGCATCTGTGGAATACATGAATACACAACGAATCATACCAAATTAAGGAGGTGGACTTCGAGAGCAAGATTTATTCTCCTTTTCCATTTTTTTCTGAGTGTGTATGTGTATGCTTCTGTGTGAGATTTTGTCTGTATAGCTTTGCTTCCACCATTTGTCCGAGGGTTCTATCCGTCCATTTTTTGTTTTTTTATCTTAATAATTACTTTTAATTTTAATAACTTTATTTTACTTTACCTTCATTCTTTCTTCCCTACCTTCCCTCCATTAGACAACGAATCATCACAAATTGAGGAGGTGGACTTTGAGAGCAAGATTTATGATTTTTTCCCCTTTTCCTCTTTTTGTGAGTGCATATGTTTATGCTTTTATGTGAGATTTTGTCTGTATAGCTGTGCTTCCACCATTTGTCCTAGGGCTCTATCCGTCCGTTTTTTTGTTGGTTTGTTTTTTCTCTTAATAATTTTTTTTTATTTTAATAACTTTATTATATTTTATCTTACTTTATTTTACTTTATCATCTTTCTTTTTTCCTTCCTTCCCTCCTTCCTTTCTTCCTTACTTCCTCCCTCCCTCCTTTCTTTCTTTCTTTCTACTTCTACTAATTCTTTCTTTCTACTTTTTCTCCCTTTTATTCTGAGCCGTGTGGATGAAAGGCTCTTGGTGCTACAGCGAGGAGTCACTACTGTCTATGTCATGAAGAACCTAGGGGTAAGACAGGAATAAAGACACAGACCTAGTAAAGAATGGACATGAGGATATGGGGAGGAAGAAGGGTAAGCTGTGACAAAGCAAGAGACAGGCATGGATATATATATACTACCAAACGTAAGGTAGATAGCTAGTGGGAAGCAGCCACATAGCACAGGGAGATCAGCTCGGTGCTTTATGATCACCTGGAGGGGTGGGATAGGGACGGTGGGAGGAAGGGAGATGCAAGAGGGAACAGATATGGGAACATATGTATATATATAACTGATTCATTTTGTTGTAAAGCAGAAACTAACACACCATTGTAAAGCATTTATACTCCAATAAAGATTAAAAAAAAAAAACCACAATGAGCTATCACCTCACAAAAAATAAATTAATTAATTAATTAAATTAAATAAAATGGATACCTAACATGGACCTACTTATAGCACAGGGAACAATTCTGCTCAATACTTTTTAACAACCTAAATGGAAAAAGAATTTGAAAAACAATAGATACATGTATATGTATAACTGAATCACTTTGCCGTACACCTGAAACTAACACAACATTGTTATTCAACTCTACTCCAATATAAAATAAAAAGTTAAAATTAAAAAAAAAAAAAGACTGTGGTATTCTCAATGTCCAAAATAAATGAAGCAACGTTGGATTTGGAGTCATGAAATAATGAATTTCAGCTCTAGCTCCACCACTGATATGGTCTTTAATTATTCTGACTGCCTAGAATAACATTATTTTTCCTGTAATAAATGTTTCAAAACATGTTGTGTTGGTGGTGACCCTTCCTCCAGCTGCAGTGAGGGGTTACCTGATACAAAGTGAGTCAATCAGAGGCCATCTGTGGAACTAAGTATCTGAAGGTCGTTGGGAAGACCCCTGTGCCCTCTTGAGGTAGAGCCATAGGAATGTGCCCTCAGAATTCCCAGGGAAAGGACAAACTACCACATGGAGAAACCTGCTTGAGAAAATGAAGCCAGCCTGCAGAAAGTGACAGGTTCAATTTAGAGAAAATCCTGATGACTTCAGCATCCCAGTTTCTAATCCTCATGGCACCACGTCTACCCCTGCACTGTCCAGATAGCTGACCAATAAACTGTTCTGTTTAGGTTAATTCCAGTTTTAACATTTTCAAAAAGCAGGGGTGCTGGCCAATACAACTACAAAATACCCATGTGATCTTGGGTAAGTCATATCTTACCAAGCCAAAATTTTCTGGTCTGTAGAATGGATATGGTAAAACATACATCAGAGTATCGAGAGGATGCTTAAATGAGAAAATTATATAAAAATGCTTCAAAGTTCAGTGTGAAACATGGACTTATTAATTATCATTGCTTTTATGAAGGAGGGTGAGAGTAGAAGGGACTTGTAGTTATCAAAGTAGGAATCCTTTGGCCCAGGAAGGATGCTGGCTCAGTTACTGTGAAGCCATCAAATGGGGTTTAAAGAGCCCTCTTCAAAGTACACCATTAGACTGAAGAAGTCATATTACTTTTCTGTAGTGCTCTCTAGTTCATGCTGATCTTAGCTAATTTGCCAATATTTGCCAAAATCAGTTAGCTCACTCAGAAGGAAATTCATATAGGGCTAGATTGAGTTGTCCATCCACCTCATTCCAATATTCACAATAAAAAGCTTCTTCTCTCTGCCTTCGAAGTGCCCTGTCTTTTTAGAATGACCTTTACTCATTATATCATGTATTGGGTATGTCCATAGATTTTGAAGTCTTCAAGGGCAGCCTCACAGTCTCAGTTATGTGTGTTCCTAGCACTGAGCATACAATAGGTAGTCAAATGTTAGTTCAATAAATGGATGATTCAGGTATATTATATCTCTAACTCACAAAACACACATTAGTAAGTCTAAGGCCAATAATCTGTGTTCCACACCATAGAATCTGAAATGAAATCTAACCAGCTGGATCGAGATTTGAAAGTACGTTTGTGAACAGGTGGTGTCATGCTTGAGGATGGCCTGGAGATCCTTTATGAGAGGGCAGTACTGTGTGGCTAGATGTGGATTGTCTCTGACTCAACCTGTGGCAGGATGAGGGCTCTTCTTAAGGGCACCTGAAAAACCACATTTCAATACAAGACAACTGGTTGCTCAAGATGCTGCCACTCAACATCACCTGGTGCTTACTTTGTAGGTCTATCCTTAAAGCATCTATATTTTAGTTCCTTAAAAACTGGTAACTGAGTCATAAAGAACCTTTGTGGCAACAAACTGTAAATTAAATAGGCATAAGAGAGCATCATAAAGACTAGGACTCATATTTTTCACATTCCAATAAACATAGCATCAATTAAAAGGTCAAGTCCAAGAACCTTAGCCAAGTTCCCATCCAGATGGAAATTATAAGTGTTATAAAGCCCCAAAAGCCAGAGATTCTAGCCAAAGCAAGGACAAGCTATAAACGGTCTACACCTCCCTAGTGTGATAATAACACCACAAACATGCCTGTAGTTTGCAGAAATATTGCTTTCATTCTTTTGTTCAGTAAACATTTATTGAGAGCCTACTACATGCTGAGGAATGCTTGGAGGCTGGGATGATGAGTGGGCTCCCATGAAGCTGAGCAGAAACACGTACACAAACCTAGACACAAATACACACACGCACAACATGCAGTTAATAATGCAAAACTAGTCAATATAAAGCAGTGTCATTAATGACTACTTCTTCAAGCTTATGTTATGGATTGACTATGTCTCCCCAAAATTTACATGTTGAAATTCTAACCCCCAGTACCACCAAATACCAAATGTGACTTTATTTATAAATAAGGTTGTTGCAGATGTCATTAGTTAAGATGAGGTCATACTGGAGTAGGGTGGTCTCCTAACGCAATATGACTGGTATCCTTATAAAAAGGGGAATTTGGATATAGACACACACAACGAGAGCACCATGTGAAAACTGAGCCTATGCTACCACAAACCAAGGAACCATTAGAAGCTAGGAGAGCGGCCAGGAGCAAATCCTTCCCTTGTGCCTTCAGGGAGAACATGGCCCTACAGATACCTTGACCGCAGACTTCTCCCATCCAGAACTGTGAGACAATAAAGCATCTGCTGTTTAAGACACCCACCTCCACCTTGCGGTACTTTTTTCCAGCAGCCCCAGGAAATTAATACACCTTAGTTTTCTCGTCTGTATGATGAATATTATAAAACCGACATATTGGTGTTACACTGATTGATTAAAGGAGAAAATATACATAAAAAGCTTTTTGAACTTCAAAGTTTAGTGTATATACTACATATGAAGAGGCACAGAAGCATAGGTTGTCCACAAGGGCCTTTGGCATAGCCCAAGCCATGTTAGGTTTCCCAGCAAGTCTGAACCTACTTGTTCCCAATTTCAAGAGCAAAATATGGAGCTTAGACCTGCACTGTACGATACAACAGCCACATGTGAGCACTTGAAATGTGACTAATTTGAAGTAAGATGTGCTGTAAGTGTAAAATACACAACAGATTTCAAAGTCTTAGTGTGAAAAAAAAGTTAAATATCTCATCAGTATTTTTATATTAACTACATATTGAAATTAGAATATTTGGGATATACTGTGTTAAATAAAATATATTATTAAAATTATAAATTAATCACAGCTGGTTTTTGTTTGTTTTACTTATTTAATGTGCTACTGGAAAATTCATAATTACTTATGCGGCACACATTCTTTACTATTCTATACATATTGGACAACACAAGTGTAGAGGTAAAATGCATCCCTACACTTTCCTGATATTTCATGCTATTTTCCATCCTGGTTACATGTCAGTTACAACAGGAGGTCTTCCTTCAGATCACGGAATCAAAGGTACCTGTACCTTTGATACACTTGCTCTGCTGGTGTCCCTTCCTCACTACCTCAGAACTCCTGCTCATCTGACTGGTAATGGGATTCAGATTCAATTCACAGCCGAGTTAGGAAACTCATGGCCTTTACCCTCAGGTAAGGACGCTGAGTATTTGAGAAATGATTTCCCCGAGGCCAAACAGAAGAGTCTAGACTTTCTGATAAGTTACACAGACTACAGTGGAAGTCAGACAGTTGAAGACAGACTACAGCCTGTCACTTACTTTCCCTGAGACTTTTAACATATACTTTCTGAAGGTCATGCATTAGCCAGATGATAGAGATATAGGTAATTATGAGATGGATTTAACCACTGGAGGACTCAGATTCAATTTAGGAAACTAATATTTACCTCCAGGATTACAATGAAAATTGAATAACATCTCATGTGAAAAACGCCTTGTTCTATATGGATATAATGCTTAATTTCCCAGATGTTCAAGGGCAAGGGGTCTATTGGGCTAGGAAAATCTGGGCAGAAATGACTATGTGACTACTTTAAGTCAGCCTTCAGAGATGGCGTGACTCAACAGAGCTCCCAGGTTTCCTCTTTCTTCATGATTTTGTCACTTCTCCCTTGAGCCTTTAATACTGTCTTGCCCCTTCGGCTCTACAACCCTGTACACTTGTCCCCATGCCTGCTCTCATCACCAGCATCTCTGTTGCTCTCTATTCCCTTTTGATGTAGTGAAAATCAACAAAGAAAACCCTCTAGAAAACAGGTGTACTGAGGTGTTATGTGTGATGAGGCAACAAAAAAGTCAACAAAGAGCCAAGAATCTTAAGAAATACAGGGAGGTGACTGAGGAACCAGATATAACTACAGAAGCCAGCTCTGGTGTGGGAAATAAAGATAGCAGCCCACTTCATGGAGCCAGTTCTGGTCTGAAAGGTCCTATTCAGACAAGGAATCAGCTAAATGAGGTTATGGGGGCAAATTTCAGGTCTCAGTGATAGGCTGCTATGGATGCCCTTCTGGGCAGAGATCAACACAGGACAAGAATGTCGTCCTCAGACTGAGGATACCTGACAAATTCAGGCCCTACCAAAGCCTAGAAGTGAAAGAATCAAGGAGATACTCTTGATATCTTTCTGGATATTTTCCGTAATTATCTCCTTGCACAGGGCTCCAAAGGCATATGCCCTTCTCAACTCACCAAGATGAAGAACAAGATTTAGGAAACAGAAAAGAGAAAAATCGAAGTTAACAGTAGCTTACTTTCTGGAAGAAACCAATATTAATGTCATAAATATGTTTCCTTTAAATCTGTCTCTCTCTCTTGTTTATACTCTTCCACAAGTAGTTTTGTACATTGATTTTTTCATGTATATAATATGAACTGGCCCATTATAAAATGTTCTTTAAAGTATAACTTTAATGGAAGACCAATATTTCATTTTATACAGGCCCCATAATTTATTTAACACTCTTTCTAGTTGTTATTTTGTGATTATGAAAATATGTGCTTTGGTATTAAAAATGCCTGACAGGCATATCCTTGGTCATAAATCTTTGTCTTATTTACTAGGAACTTCCTTAGATTGTATTAATGAGGATAAGTATCTTAAAGACACATTCTATATATTATTAAACTGGTTTCAAGAGAGCCTTGTCCACTCTGCAATCCCCTAAGAAAGCTGGAAATGCACATTTCAGCTAAATCTCCTTGGATTGAAAATTGTCGGTTTTTAACTGGCTACTAATTAGATATGCGAAATAATGATAAGCGATTTCTGTTTAATATGCTATCTTTAAAAACAAGCAACAAACAATTTCAAGAATTTTTGGTAGGTATTTGACTTTCTTTGAGAAATAACAATTCATAATCTTTGCCCAATTTATTACTATACTAGGAGCGATCTTCTACTTGTGCTGCATTGATTAGCCCTGTATACGTTAAGAATGTCAACTTTTCTTAATTTTTTGTGAATATTCTGCCTATTTTCTCTTTAAATTTTGGAGAAAATGTTGCCGTTCGAAACTTTAATAAAATCAAAGTCATTGGTAATTGTCTTGGTAAATCCTTCCACTGTTTTTTGTTGAGTTTTTTTAACATTTTTATTGGAGTATAATTGCTTTACACTGGTGTATTAGTTTCTGCTTTATAACAAAGTGAATAACCTATACCAATACATATATCCCCATATCTCTACCTTATCCCACCCCTCTAGGTGGACACAAAGCCCTGAGCTGATCTCCCTGTGCTATGCGGCTGCTTCCCATAGCTGTCTATTTTACATTTGGTAGTGTATATATGTCCATGCCACTCTCTCACTTCGTTCAAGCTTACCCTTCCCCCTCCCCGTGTCCTCAAGTCCATTCTCCATGTCTGTGTCTTTAATCGTGCCCTGCCCCTAGGTTCTTAAGAACCTTTTTTTTTTTTAGATTCCATATATATGTGTTAGCATACGGTATTTGTTTTTCTTTCTGACTTACTTCACTGTGTATGACAGACTCTAGGTTCATCCACCTCACTACAAATAACTCAGTTTCAGTTATTTTTTATGGCTGAGTAATATTCCATTGTATCTATGTGCCACATCTTCTTTATCCACTCATCTGTTGATGGACACTTAGGTTGTTTCCATGCCCTGGATGTTGTAAACAGAGCTGCAATGAACACTGTGGTACATGACTCTTTGAATTATGGTTTATTCAAGGTATGTGCCCAGTAGTGGGATTACTGGGCCATATGGTAGTTCTATTTTTAGTTTTTTAAGGAACCTCCATACTGTTCTACATACTGGACATATCAATGTATTTTTCCACCAACAGTGCAAGAGGGCTCCTATTTCTCCACACCCTCTCCAGCCTTTACTGTCTGCAGATTTTTTGATGATGGCCATTCTGACTAGTGTGAGGTGATACCTCACACTAGTTGTGATATGCATTTCTCTAATGATTCGTGATGTTGAGAATCCTTTCATGTGTTTGTTGGCAATCTGTATGTCTTCTTTGGAGAAATGTCTATGTAGGTCTTCTGCCCATTTTTGGATTGGATTGTTTGCTTTTTTGATATTGAGCTGCATGACCTGCTTGTATATTTTGGAGATTAAGCCTTTGTCATTGCTTTGTTGGCAAATATTTTCTCCCATTCTGAGGGTTGTCTTTTTATCTTGTTTATGGTGTCCTTTGCTGTGCAAAAGCTTCTAAGTTTCATTAGGTTCCATTTCTTTGTTTCTGGTTTTTTCTGGGTTTTTTTTGTTTTTTAACATCTTTATTGGAGTATAATTGCTTTACAATGGTGTGATAGTTTCTGCTTTACAACAAAGTGAATCAGTTATACATATACATATGTCCCCATATCTCTTCCCTCTTGCATCTCCCTCCCTCCCACCTTCCCTATCCCACCCCTCTAGGTGGTCACAAAGCACCGAGCTGATCTCCTTGTGCTATGTGGTTGCTTCCCACTAGCTATACAGTTTATGTTTGGTAGTGTATATATGTCCAGGCCACTCTCTCACTTTGTCACAGCTTACCCTTGCCCCTCCCCATATCCTCAAGTCCATTCTCTAGTAAGACTGCATCTTTATTCCATTTTTCCCCTAGGTTCTTCATGACCATTTTTTTTTTTTTAGATTCCATATATATGTGTTAGCATATGGTATTTGTTTTTCTCTTTCTGACTTACTTAACTCTGTATGACAGTCTCTAGGTCCATCCACCTCACTACAAATAACTCAGTTTCATTCCCTTTTATGGCTGAGTAATATTCCATTGTATATATGTGCCACATCTTCTTTATCCATTCATCTGTTGATGTACACTTAGGTTGTTTCCATGCCCTAGCTATTGTAAATAGACCTGCAATGAACATTTTGGTACATCACTATTTTTGAATTATGGTTTTCTCAGGGTATATGCCCAGTAGTGGGACTGCTGGGTCATATGGTAGTTCTATTTGTAGCTTTTTAAGGAGCCTCCATACTGTTCTGCATAGTGGCTCTATCAATTTACATTCCCACCAACAGTGCAAGAAGGTTCCCTTTTCTCCAAACCCTCTCCAGCATTTATTGTTTCTAGATTTTTTGATGATGGCCATTCTGACGGGTGTGAAATGATATCTCATTGCAGTTTTGATTTGCATTTCTCTAATGATTAAAGATGTTAACCATTCTTTCATGTGTCTGTTGGAAATCTGTATATCTTCTTTGGAGAAATGTCTTATTTAGGCCTTCTGTGAATTTTTGGATTCGGTTGTTTGTTTTTTTAATGTTGAGATGCATGAGCTACTTGAAAAGTTTGGAGATTAATCCTTTGTCAGTTGCTTCATTTGCAAATATTTTCTCCCATTCTGAGGGTTTTCTTCTCGTCTTGTTTATGGTTTCCCTTGCTGTGCAAAAGCTTTTAAGTTTCATTAGGTCCCATTTGTTTATTTTTGTTTTTATTTCCATTTCTCTAGGAGGTGAGTCAAAAGAATCTTGCAGTGAAATGTGTCATAGAGTGTTCTGCCTATGTTACCTCTAAGAGGTTTATAGTGTCTGGCCTTACATTTAGGTCTTTAATCCATTTTGAGTTTATTTTTGTGTAGGGTGTTACGGAATGTTCTAATTTCATTCTTTTACAGGTAGCTGTCCAGTTTTCCCAGCACCACTTATTGAAGAGGATATCTTTTCTTCATTGTACATTCTTGCCTCCTTTATCAAAAATAAGGTGACGATATGTGCATTGGTTTATCTTTGGGCTTTCTATCCTGTTCCATTGATCTATATTTCTGTTTTTGTGCCAGTACCATATTGTCTTGATTACTGTAGCTTTGTAGTGTAGTGTGAAGTCAGGGAGCCTGATTCTTCCAGGTCCGTTTTTCTTTTTCAAGATTGCTTTGGCTATTTGGGGTCTTTTGTATTTCTACACAAATTGTGAAATTTTTAGTTCTAGTTGTGTGAAAAATGCTATTGGTAGTTTGATAGGGATTGCACTAAATCTGTAGATTGCTTTGGCTAGTAGAGTCATTTTCACAATGTTGATTCTTCCAGTCGAAGAACATGGTATATCTGTCCATCTGTTTGTGTCGTCTTTAAATTCTTTCATCAGTGTCTTAAACTTTTCTGCATACAGGTCTTTTGTCTCCTTAGGTTTATTCCTAGGTATTTTATTCTCTTTGTTGCAATGGTATTTCGGAGTGTTTCCTTAATTTCTCTTTCAGATTTTTCATCACTCATGTATAGGGATGCAAGACATTTCTGTGCATTAATTTTGTATCCTGCTATTCTATGAAATTCATTGATTAGCTCTAAACGTTTTCTGGTAGCATCTTTAGGATTCTCTATGTATAGTATCATGTCATCTGCAAACAGTGATAGTTTTACTTCTTCTTTTCCTATTTGGATTCCCTTTTCTGATGGTTGTGGCTAAAACTTCCAAAACTATGTTGAATAATAGTGGTGAGAGTGGGCAACCTTGCCTTGTTCCTGATCTTAAAGGAAATGGTTTCAATTTTTCACCCTTTGAGAATGATGTTGGCTGTGGGTTTCTAATATATGGCCTTTATTATGTTGAGGTAAGTTCCCTCTATGCCTACTTTCTGGAGGGTTTTTACCGTAAATGGGTGTTGAATTTTGTTGAAAGCTTTTTCTGCATCTATTGAGATGATCATATGGTTTTTATCCTTTAATTTGTTAATATGGTTTATCACAGTGATTGATTTGCGTATATTGAAGAATCCTTGCATTCTTGGGATAAACCCCACTTGATCATGGTGTATGATACTTTTAATGTGGTATTGGATTCTGCTTGCTAGTATTTTGTTGAGGATTTTCACATCTATGTTCATCAGTGATACTGGCCTGTAGTGTGCTCTTTTTGTGACATCTTTGTCTGATTTTGGTATCAGGGTGATGGTGGCCTCATAGAATGAGTTTGGGAATGTTCCTCCCTCTGCTATATTTTGCAAGAGTTTGAAAAGGATAGGTGTTAGCTCTTCTCTAAATGTTTGATAGAATTCACCTGTAAAGCCAGCTGGTCCTGGGCTTTTGTTTCTTGGAAGATTTTCAATCACAGTCTCAATTTCAGTGCTTGTGATTGGTCTGTTCATATTTTCTATTACTTCCTGGTTCAGTCTTGGAAGGTTGTGCATTTCTAAGAATTTGTCCATTTCTTCCAGGTTGTCCATTTTATTGGCATACAGTTGCTTGTAGTAATCTCTCATGATCCTTTGTATTTCTGCAGTGTCAGTTGTTACTTCTCCTTTTTCATTTCTAATTCTGTTGATTTCAGTATTCTCTCGTTTTTTCTTGAGGACTCTGGCTAATGATTTATCAATTTTGTTATCTTCTCAAAGAACCAGCTTTGAGTTTTATTGATCTTTGCTATTGTTTCCTTCATTTCTTTTTCATTTATTTCTGATCTGATCTTTATGATTTCTTTCCTTCTGCTAACTTTGGGGATTTTTGTTCTTCTTTCTCTAATTGCTTTAGGTGTAAGTTTAGGTTGCTTATTTGAGTTTTTTCTTGTTTTTTGAGGTAAGATTGTATTGCTATAAACTTCCCTCTTAGAACTGCTTTTGCTGTATCCCATAGGCTTTGGGTCATTGTGTTTTCATTGTCATTTGTTTCTATGTAGTTTTTGATTTCCTCTTTGATTTCCTCAGTGATCTCTTGGTATTTAGTAGTGTATTGTTTAGCCTCCATGTGTTTGTATTTTTTACATTTTTTCCTGTAATTGATATCTAGTCTCATAGCATTGTGGTTGGAAAAGATACTTGATATGATTTCAATTTTCTTAAATTTACAAAGGCTTGATTTGTGACCCAAGGTATAATCTATCCTGGAGAATGTTCCCTGAGCACTTGAGAAGAAAATGTATTCTTTTGTTTTGGGATGGAATGTCCTATAAATATCAAATAAGTCTACCTTCTTTAATGTATCATTTAAAGCTTGTGTTTCCTTATTTATTTTCATTTTGGATGCTCTGTTCATTGGTGAAAGTGGGGTGTTTAAGTCCCCTACTATTATTGTGTTATTGTCGATTTCCCCTTCTATGGCTCTTAGCATTTTCTTTATGTATTGAGGTGCTCCTATGTTGGGTGCATAAATATTTACAATTGTTATATCTTCTTCTTGGATTGATCCCTTGATCATTATGTAGTGTCCTTCTTTTTCTCTTGTGATGGTCTTCATTTTAAACTCTACTTTGGCTGATATGAGAATTGCTACTCCAGCTTTCTTTTGATTTCCATTTGCATGGAATATCTTTTTCCATCCCCTCACTTTTAGTTTGTATGTGTCCCTAGGTCTGAAGTGGGTCTCCTGTAGAGAGCATATATATGGGTCTTGTTTTTGTATCCATTCAGCCAGTCTATGTCTTTTGGTTAGAGCATTTAAACCATTTATATTTAAGGTAATTATCGATATGTATGTTCCTATTACCATTTTCTTAATTGTTTGGGTTTGTTATTGTAGGTCTTTTCCTTCTCTTATGTTTCTTCCCTAGAGAAGTTCCTTTAGCATTTGGTGTAAAGCTGGTTTGGTACTGCTAAATTCTCTTAGCTTTTGCTTTTCTGTATAGGTTTTAACTTCTCTGTAAAATCTGAATGAGATTCTTGCTGGGTAGAGTAATCTTGGTTGTAGGGTTTTCCCTTTCATCACTTTAATTATGGTCTGCCACTCCCTTCTGGCTTGCGCAGTTTCTGCTGAAAGATCAGCTGTTACTCTTATGGGAGTCCCTTGTATTTTACTTGTTGCTTTTCCCTTGCTGCTTTTCATATTTTTTCTTTGTATTTAATTTTTGATAGCTTGATTCATATGTGCTTCGTGTGTTTCTCCTTGGAGTTATCCTGTATGGGACTCTCTGTGCTTCCTAGACTTGATTGACTATTTCCTTTACCATATTAGAGAAGTTTTCAACTATAATCTCTTCAAATATTTTCTCAGTCCCTTTCGTTTTCTCTTCTTCTTCTGGGAGCCCTATAATTCAAATGTTGGTGTGTTTAATGTTGTCTCAGATGTCTCTAAGACTGTCCTCAATTCTTCTCATTCTTTTTTCTTTATTCTGCTCTGTGGTAGTTATTTCCAGTACTTTACCTTCCAGGTCACTTATCCATTCTTCTGCCTCAGTTTTTCTGCTCCTGATTCCTTCTAGAGAATTTTTAATTTCATTTATTGTGTTGGTCATGATTGTTTGATTGCTCTTTAGTTCTTCTAGGTCCTTGTTAAACGTTTCTTGTATTTTCTCCATTCTCTTTCCAAGATTTTGGATCATCTTTACTATCATTACTCTGAATTCTTTTTCAGGTAGACTGCTTATTTCCTCTTCATTTGTTAGGCCTGGTGGGTTTTTACCTTGCTGCTTCATCTGCTGTGTGTTTCTGTGTCTTCTCATTTTGCTTAACTTACTGTGTTTGGGGTCTCCTTTTTGCAGGCTGCAGGTTCGTAGTTCCCATTGATTTTGGTGTTTGCCTCCAGTGGTTAAGGTTGGTTCAGTGGGTTGTGTAGGCTTCCTGGTGGAGGGGATTAGTGCCTGTGTTCTGGGGGCTGAGGCTGGATCTTGCCCTTCTGGTGGGCAGGACCGAGTCTGGTGGTGTGTTTTGGGGTGTCTGTGACCTTATTATGATTTTAGGTAGCCTCTCTGCTATTGGGTGTGGTTGTGTTCCTGTCTTGCTAGTTGTTTGGCATTGAGTGTCTAGCACTGTAGCTTGCCAGTTGTTGAATGGAGCTGGTTCTTAGCTTTGAGATGGAGATCTCTGGGAGCGCTTTCACCGTTTGATATTACACGGAGCCATGAGCTTGCTGGTGGACCAATGTCCTGAACGTGGCTCTGCCACCTCAGAGGCTCAGGCCTGACACCCAGCCGGAGTACCAAGACCCTGTCAGCCACACAGCTGCAAGTGTTGGAGGCCTCCTGCAGAGGTGGGGGTGGTGGTGGCTGGTGCTCACCACGGGGACAAGGACACTGGCAGCAGAAGGTTTGGGAAGTATGCCTTCAATTCCACTGTTTTTATGTGTGACAGAAAGTCTTTGTCCTCTAAAGTCCATAAAATTATACAAAATACGTCCTTCCTTTTTAAAAACAGCTTTCTTATTTTATACTTAGTTCGATTACTCCATTTGTAAATCACTTTAGTGAGAAGCAGAAACTAACACACAATTGTAAAGCAATTTTACTTCAATAAAGATGTTTAAAAAAATCACTTTAGTGAGCAAGTATTCATGTCAAAAAGCCATTCCTGACATCAAAATATTTATAGATTATATTGGGATAAAACGATGTCATAAAATGACCGTATGGAAGAGATATGATAAATCACTTAACTTATTCTTATGGTGAAATTTTACATTGTCTTAAAAATCTTTTCCTGGAGAACATGCTCAGAATTAGAAAAATAATTATAGCATAGTATTAATTGTAAAGAAGTTATCAAAATAATCTTTATAGTTTAATCCCTATTTCATAAATACAACTGTATTTAAAGTTCCCACTATGTAAGCAGCTATATATGTAAAAATTAATATAGGTAGATTCCAAAATGTTAAAAATGTTTGTTTCTAAGTTGTGAGATTACTGTTGATTTTTATTTTATACTCTTCATTATTTTCTAAGTTTTCTACGGTTGACAATTATGTCTTTTAAAATAAAAAAATAAAGTTTTAATATAGGATAGTTTGGATTGAAAATAAGGTATTGTTTTTTTCATTAATGCTTTACATAATAATAAAGTTTTCCATAGCCAGTTCTATTTTTCAAAGCATTTTGTATTTTTCTCATTTCTTATTTCTTTCAGGGATAAAGGAAAATAGATGGAAGACTGTTCTCTTGAAGCATGCATAACAGTCTGAGGTCACCTGCTACCTCCTCATAAACTAGCCCCCAATTTAGGTTACACTGTTTGATTTCCTATGAATATGTTGTACATTTTCACCCAATTCACGTTATGACATGTGATGTTCTCTTGCTTTCCAATGCATTTCCCCTGTTGCCCCTTTCCCTACCAGCTTCTTGCTGCTGACAATATTTTAGCTCTTCAAGGTGTTCATCTTGACCTCCCTGCTCACTTCCCCTCCACCTGCTCTCTGCTGCTTCCTAGCACCTTTCAATGTCATTGTGTGTCTCCCCTTCTAAATCATGAGCTTTCTGTGGGTATTATCATGATTTATTTATTCTTTGAGTAGCATGAGTCCTACTCATTTGTAAGACCCAATTAAAAGACTCTGTAATATAGTCAGTTGGCTGCACTATGTGGACATTTCAGTAAATTCTTGAAGCAAAAACCAATACACTTTTCAGTATTAAAAGTATAATAACTGGGGCTTCTCTGGTGGCACAGTGGTTGAGAATCTGCCTGCTAATGCAGGGGACACAGGTTCGAGCCCTGGTCTGGGAGGATCTCACATGCCGCGGAACAACTAGGCCCGTGAGCCACAACTACTGAGCCTGCGCGTCTGGAGCCTGTGCTCCGCAACAAGAGAGGCCGTGATAGTGAGAGGCCCGCGCACCGTGATGAAGAGTGGCCCCCACTTGCCACAACTAGAGAAAGCCCTCGCACAGAAACAAAGACCCAACACAGCAAAAATAAATTAATTAATAAACTCCTACCCTCAACATCTTCTTAAAAAAAAAAAAGCACTCTGTGTCTGAGAGATCCTGGTGATTTGACCTTGGACAAATAACTTAAAAAAAGAAAAAAAATGTATAATAATAAGTGGTGCTGGGAAAACTGGACAGGTACATGTAAAAGTATGAGATTAGATCACTCCCTAACACCATACACAAAATAAGCAGAAAATGGATTAAAGACCTAAATGTAAGGCCAGAAACTATCGAACTCTTAGAGGAAAACATAGGCAGAACACTCTATGACATAAATCACAGCAAGATCCTTTCTGACCCACCTCCTAGAGAAATCAAAATGAAAACAAAAATAAACAAATGGGTCCTAAGGAAACTTAAAAGCTTTTGCAGAGCAAAGGAAACCATAAACAAGACCAAAACACAACCCTCAGAATGGGAGAAAATATTTGCAAATGAAGCAACTGACAAAGGATTCATCTCCAAAATTTATAAGCAGCTCATGCAACTCAATAACAAAAAAACAAACAACCCAATCCGAAAATGGGCAGAAGACCTAAATAGACATTTCTCCAAAGAAGATATACAGATTTCCAACAGACACATGGAAGAATGCTCAACATCATTAATCATTAGAGAAATGCAAATCAAAACTACAATGAGATATCATCTCACACCAGTCAGAA
>NW_020173036.1:2668600-2729066 GCF_003031525.2 Neophocaena asiaeorientalis asiaeorientalis | reverse complement strand
GTGGATAGACCTAGAATCTGTCATACAGAGTGAAGTAAGTCAGAAAGAGAAAGACAAATACCGTATGCTAACACATATATATGGAATTTAAGGGAAAAAATGTCATGAAGAACCTAGGGGTAAGACAGGAATAAAGACACAGACCTACTAGAGAATGGACTTGAGGATATGGGGAGGGGCAAGGGTAAGCTGTGACAAAGCGAGAGAGAGGCATGGACATATATACACTACCAAACGTAAGGTAGACAGCTAGTGGGAAGCAGCCGCATAGGACAGGGAGATCAGCTCTGTGCTTTGTGACCACCTGGAGGGGTGGGATAGGGAGGGTGGGAGGGAGGGAGATGCAAGAGGGAAGAGATATGGGAACATATGTATATGTATAACTGATTCACTTTGTTATAAAGCAGAAACTAACACACCATTGTAAAGCAATTATACCCCAATAAAGATGTTAAAAAAAAAAAAAACAACCCAAAAAAAAGATTCAATTATACAAAAAAACAAAACAAAACACTGTGTCTGAGAGATCCTGGTGATTTGACCTTGGACAAATAACTTAAAAAAAAAAAGTATAATAACTTTATCTCCTTAGATGTAAAACAGAGGTACCATAGGACACATCAGTTCTACTCCTCAGTATCCACCCGAGAGAAATGAAAACATACGTCCACACGAACACTTGTATATGAATGTTCATAGCAGTATTATTCGTAATAGGCAAGAAGTGGAATCAACCCAAATATCCATCAACTGAGTAATGAAAAAACAGATATGGCATATTCATATAGTGGAATATTATTTGGCAATAAAGAAGAATGAAGTACATAGATGAACCTCAAAAAATGCTATGCTAAGTGAAAGAAGCCAATCACAGAAAATCATACTACATGACACCAAATATACGAAATATCCAGAACAAGCAAATCCATAGAGACAGAAAGGAGATAAGTGGTTGCTTAAGGCTGGAGGGGGTCAGGTATATGAGCGTGTGTGATAGGAGGAGTAACTGCTAACAGGTATGATATTTCTATTTGAGGTGATGAAAATGTTCCGAAATTATGGTGATAGAATTATGGTAAAAGACTATGGTGTTAGTTGTATACCTCTGTAAGTATACTAAAAACCACTGAATTGAAATGGATGAACTTTATGATATGTAAATTGTTTCTCTGAACTCCTCACCTTCTCCCTGGGTTGCAGCCCACCTTCAAACTCTAGCCCATATCCTTGCCACTACCACCACTGAGGGAGGAAGGTAAGAATATGATCAGGAAAGGACTTAGGCAAAGTAAGATTTAAGGACATCTATTGTGATTGCTATTTGGTAATATTTTTAAAGTATTTTTACATTTGGAAGCATCAAACTGGACACATCAAATAGTTCCAAGGTCAAAACAACCTCATCAATTCAGCTATATCAAAATGTGCTACTTCTCCACCTTGCGGCTCCTCAGAGCTTAGTGATCAGTAGTTTGCTCCTCTGATCTTCCATAGACTCCATTATGTTGTAGCGTTATCAGATTTTGTACAGATTTCTCCTGAAAGGCTAGACTAGCTAAACTATAAGCCCACAGACCATAATGGATTTATCATAGAACTCTGTCTTCAAAAAACTGCCTGGAAAATGCTACAGTTAATTATCATTTTACTGAATGGAATAAAAAGGGAAAAAAGTAAAAATATAAAAGATGGCTTCACTGCTAACTTCAAAATTGTGTGTTTTCCCACTTCCATCCCCAGGAAGATGTTAAGCAATTAATTTGATGTCCTTCAAAAACCATCTGTAGATGTGGTACACACACACACACACACACACACACACACACGGTATACAATGGAATACTACTCAGTCATAAAAAAGAACAAAATTTTTCCATTTGCAATAACATGGATGGACTTGGAGGGTACTATGTTAAGTGAAATAAGTCAGAGAAAGACAAATACTGTATGATGTCACTTATATGTGGAATCTAAAAAATAAACTAGTGAATGTAACAAAAAAGAAACAGACTCACAGATATAGAGAACAAACTAGTGGTTACCAGTGAGGAGAAGGGAGGGGCAAGATCGGGGTAGGGGAGTAAGAGGTAAAAACTACTATGTATGAAATAAATAAGCTACAAGGTTATACTGTGTAGCACAGGGAATATAGCCAATATTTTATAATAACTCTAAGTGGAATACAACTTTAAAGAATTGTGAATCACTATGTTGTACACCTGAAACCTATATAATATTATACATCAACTGTACCTCAATAAATAAAATGTCTCTGAAGGCCAAGAAAGCCACACCAAAAACAAGTATCTGTAAAATAAAGCAAGAGAAACTAAGAGTAGATATCAGAGTGGACCTGCCGCACAGCACAATAAAAATTCAGTGGAATAAAGAATGAAAGAACGTTTTAAGTCATGTGAGTGAAAGAAAACCAAATATCCTAGAATGTTTTAAATTTACCTGAAGAAAATCAGGAGCTAACTAAGTTGATCTTAAAGATCTTTCTTCCCAGCTTTTATAAATCTGAAAATTATGAGCAGGACTTCTTGGTGCTATGACCCTATATAGGCCCAGCACTGTGCCTTCACGCCAGACATTTCCACCAGCTGCCAGACAGGTGATTGATGACAATGAAAGAAATCATCAGGAGACAATGGCGCCTATGAGGTCCAGGTCCACATATTTACTTGCTCTGAATTAAAACGCTCAAACTGCAGGTTCACTCTCATCCCCTGTATTTATGGTTCCCTCTGCCTTGAAGCAAGCATAGTGAGTGCCATGAAAAATCTGCTGAAAGCCTGTCTCATTTCTGGGCAGACACTGTAAATTTCTGAGTGGTGCTTTGTAACCCTTCATTCTGATTTGTAACGTCCAACAACACTGTCAATGACACACAAAGGGTCTAGAGACCCATTTCCTCCAGTTGAGCAGTGGCCAAGGGGTCCTGGCCTTTCATTATCCCCAGTGTCAACAGAGCAGTACTATATCAGGGCATCCAGACCTCCCCAGTGGAGATGACGGGCTTGTCTTCCCAGTCAAGACCCTTGTCTAAAATGTGGCAGATGCTGGGTGGGGCATGACCTTGTCGAGCTGTGTTTGATGTCAGAGTAGATAAATGTTAGGAAGGGTGCAAGTCCTAAATAGAGAGTCTTCCCTACAATTAGAGGAAGAAAAAACAAAATATCAATCCTCTGGGAAAACTTATGACATACCCACTCTGTGCCAACACTCCTGTAGAAGCTGGGAAAACAGAAGCAAAGAGAGTGGATGGAGTCCTTGACTTCTTGGAGCTTAGATGCTGCTGCCTTGCTTTATTCAATGAATAAATCAAAGGATGAATAAATGACTAAATATAATCCTTGCCCAAGAAGAGGCTGGTAATGCCAATGATGTCTAAATTGAACCTGGTCCTCCAAGCGAGACTATACAACACTCACAGCACAACCCCGGCACTTAGTAAAAGCAAAGTAAATGGTTAAGTGGGGATTTGAGGTTTTATCTCAGTACATTTTACATGCAATACTTGGCCTCCAAATTCTGATTTTCTTTGCCAACCTCAAGCCTCTTCTTTGAACTGGTATGTTTCTTTTTAAGTCTCTAAACATCCTGCTTATTGGGCCTCAATGTTCTTACGTAGTTTTTTAGCATTTCTGTCTCCTTCCCTTTTTTTGTGGTCTATAGTAATTGCGTATAGATCAAGTCTAGTGCAGGACAGCACAGAAATTCACCTACTGCCTAGTTTGACTACCCCTCTTGTCAAACACAGAAGGGGGTTGAGGCAGACCCCTATGAAATGAATGTCTGCTTCCATGGATTATAGAAACAAAGAGTGGGAAATTGAGGTCACCTTTTCCCCATTCTCCAAAGACACGCTTTGATTCCAGGTGTTCACTTACAAAAACGAGGCAGTAAAGATGAGACTTTATTAAAGTCTGGGATGAAGGAAGGCAGAGAAGCTGGATTTGCACCTGAGAAGTTACTGCCCCAGGAGTATTGGCTGGGAAGGGGGAGGCCTGCTATCAGCCTGAACAGGAGCCTAACACCCAGGGGCCTGGAAGGCTGAGTTTACCCAATTCATGTAACAAAGTGGGTGCCAGAACTCTAAGAAAAAAAAGCAGAATCCAAAAACCAGAAACTCCAAAAGAGGTGTGAATAAGAAACACAACCATAGGCATAGGTACATTAAGACAGTAAGGGCCAGGTAGTAAAAAAGAAAAAGAACAAGTGTAGAAGGGAAGACACTCGGCACACTGAGCCCTGTGCTAGGGGCTGAGCACTTTCACACGCCACATTTCATTTAATAGTCACAGCAATTTTTGCAAAATTTATATTATTTAAACTCATACTGAGAAGGAACAAGAAATCCCCGAGGATCTGAGAAGTGAACCGACATACATAAAATCACCCAGATGACAACTAGGGAGCCAAGATTAGAACTCGGGACACCAAGAGATCCATGCTCCACTTTAATTACCTCTATCATCAGAGCAGAAGAAAACTTTGCTACTTTACACAAGGAACTTCTATGTTACTTGACTGGACTAAAATGTTCTTTTTTTCCCTCAATCTGAGAGGACACTAAACGATTTGACCTGTTTTAGAAGAGCTTAAGGAATGGGAAACATAAATTACTATTTAATGCTCATAATTATATGCCTTGTGACAGAAACAAAATTGAACCCAAATTAAAACAGTGTAAGCTAAATATTAAGTGGCTTTCTGAGTTTTATCTCCATACACCAGCCAACAGCCTCTCTTAACATTCATTTGCCAGTACAAACGCATTAGCAAATAAAATGGGAAATTTTGTCCCTCCTGAACAAAATTATCAACAGCTCTCTGCCATTTAGTAGCAATAGCTTTTATGAGGTTATAATATGGTGATCCTGCCTGGAACACTTGGTTTTTTTAAATCATAAAACCTTAGAATTGGAAGATACTTTGGAACTCTCCCATTTCCAGGTGGGTAAACATATCTCATCTCATAGGTCAGCTTCCTCCGATGAAGACTGGCTTTTGGGAACACAGTGCTGAGAATCACTATAAAGACAGCTCCTGGTTCCAGACGTTTAAGATGCCTTGGTAGATGGATACAAGTAAGGAGTAGAAGATCTTTGTCAACCTGTATCTGGACCAATAACTTAAAACTAGAGAAAATTCCACATAATGAATTATCGTAAATATTTCCTATACATTACCTACTTTAATATTCCTAAGCTCAACAATTTTGGTATTACTGTTATTGCCCTTTTATTAAAAAGTTGAGAACACTGAAGCTGAGGGAAGTTAAAATTGTGTCCAAATTCTTTTCTGATAGTGAACAAGTTTGTACTTGTCACCAAGTCAAGTATGGCTTCAAAGCCATGTTTCTTCCTGGAAGTGACTGATTGCTCATTAGAGGTATTTTTATTTGAGGCATTTTAAGCTGTGAGTGCATGTGGGAATGTGTGTGTGCACATATGTTTGTGTGTGTGTGTGTGTGGTCCCCCCCACACCTTATCTGCGATTTCACTTTCCAGTTTCAGTTACCCAGAGTCAACCATGGTCAAAAATATTAGATGGAAAATTCCAGAAATAAACAATTCATAAGTTTTAAATTGCACACCGTCCTATGCATCCCACTCTGTCCTGCAGGGGACAGGAATCATCCCTTTGTCCAGTGTGTCCTGCCCATTAGTCACTTAGCAGCTGTCTTGGTTATCAAAGCAACTCTGGTGGTATTGCGGCGCTTGTGTTCAAGTCACCCTTATTTTACTTAATAATGGCCTCAAAGCAAGAGAGTAGCAATGCTGGCAATTCAGATATGCCAAACAGAAGCCATAGAGTACTTCCTTTAAGTGAAAAGCTGAAAGTTCTCAACTTAATAAGGAAAGAAAAAACATTGTACGCAGAGGTTGCTAAGATCTACGGTAAGAACAAATCTTCTATCTGTGAAATTGCAAAGAAGGAAAAAGAGATTCATGCTAATTTTGCTGTCACACCTCAAACTGCAAAAGTTACAGCCACTGGGCATTAAGTGTTTAGTTAAGA
This sequence comes from Neophocaena asiaeorientalis asiaeorientalis, assembly GCF_003031525.2. Taxonomy (NCBI): domain Eukaryota; kingdom Metazoa; phylum Chordata; class Mammalia; order Artiodactyla; family Phocoenidae; genus Neophocaena; species Neophocaena asiaeorientalis. Next base: position 2,723,039 of record NW_020173036.1, on the reverse strand, counting down.
TGGAAAAGGCATTAAAGTGGTACAATAAGATATTTCAAGTGAGAGAGAGCACATTCACATGACTTCATTACACCGTATTTTTACAAGTGTTCTATTTTATTATTGTTGTTGCTAGTCTCTTACTGTGCCTAATGTATAAATTAAACTCTATCATAGGTATGTACGTAGAGGAAAAACATAGTATACACAGGGTTCGGTACTATCTGAAGCTTCAAGCATCCACTGGGGATCTTGGAACATATCCCCCAGAGATAAGGGGGACTACTATAAATACTATGCTATTCCAATATACTTGTTAAAATAGTTTGGGGGAGAAATATTTTACTAAAAATCTTAGCTCAGTGAAGAAGGATTTATCATAAATATAAACTACCAAAATCACTTTTAAAATATTAATTTATATTCCTGCCAAATTTCCTAACGTGCAATATCCGTATAAGTGGTTGTTCAGTCATGTAGCTAGTCACTGTGATTTAAAATTCCAAAACACCGAATTAGCCTCTTTTTAGGAGGTGAACATAAGCACTTTAAATATAGAGCTGCTTTAACCAGTACTAATGGATAATTATTTAAAACTCGGGTATTTTCTCATGTCCATTTGGTCCTCAAATGTATTCTATGGCTACCCACCCCTTCCCATCTGCCAAAAAAAAAGTCTAAGCCATCTAAGATGACATTCGTGCCCTCCTCAGATGGACCCCAGCCACGTTTCTTGCCTCATCACTTTCCCCTCCCTCCTGCCCTTCCATACTGTATTCTTTGCTTCAGTGACACCCAAGACTGAGATTTTTTTTTTTTAATTTTTTTTTACTGAAGTAGAGTTGATTTACAATGCTGTGCCAATCTCTGCTGTACAGCAAAGTGACTCAGTTATACACATAGAGACGTTCTTTTTTATATTCTTTGACATTATGGTTTATCATAGGATATTGAATATAGTTCCCTGTGCTAGACATTAGAACCTTGTCGTTTATCCATAACACTGAGATTTCTGACTCACCTCCATTCCTATAGACTCCCAGGCCTGGGGTCCCTGTGCCACTTCTCTACCTGTAGAGGTTTAGTCACCCTAAAGCCTGAGTTCTTATCTTGCCACTTCAGGAGTGTCTTCTCACATGCCTGTACCCCTACATCCACAAAAAAGGAATTCCTCTTTCTTAGGGGTTCTTGGTGTTCTCTCTTTACCACACTGGATCTCCTCCCTCCTTACAATACCTTATAAGGATCTTCCAAAAGTGCTATGATAATTATTATTATTATTTGCCAAATTGGGCATCTAAACAGCATTTTGTACTGAACACTGAAGAGTAAAAACAAACAGGACCAAGTAATTTGAAGAAGAAAATTTAATTTTGTTTGCTTGGACTGAAAGATCTTTCTGGATAGGTTAGAAAAAACATGGAAGATATTTTGCTTCTTTTCCATTCCAAATTTAAAAACAGCTGTTGCTAAGGATATAAAAAAGAAGGAACATATCGTTGCTGAAATGACCCTGGGTGCTATGCCATAGTATCTTGAAAATCTAACAACTGGATCATAGGGTTCAATACACTCTTCCCCTAGCACAGTAACAGGGGTCTGCACCCAGATTAAGATACACCAGCATCCCTGAAGTCCTCTTTGTGCTTCCACCTCGCTATGAATATTCCCAAAGGTAAACACTATTTTGATCTTCAGACATCATAGATTGATTTTGTCTGTTTACATATTTAATAAAATGGAAGCATACAGAACACATTCCTTTGTGTCTGACTTCTTTTCCTAAATATAAGTGCCTGGGATTCATCCACATTATTGTACACTGCAGTAGCTATTTTCATTGTAAAATAATATTCCATTGTATAAATCTACCACAGTTTATTCTCCTTTCTATTGAAGATGGGCATTTGTGTTGTTTTCAACTGTAAATAATGCTGTGATGAACATTCCTGTACATGTCTCTTGGTGCATACATTTATATTGGTATATAGGTTAGATGCTCAGGAGTGGGACTGATGGGTCGTAGGGTATGTTCTGCATACATTTAGCTTCAGTAGATAATGTCAGTTTCCCAAAGTAGTTGTACAATTCACACTCCCACTGTCAGTGTGTAAGAGTCCCCACTACCTCACATCCTTGCAAAGATTTGCAGTTAGCTGTCCTTTTTAGCACTTCTAAGAAAGGTGTTGAAAGTAGTATCAGTAGTCTTCTTCAAGACAATCTCAGGAGAGGCCATTTAGATTCTTCTCAAACAGGAGAGAGAGAGGGCTGATTCACTGGCAAAGGAGGCTCAGCAAAATTTGAAAGACCAAAGATTTTAGCTTGGTAAGAATATACCCCCAGATGTTCATCTTTCCAATTTACAAGGTCCTACTACTTCATAATAAATGCCCTAACTTAAAAAACCATACGGAGACAAACTGGATTTCCTTGTCATCTGGCCCAAATGAGATCCCAGTCAAGAGCCAGCACCGATGCACCAGTCATGTGAGTGAATCATCTTGGAAGCAGATCCCCTAGCTTCAGTCAAGACCTCCCAGCTGACATTAAGTGAAGAAGGGATAAGCTTCTCTGCCAAACCATGCCCAAATTGCAGATTTGTGAGCAAAATTAATTTTTATTGCTGTTTTAAGCCAAGAGTCAATGAACTTTTTCTGTAAAGGGTCAAATAGCAAATATTTTAGGCTTTGCAAACCACATGTGGTCACTGTCACCATTTTTTAGTTCTTTCTTTCTCTCTCTTTCTTTCTTTCTACAATGCTGTAAGAATGGCAAAAAGTATTCCTAGCTTATGGGCCATATAAAATAGGCTGTGGGCTGGATTTGGTCCATGGGCAAGAGTTTGCTGACACCTGTTTTAAGCCACTAAATGTTACAGTGATTTGTTACAGAGCAATCGATTATCAGAACAATTAATTAAATAAGTTGCATGAAGATGAATTTGCAAATTTAGAAGATAAAAAGGAAATAATCGTGTGTGTGTGTGTGTGTGTGTGTACACTTACACACAAAGTAACCATCATAAGAATTTTATGATAGCTTTATTGGCTAGACATAAAAGGTCAAATGTGACACATAAATACAAAAATGGCAATATACAAAAGCTTCCATTTAAAAAAGAAATCTTATTGCAGAGAAGAAAATAAGTATCTATTAAAAACCTGCCTCATTCCAGGATCTCTGTAGCACCATGACATGCATTATTTTATTTATCTTTATAAGAATCTTATGAAGGAGGTATTATTATCCTTATTTTACCAATAATGAAACCCAGGTTAAAATAATTTTCTCAAGGCCTCATGACGAATAACAGGTAAAGCTTGGACTCAAACTAAGTTCTATCTACCAAACTCTAAAGCCTATGGTTTTAAGAATTAGCTGGACTGGATCTTAAATAAAACCACTTCACCTAAAATTTGTATCTCACAACCTCACCCACCAATTTTCCAGGTGAGGAAACTGAGACACAGAGAGTTCATTAGAATCATAGCACAATACAACTGACATGAAAGCTTAGTTCCCTCTTCTATATGTTATTCCCTCATCTCTGTACTTGGATAATTTTCAGCTGCAACATATTTAATATGTATATTTAAATAAGTGGTGCCATGTTTTTTAAAAATCTAATCAGGGATCTGAAATTTTAGATATTACTTTAATATCTTATTTATAAGCCCATTTTCTTCAGAATTTCTTCAGAATCTAAAATTTTCTACAAATAAGTAAGATGTATGTGTGTGTATCCTGTGATGTGACAGAAAAAGAGCTATTTCTTTTGCAACAGTTGCAAGCACAGCAGATACCCTAGAAGCATAGCAGACACGCTCTGCTGTTTTTGAGTTAGCGAGAATCCCCTGGGAATCAGTGTTCCTTTTGGACTGTATTTTTGTAATACATTTAATTCACGTCAAGTACTATAGAGGTTCAAGGCATAGAGATCTGCAGGCAATTCCTCTTGGGAATGTGTGGCCATTCCACTTCTGCAGCTGATCCTTTTTGATCTCTTCTAAGCCTCCTCCAAGCAGTCGCTCTGAAAAATATTTATCAAGTGCTCATAGAACCTGAACTCAGCCTCTTGCCGCAGAAAGCACCAAAATCTAATCATCAGAAAGTCCCCACAAGCCAGGGAAACCTGTTCTCTCTCCCCCAGCAGAGAGTCCATGACAAACCCCTAAAGAGATTCTTTGTGGAGCAGTAGATGGGGACTGAAGATCCTCCCATTTCAACTGCTGGGCTCCATCTTAGCTCTGGCATTGTGGAGAAGAATCACAAGGGAGCAAAGTCATGAAGACACGGAAGCTTGTATTTAGTTCACAGTTGGGGAGGGGGAAATTTCCCCCTCTCCCCCTCTTGAGTTCTTGTGGCTGGACTAATAATAAAATTGACACAAGACAGATTAGCGGGAGAAAAAGAAACATTTAATTCGTGTGCATGGAGGGCTTATAGAAATAGGACCTAATAAGTGGCCAAAGCAGACAGCTTTTATACTTTCCAGGGAAAAAAACAATAAATTTTTGAATTGACAAGATGAAGAAACTTAGGCGTTGGGTGCTTAATTAGTGAAGGATCTAAACACTTTGGGCTGGGGGCAGTAAATTAAAGAAGCAACAAGGTTTATTTATACATGCCTTTTGGCCCCAAATTCCTATCTCTGGCAATAAGGGTGTCCTTCTACTCCAGATGCAGGGAGTGCACCTTTCGCATGAGAGATTTATTTCCCGCCTTTGGGGAGACAGAGAGGAGGGTCTCTCTTGCATCAGCTGTTTCTAAAGTAAATTTAATTCAAAATAATCAATATGTCATTGAGACATACTTTGGAGTGGCCTGCCCTGAGCCCAACACCATTCTCTCTTTATATACGTGGGCGAGTGCAGTGGACTTTCCATCAATACTCAATTGCCTAATGGCTACATACTCTTAAAAATTAAGAACGGTCACATGACTACCTCATTAGCGAACTGTGAGCCAAAGCATGTATAAGCTGGTGTACTGTTATCCACGGTCCCTTTTTCTGTGGCAGTGGTTGCAAAAGCTTGTATTTAGATGGAGGTACCACCAAATCAAAGCATCCTGGAATGTGAGCACCTCATGAAGGACAGAAACTCTGGCAAGCCTCCCAAACCTGCCACTGACTTCGAGTGAATGGGAAATAAACTGTTCTTTCATCAAGCCCCCGAGACGTCGATATTTTTGTTTCTGCAGCATAACCTAATGTATCCTAACTAATATACCCAGCAATCCCATGGTGTTACACCCATCAAGACTCTACTGGTTCTAATGGATCTATCTAGTAGGTGTGCTTTCTATAGTTAGCAATTCAGAATAGTGCAGTAAAAATACATAAGCTCACTGTAAAACCTCTTGTCCCCTCCCCCTAGAGATTACGAGGTAGACACCAAGTATCACCTAAAACTGAGGCCCATTTAATTTCTCAAAGTATAGACAACATTGTTTATTAAGTATTTCCTTCTTAATCAATTTTAGAAAGGTCATATATATAGCAAGTATTTTTCTTTTTTTTTCTTTTAAATTCTCAATTTTCGCCCACTGCTTTGTACATCTAAGCTTCAGTAACACCAGTCCTCTCCCCTCCCCATTGTCACTATTATTGATAAACTGTCCTTCAGTACCTCCCATTCCTTTTTTCCAGAAAAACCTTAAAATTATTTAATTCCAAATTATGTTTGGATTACAGTTGCAATTGTGCTAATTTTACAAGAAAATTGGGAATACTAAACATCTATAATAATATTTAGCTGAAATATCCAGATACATGATTTGTCTTTATCACTTCTGCCTCTTTGTTTGTCCAATAAAATGTTATAGTTTCCTTTACAAAGATCTAATATAATTCTTATAAAGTTAGGCACTGATTATTAAGTATAGGTAATTTAGTTCTATTATGAATGGAGCCTCATAATTTTCTAGTTAATTGTTGCTGGTTTAATGAGATGATTTTATCTGTGAAATATCTATTTTGTTTTGCCTTCTTTATTAAACTCCTAATACAAGAATGTTACTAGCATCTGTACCATAACAACGCAAAACTGGAAACAACTCAAATGTACGGCAAAAGAGGAATGGATAATTAATTGTGGTATATTTATGCAATGGAATACTACAGTTAGAAAAGAGAATTAACTAGTGACCCTCAATCTCATGTTGAGTGAAAGATGCCAGACCAAAAGAGCAGATCCTGTATGATTCTATTCACAAGAAGTTGAAGAACACACAAAACTAATCTAGGATGATAGAAGTCAAAATACTGGTTACTTGTAGAGGGATGTTGACAGGGAAGGGACAAGAGGGAACTTCCGGGTTGATGAAAATGTCCTGTATCTTGATTTGGATTGTGGTTACATGAGTGTTATACATTTTTTTGTCCATTTTGCTATGTGTGAATTATACCTCACTGAAACAAACACACACATACAGCAGGCAAAAGTAACCTAATGGGCATAAAATTCAAAAGAGGGTGACACTGACTGGGAAAGAGTATGCAAGAAACGTCTGGGGTGTGAAAGTTTTCTATGTATTAGTCTAGACAGTGGATAAGTGAGTGTCAGCATAGGTAAAAATTCATCAAGCTGGACAAGGGAGTTTTGTGGACTCTGTGTGTATATTTTATCTCAGTGAAAAAAATCTTAAAGGTAACAACTTATTTTTTCACGTAATTTTTTGTATTTTTCTTAGTGTGCGATAATAATATTCTGCCTTATTTTCTCTAATTTTAATTCATGTTAGTAATTCTACTTACCAGAATTTTAAAAATATTTAAAAAATTGTTTCTGTTCGTAAAGGTATTTATCTATGATACTATGATATTAAACGATATCTTTCTCCAACAAAGGATTTTGTAACCAACTTAAAAGGCAAATGAACAACTAGGATAACATATGTGCACTATGTAATGTCACTGAAATAGAGCTTAGAAGTCAGTATGAAATGAACAGTCTCGTCAACAGAATATTGGGAAATGCCTTGAAAGCGTAATTTATAAAAGTGCAAATATCAAAATAAAATATGAAAAATGTTTAATCTCACTAATAAACAAAGAAACAAACTTAAATAAGACATTGTTCTACTTATTAAATTGATTATAGCTAAGTAGTTAATAGTCCAAGCTCTGGAATCACACTGAGTCACTCTTCTCTACGACTCAGTTTCCTTGTATTTACTGTGGAGGTAACATCTATAACACATAACGTTTATACAAAGATCAACTTTATCAATATTTATATGTCTCAGTGACTTGCTTGGCATATAATCAGTACTCAATAAATGTCAACTATTGTTATCATTATGACTCTTAATGTTTTTGGCAAAGATGAAAAGATTGATATCACTCTGTGATGACAAAGATAGGAAAATATCAATAGTAATGGTGAGTGTTTAAAATTATTACATTCTTTCTGGAGGACCAGTTTGTGAATATGTATCAGAATTTTAATTTCAAGCCCAGACACATTTTTTTAAATTGTTTTTATGTATTTAGAGTGAAGTCAGGTTTTATGCATCTTCTCAGTCTCCCCATTGAGAAAAAGTGCTCGGGCTTTGAATTCTGGGCTAGGCTGTCTGATACTAAGAGCTAGCACATATTGAGTTCTGTGTGTGCCAGAGTCACAAATAATAATAAATACAATAGCAGATTCACTAAATTGCTTTTGAAGATTCTGAGCCTAAAGTCCTACCTCTGTGCTCTGTCAAGGGTGGCATGGCCTAGTGAGTAAGAGTGCAGACTCCAAAGCCAACTGCCTTCTTTCAAATCCCATGTTAACTGTATGACCTTGGGCAAATTACTCAGCCTCTGCTTTCCACAAAAGCAGTTTATGTATATAACATAATGATAACAATTCTCAGCACACAGTAAACACTTGATGACAGTATTCTGTGTCAATGTACAAAATGTGCTATGGCTTTTAATCCTTATTACTCTCATGAATTATATACTATAATGGTCCCTTAACACATTTCCTGGCACAAAGTAGACTTCCAATAAATATGTTGAATAGATAAAAGAATACTCAATATTTAAATGTGGAAATAAATCTTAATGTGGGCAGATAATGGAGCCTATGTCACGTAGGTAATTAGTGGTAGAGTTTTGATCGCTGTGTGTTTTACTATTCATCACAAGCATTTCATCAGCACATGGAAACCTCTCTTGAGCCAGCTGTACCACTGTGGAAAAAGGAGGTTGTTCAGCTATAAGCATCCACACTTCTCTTCCCTGCTTTTCCCTCCTACTTTCTTTTTCATTCCTCTTCCCTGTGAAGTAAAAGGCATTCATCATCTTTCATTATCTCCCTTCTTCCTCTGGACTTCTAAAATTGCCCTGCTCTTGTTTTATACCAATGCCTTTGCTAATGTGACTTCATGAGGAGATTTTTTTTTCTTCTCTCTTCTCTAGATCAATAGTCTCTGTAACCTCCCATGCCCCACTATTTGATAGTTCCACCAGCTTTCATTCTCGAGCCTCTTAAAGCCCTGGGGGAGAGAACCATTTGAACCTCTTCCTTTGACAATGTTTTGTTTCCCTCCACAGCAGAGCAGTTTCCTTTACTGTGGTGGCAATTCTGTCCTTTCTGATGCCCTTTCTGCCAAAGTTTCTCCATCTGCAGAGGTGACTACAACCTCTGACCAGGTGCTAGGATGTTAAGAAAACTTAAAGATTCTATTAGGTGGCCAGCCTGGTGAGTTTTGAATATGAACAGTGCCAGTATCCTCTGAGGTTTCTATTACAGAATCTTGCAGGCATTTTATTACAAGGAAAGCCCTGTCTTTCTCTGGATCTCATTCTGGTTGTTTTGATTTATGTGAAGGGTGTGCCAATCCCAGGATGCCCTGACAATGGAAGGTGGGAGACTCGTTTTCTTTGTGTAATATAACAGAAGCAAGAAACCCCAGGTGAGAACTGACATACAGCCAATGTCACATGTGATCAAGTCTAGAATGGTGAGTCCTACCCCTAGACCCTGCAAAATGGGAGAAGGCAACTTTCTCTGCACCAATTATCTTTGTGACTCCTAAACATGTGTGAAATCAAGCCATAGGTCCTATTGATGTTCCTCTGTCAGAAAAAAGAAAATGTCATCATTAGAGGAAACCCTACTGGTAATTTGTTAGTGCATGGATCTTCTGTTGAAACAGTGATCCAGTAGGGGAGTATAATGTTTCCATTTTATGGATGAGCAGCATTACCAATGTAATTACAATTACCAATGTAATTTGACTTAATACCAGGGCCAGAATTAAAATGCAGAGTAAGTTTTCACTGTATTTGCAGTACATTTTTTCCCATTCTCACCCTGCCTCCTCCTCCATTTGTGGGTAGGTAGAATCTCTTCCAGGAACAGAACACAGGTCACAGAACACATTTGAAACTCTCTGTCTGAGAAGCTCCCTTTGACTGGGGACCCAGATTGAGAGCTCTCCAAGATAAGCTTCAACTCAGATTAGGGCCAGGCATCTGGCTTTTCCAGTCCTCGAGGAAGACTTGCCCTTTACTCTGGGATCAGTTTTTGCCGAACCCGGAGAAACTCTGCTGTGTTTCTAGGACAGTGTCTAGACCACTCGGACCTCACCTCTGCCTGTTCCACACGACCTGCTGAGGAGCCTCATTCCCAACCCCACTATTAGCTTGGCCACAGGGCATTCCTGCACCAGGGAAAATGAGCAGAAGTGATGGCATGCCAGATAGCATCCTGAAATATTATGTTTCTGGTAGTGCTTGCTCTTCCCCTCCCCCAGGTCCTGCATTCTAACAGAGGCAGCTCCCAACATGTAATATCAGTAAGGAATTCATGTTACATTTTATGAGCCACAGAGATTTAAGGTTGCTTTTGTCACTGCAGCAAAGCTAAATGTTATACATACACTATGCAAGTCACACTGGCCTTCTCACTAGCCTTCAAACGGACTGACCCACTTACTGTTCATGCTGCCTGAGAAGCTCTCCCCTTCCACCTACACATGGTTTTTAATTTTCATAATTTAGAGTTCGGGGCATCTATTCCCTCCTCACAGATAAATGCAGTGGCTACCAAATTTATATGACTTGTCCTTCTCTCAAGCCTTTTATATTATTTTCTAGTGATATTTGACACTCCCTGAAATTTTGTTATGTATGCATTTGCTAACTTGCTTGTTGTCTATCCTGTCTTCCAGACTATAGCTCCATGAGAACGAGGGTAGTGGTTAAGAGTACAGACTCATTAGCCCAACCGCCTAGATTATAATTCTGGCACCAACAATGGTTAACTGTCTGACACTAGGTAAGCTACTCAATTTACTGGACTTTTTTCCCCTTTACTTGTAAAGTTGGGATACTAAGATAACATATAATTCATAGGGCTGTCGTTAGGGTTAAATGTGTCAAAATATGTAAAGCACTTGGCCCAGTGCTCAGCACATAGTAAGCATTCCATGAAGTTTGGTATCATCATGAGTATCGTACACCACGGCATTCCAGATCTGAGAACACCACGTGAACTAACCACCACTAAGCATCGCTGCTGATAGAAAACTAACTTACTTAATAGTTGAGAACTGATGACCTCCATGGAGGTCTAAGAACAATGTAAGACAACGTTGAGCCTAATTCCTGGCAATTAGTAATGATTACAATAATAATATTAGCAATCACAACAAATAACAATACCACCCTTTATTTAGCATCTAACGGTTATTTGTTGCCTACATTATTGCACAGTTGTAATGCAGCTATCATTAGTTTAGGTGAGACATAACCTGTAATTATCCAAGAGTTCATAGCTTACTGAACTGGGTTTTGATTCATGTTTCATTGACTGTGCTGCAGAGGGCTTATTAGATAATTACTCCTGTTTTGTCTTCTACTAGTCCTAATTCCTAAGATGATGGAAATTGTTGCTCTGTTGTCCCCTTGAATAGGTGTGGCCATGCATCTCTTCTGTTTCAGCCCCAGATTTAATACTGATTGAGTTTCAACTTTGTAGCAATCGTCATGCTGGGCTGAGGGTTTGGGGAGAAACAACAGAGAAATCAGATGTATCCCTGGCACTTAAGGAGTAAGGCAATCGACATTAACTGCTGTTCTGAAAAGGAAAGGAGCTGGAATGTGTTCTTTCCAGTAGGTTCTCTTCTAATCATTACAACCATCTGTGCTTTACGTATCAATGGAGGCACAGAGAATTAAGGAATTTGCCCAAATTCACAGAGCTAAGGAAGCCAAGGGGCTAGGTTTCAAATATTAGATGGTGCCAGTGTTTTCTACTGTCTCTCTGCTGCAATGAATGATAAATGCCCTCTGTTTGTTTCTTTGTTTTTGTCTTAATTGGTGACGTCAGGCCTGAAGACAAAGTTCCAGGGATATGTACAGTAAGTAGCACACGACAAACGCATCTATAGCATGACTATACCCCAAGAGGTGCACATTGCTGCATAGAGCATATTTGCAGCAATTACAGGATCAGGTGATGCCCTTCTTTCAGTTGCATGGTTCTAGCAGCCTTGAATTTGGGATTTTCTTATTTGATATTCCATCAGGCAGCCAGGTGTGGCCTGCAGACTTTCCCTAATTGCTCTGTTCCAGGCAACGCTCATTAGGGGCACAGATCATGCACTCCAAGTGCAACGGTGTCTACATCCCCTCACTCAAAACCAGCTTCTTCAGTGGCTCCCGCCTTGCTGTTCCCAACACTCAGTTTGTCAGGAACACAGCATGACTCAGGGCCATAAATCATGGCTAACTTAGTAGAATTAGCTCCCCTCCAAAGGTGGATACATTGCAGGCTCCCCTCTACTTTGCTGAGAGGCCACCTGAGAGCCTTGTTGCTTCAGTGTTATAAATCAGCACCAGGCAGGCGACAGCATCCTGACAGCAGGACGGTTACTGTCCTGGAAATAAGAAATGCAAATTTCTCTCCCCTCATTGCAAAGGCATCCAGCGGACTTACTCTATGATATTGATCAATGACTTTAATCACTGCCCGCCCCCAGTTTATAAAACCCATGTGCCACCTGTCACCCTTTTTCCTCATGGCTCAGGACTGAGGTAGTATTTGATTTCCCTAGGTGTCATGTGAGTCACTTGGGCCACCTTGAGAAGGTGGCTATTAAAATGGTAAGTTTGGGAGAGCAATTTTAATAGTAGCTATTTCACCTGTAAATTGAATCCTGGAGGCTTCAACACTTAGGATCTGTGTGACCTTGACAAGTTAGTTGGTCTCTCTGAGCCAACTTCTCATATGACAAATGCAGACAAAAATATCTGCAGCAGAGGCTGGTTTTGAGGATCAACTGGGAGAACTTCGTACCTTGTGTTAAATAGACGGTATTTAGTATTACTGGGCCAGAGAGCTAGGTAAAGTTTAGCTAAAAGGAGATGAAGAAGTGAATCTACACTAATGGATCAATCAGGGTACAGGAAAAACAGGAATGGATGCTACCAAGAGATTGTTTGATTCTGTTTTTCACATGGCAATTGCCAAGCAGATCTGACTGAATTTTTAAAAAACGGTTGATAATCACTAGAGGAGAAGGAGACTGGCATGGCCTAGATATCTGCTGTGTTTCAGTCACTGTGCAGGAACCTCACCACATGTAAATTACCTCTATTATTCTACAGTTTTTCCTCAGTTCCAAAATAGTCTCTGGAAGCTTACCTTTGGAGGGATCGTTTTATTAGCATCACTGGTAGTCAGGGTATAGGAAGATATATTCTAATCTATAGATTATGTGAGATTTACATAAGATTATGATTTTGATGTAGGATTTCTGGGTAGTGGAGAAAGAAAAATGGTTAAAGAAATCCATCTGGGATCCCACCTATGTGGAACCCAGATGCATCTGACACTTAAGACTAATTGGAGGGCTAGAGATCGTAAAATGCCCAAATGTACCAGGAGAGAAGGACTTAGATCAACCTCTCTGAATGGGAGCAAAGCTGTAATGGCCAGCTCACTACTTCATCTTCCCTGATAACACCACAGTTGCTTGTTAAGGAATATGGGTTATTACGATGACAGAAGGGCCCTTAATTGTGCCCTTCCAGGAAGAGCCCATCCTCTATCCATGGACATCATAAAGTTAATATAAAGTTATATATTCAGTTATATATTCTGAAGTTAATATAAAGTTAATATAAAGTTATATATTCTGAAGTTAATCATAAAGTTAATATAAAGTTAATATATTCTGAAGTTAATATAATTTCTGATGGTTTATTTTCCTGATATGGGCCCAGAAACCCAAGCAGGCAATGCAGCAAGGGAGATCTTGCAGTACTTAAACTTCAGTTGCATCTTATTGCAAGGAACCTCATGCAGTTATGTAAGGCCTCACATAGCCATTAAGACCAGATGTATTCTGGCTCTACTTGATGACTGATGGACTAATTGATCACAAAGAAAACTTTGTATGCAGAGAGATCTGATCAAAGCTTTGGACTCTGCTTGAAAGAGCCTTGTAAATAGGAAGGTCATCTATGAACACTTCCTCTGCAGTCGACTGGCTGACCATGATGATCAGAGCAATAAATTGTGTGTGCATACATGGGAATGGAGTAGGACTAATAACGAGGGACTTCACTTGAATCTTTGAGATAAATAAGAAAGTCATGTGACTGTTATGCACTGAATGTTTATGTCCCTCCAAAATTCATATGTTGAAGCTTTAACCCCCAATGTGATGATACTTGGAGATGGAACCTTTGGGAGGTAATTAAGGTGAGATGAGGTCATGAGCATGGTTCTCTCATGGTGGGATTAGTGCCCTTGTACGAAGAAACACCAGAGAGCTTACTTTTTCTTTTTCCCCATGCATGCACAAAGAAGAGGTCATATGAGCACAGCAGGATGGAAGCTCCTTATAACCCAAGAGAAGAGGCCTTATAATGAAGCCTATCTTGCCAACACCTTGAACTTGGACTTCCCAGCTTCCAGAAGTGTGAGAAATAAATTTCTGTTGTTTAAGCATCCAGTCTATAGTATTTCTCTTTCTTTTTTTTAAAGTAATTTTTATTGGAGTATAGTTGCTTTACAATGTTGTGTTAGTATCTACTGCACAACCAAGGGAATCAGCTATACTTATACATATATCCCCTCTTTTTCGGATTTCCTTCCCATTCAGGTCACCACAGAGCACTGAATAGAGTCTCCTGTGCTATACAGTAGGTTCTTATTAGTTATCTCTTTTATACATAGTTATCAATAGTGTATATATGTCAATCCCAATCTCCCGATTCATCCCACCCCCCCTTTCCTCCTTGGTATCCATACGTTTGTTCTCTACTTCTGTACCTCTATTTCTGCTTTTCAAATAAGATCATCTGTACCATTTTTCTATACTCCACATATATGCATTAATATATGATATTTGTTTTTCTCTTTCTGACTTACTTCACTCTGTATGACAGTCTCTAGGTCCATAGAGTATTTTTTTTTATTGAACTATAGTTGATTTACAATATTGTGTTAGTTTCAGGTGTATAGCAAAGTGATTCATTTATATATTTTTTTTTTCTTTTCTATTATAGGTTATTACAAGATACTGAATATTGTTCCCCATGCTATTATATTATTTTTTATGGCAGTCCAAGCTGACTAGGACAATGATTATTAGCGCCAAGTCTAAAAACTTCACTCTGTGTTACTGCCCTTGAAAAGCTAATTTTAAGTTTTATTTGACAGTGGCAGGTTAACAGAGAAAGGAGTGGGCATTTAGAAAAATATCCTGATACGTTAAAAGACAAGTGTGTCGCCTCAAAGATTTAATCCAAGAAATAGTCTTGGCAGGAAATGTGAGAGACATGATATGGTGAGAGCTGAGAACAGCCTCGGTTGCTACAACCATCAGTGTGGTTACTAAGCACACAGCACCCCAGCCTGCCAATCCCTCACTCCGAGCTTCAGTGTCGTGGCCTGGAAATCTCGGTCATGCTGCTTCGTAGCGAGTTATATGAGCGAGTGTAGACAGACTCCTTGGAGAAAGGACTGGGAAAACAGTGTCGCACCCAAACTGGAAATTACAGTTATTTTCATCCACACGTGCCTCCAGCCACCAGTGTCAGTTGATTCTTCAACAAAAAAACTTTCAAATTCTTATTATGTCTCCCTTTCCACTATTATCGTCAGGCAGTGTCTTATCATCTTTTACTGTGAGATTATTTCAGCACTCCCTGCTTGCCTGTCTTTGCCTCTTATTCCTCCTCAAAACCACCCTCTTGTGGTTTCCCTAAAATACCAGCAATGTGTTTGTTTCATAGATCTGGTCATTCCACAAAGACAGCCGATAGCTTTCTGCCACCTGAAGATGCTCTGGTCCTGATTTGTTGCTCCAGCTTCAGCTTTGCCCACCTCCCTCTCTAACCCCTGAGCAAACTCCATCATTACACTACCCATCTTTTCCTGAACAAATCTTTGACATTCTCACCTGTGGGCATGGCCTTCTTAAACTTCTCCCTGTCCCTGGTGCCTTTACCCAGCAATACATCATCAGAATGGAATTATTTACTGTAGTAGGCAGAATAATGACTTCCCAAAGATGTTCACATCCTATTTTCTGTAGCTTGTAAATATGTCATTCTATAGTAAGGGAGAATTAAAGTTTCAGAAGGAATTCAAGTTGCTGACCAGTGACCCTTGAGGTTATCCTGGATTATCTAATGGGCCCAGTGTAATCATAAAGGTCCTTTACGTGCGGAAGAAGGAGGCAAAAGGCTTAGTGATACAATGTGAGAAACATTCAATTGGCCTCTCTAACTTTGAAGCTGGAAGGGGTCATGAGCCAAGGAACATGAGCAGCTTCTAGAAGTTGAAAAAAAGCAGGAAAATGATTCTCTCCCAGATTCTCCAGAAGTAATACAGCTCTGCTGCCACCTTGGTTTTAGACCCGAGAGATCCATTTTGGACCTCTCACTTCCAAACTGTAATATAATAAATTTGTGTTGTAGTAAGCCACTAATCATGTGGTATTTTGTTACAGAAGTGATAGGAATCTAATACATTATGCTCATTCATTTTCTGTTCATATTGAGCACCATGTAAGTTCATCAACTTGCTAAGTACTGTGGTGGAAACAGAAGAAATGGAAGATACAGTCCTGGCCCACAGGCATTTAAAATCCACTTTGGAGAGATAATAATAAGTAATATCCATCGAACATTTATCATGGCAAACAGGGCTCTACATTGTGCATACATTGCCTCACTTTCTCCCCCCGCAGCACCATAAGGTATGCTCAGCGAGGTTAATAAAGAGAATAAGTTAACAAGATGGGAGAATTGGCATTTGAACTCAAGCCCAAGTGACTTCACCTAAATTCATTTAGCTCTCCCCTCCTGTTTTTTGGTTTTTGGTTTTTGTAGTAAAGGGACAGATAATTGCTTTGGGGTTTCAGAGGGAGGAGATACTATTTGAATTGAAAGAATCAATAATAGCTTTTGGTAGTAGGAAGATTTTGAACTGGAACTAGGCTTAGAAGGAATATTATATATTAATCATGACATACACAGTAAGAGTGACTATAAAATGCCTCTATTTATCTTAAGATTCATCTATGTCTTTGTGTGGCTTCATAACCTTATTCATTTTAATCACTGACTGGTATTCTGTTGTATGAATATGCCACAGTTTGTTTATTCATTCATCCATTCAAAGACAACTTGGTTGTTTTATTTTTAGAGATATGAAAAAAAGTTGTTATAAACTTTTCCATGAAAACTTTTTGTGAACTTAAATTTTCAGATGAGTTGGGTAAATACCTAGAAACATGAGGTTGGATCATATTATAAGACCATTCTGAGATTAGTAAAAGACTGGCCAACTGTTTTCAAAAGAGACTGTACCATTTTGCATTCCCACCAGCAATGCATGAGAGTTCCTGTTGCTCTACATTATTGCTAAAAAATTGGAATTGTCAGATTTTAGCCATTCAGTAAGTCTATAGTGATAACTTTTGTTTTTAAAAGACATCTCCACTGGGTGTAGAATTCAAGGTTTCATTTTGGGGGTATTTTCTTGCAGCAATTTAATGATGACATTCCTTTTATTTCCCTTGCCTGAGGAGACATATCCATAAAGATATAGCTAAGTCCAATGTCAAAGAGAGTACTGCCTATGTTTTCTTCTAGGAGTTTTATGGTTTCAGACTTTACATAAGTCTTTAATCCACTTTGAGTTGATTTTTGTATATGCTGTAAGATAGTGTTCTATTTTCATTTTTTTGCATGTGACTGTCCAGTTTTTCCAACACTATTTCTTGAAGACACTATCCTTTCTCCATTGTATGTTCTTTGCTTCTTTGTTGTAAATTAATTGTCCATATATGTTGGTTTATTTCTGGACTCTCAATTATATTCCATTGATCTATATACCTGTTTTTCTACCAATACCATGCTGTTTTGATTACTATAACTTTGTAATATAGTTTGCAATCAGGGAGTGTGATACCTCCAGCTTTGGTCTTTTTTCTCAGGATTGCTTTGGCTATTGGGGTCTTTTGTGGTTCCATATAAATTTTAGAATTCTTTGTTCTATTTTATGAAACATTTTCTTGTTTTGATAGGTACTGCTTTGAATCTGTAGATTGCTTTAGATAACATGAACATTTTAACAATGTTAATTCTTCCAGTCCATGAACACGGACTATCTTTCCATTCCTTTGTGTCTTTAATTTTTTTTCAACAATGTCTTACAGTTTTCAGTATATGGGTTTTTACCTCCTTGGTTAAATTTATTTTGTTCTAAATATTTTTTTCTTTTTGTTATTATTATAAGTAAGATTGTTTTCTTAATTTCTCTTTCTTCTAGTTCACTGGGATGACATCAAACTAAAAAGCTTCTGCACAGCAAAGGAAATTATCAACAAAATGAAAAGACAACCTACTTAATGGGAGAAGATATTTGCAAATCATATATCTGATAATGTGTAAATCCGATCATCTAAAATATATAAAGAACTCATACAACTGGTCAACAACAACAGAAAACCAAACAGCTTGATTTTAAAATGGGCACAGGAGCTGAATAGACATATTTTCCAAAGAAGACATACAGATGGCCAACAGGAACATGAAAAGATGTTCAACATCACTAATTTATTAGGGAAATGCAGATCAAAACCATAATGAGACATCACCTCACAGCTGTTAGAATGGCTATTATCCAAAAGGCAAGAAATAACACGTGTTGGAGGAAAGGGAACTCTCATATACTTTTGGTGGGAATGTAAATTGATACAACCACTATGAAAAACAGTATGGAGATTCCTCAAAAAATCAAAAATAGAAATATTCTATAACCCAGCTATTCCATATGGGGGTTTTTATCTGAAGAATACAAAAACACTAATTCAAAAAGATATATTTACCCCTATATTTACTCCAACATTATTTACAATAGCCAAGGTATGCAAACAGCCTAAATGCACATTGATGGATGCATGGATATATATAAACAATAGAATACTACTTAGCCATAAAAAAAGTGAAATCTTGCCATTTGCAACAACATGGATGGACCTTGAGGGTGTTATGCTACATGAAATAAGTCAGCCAGAGAAAGACAAATACTGTATGATTTCACTCATATGTGAAATATTAAAAATAAACAAACAAACAAATGAATAAACCAAACCAAACAGAAACAAACATATAGATACAGACAACAGAGTAGTGGTTACCGGAAGGGAAGGGGTAGCGGGGAGAGGATCAAATTGATGAAAGGGGTCAACTGTATGCTGACAGATGGAAACTAAATTTTTGGTGGTGAGCACACTATAGTATATACAGAATTAGAAATATAATGTTATGCACATGAAACTTGTATAATGTTATAAATCAATGTTACCTCATTTAAAAAATATCTCAAAAATATTAAAATAAAATGATATTCCACTGTCTGCTTGCTCATATTTTTTTCTGACAAGAAGTCTGCATTCAACCTTATATTCTGTATCATGTGCCTTTTGCGGAGGGGGGAGTGTTGATCTTGAATCTGTGGTTGTAGCGTTTTCATCAAATTTTCAGCAAAGTTCAAAAAATGAAACTCTTGGCTTCGATAATATTTTAATACATATAGATTGTATATGTCCCAAATTAACAGATTTTATAAATCATCAGCATTTTAATTTGCATAGGTAGAGGGATTAGCACGAAGGTATTAAGTGAGAAGGTTATGACTCCAACAAACAGGATCAACTCTATGGCTGGCTTCAGTTCTATTTGGAATCCAGAATAAAATCAGGGAACCATGATATAGGGTGAGATCAGCAATCAGGATAAACATGTTTAAGATTAACATACTATAAAAGTTATATTTAGAATGGTGTCAAATAGACCTTGATTAGGATTCTGATTCTGTCATTCACTAAATGTATTAGGGTTTAAGAGCTTCCATAAAATAATAGAATCGTTTTTAAAGGGTTATTATAACATCTGAATGAAACGATGTAAGTTCAGTGCTCTCAGAAAATTGCCTCCTATACACTGAGACCTCAAAAACTGGTAGTTATTACTGATTAGGCAATGAAGCTTTAATTAGAGAGACAGAATGCACAAACTTGACTCATAGATTTTATAGTTCTAAGGTTGGAATAGATCATTTTTCTACCCAAGACTTCATGGAATCTGTAAATCAGATGAAAGAATGAAGTCAAGGCCTGAGAAGAAAGCCAATGGCCAAGAAGCCAAAAGAAGTCTGTAGATGTTATCAACCCAGAATAATGAAAAAAAGGTAGTAAAGATGGAATACAGAGTGAGGAGGTGGGAAGGTGAAGAACAGGAGTGAGTAAGAAGAGAGCAATGTAGAGAGGTCTGGGGAAATTGTTAGGCACTTGCAATTGTAGGCAAGCTTTCTTACGTGTAAATTTGTAAATTTGGTTGATACTACTACACTTGCTGCTCATGGGAATGGGAATACGATTAAATAAGATGACCATCTACCTAAATACCACAATGGCAGACCCGGAGTGGACCTCAGTAAACATGAGCTGTTATTATGAGGATAATGTTGGATGGGTCATGAATCCCCTAGACATAGTTCACAATTAGCCATACTTGATTCTGGCCTTAAGGCAATAGAAATTCCAGAAGAGTAAATTTGGAGTTGAGGACACAAAAGGGAGCACTGAAATGAAAAAAATGTACATATGGAGAGAAGAGGAAAATAATGTGTAAACACTATGCTAATGTTCCTAGTGCCCACCATGACTGGACTGCTGAGCTGTTTGTTCTGTCTGAACCTTTTGAATCTGTTTCCTTTTCTGATTCAAAGTCTTTGCAGCATTTTTTGCCCTCTGGAGAGGCTTTTGAGATTATGAAAATGCTAGAAACAAACTGAGCATTCATCACTATTATTCCCCCTTCACAGATGAAGAGAGAGGTTCAGAGCTACCTAGAGGTTAGTTCATGATCCCTCAGCTTGAGTGATTGAGAGGTGAACCCCGTCATTTTCCTTAACATGAGCGCCCACTCCATTCCACTATGTTGCTCTAAGGATCTTGTCAGATATTTAAACAGCATTGCCTCACAAAGGTGGTAATCCCCATAAAAGTAAAGAGCAAGGCAGATGTTTACTGGAGACTGAGCCAGATCTGTCTGTGAGTGCCGAATTGCTGTCTCAGCACTGCTGCTAATGCACAGTCCGTTTGCCCGCCCCACGCACCAGAAACAACGAGGAGGACCTTCCACGTGGCAAAGTCTCCAAAGCCATGTGATTCCGTTGCATTTGCTTTAATACCTACGCCAGGCACAGCTAGGGCAAGGGTCTAGCTTTGGTCAGGATGAGCTGAGGGGCTGCTCACAGAGCTCACCTGATGTTCAAGTCCGGGCAGTGCCTTCCTGGCAAATGCATTCCTCAGTTAAACAAACAGTAATTACAGAAATGCAGATTTGATATTTTATTAAGGAATGAGAGTACATAGGGGTATTGAAGGGTATCCAAGAGCATATGCGTAGTTATGCCATGAAATCATTTCGGGTTTGCTTGCATCTCAGTACTACAGGGACACAGTTGGTATCTGGCAGCTCAAAGTGAGTAGAATGAAATCTTTCCCTTTTACAGTTATATAAAGATAAGTCATAAATCAGGAAGGTATCTTGTAAATCATCTCAACTACTACTTTTATTTTATAAATAAGGGAGTGAGGTCTCAGGCCATCGGTGGGATTTGCTTGTGGTCACAAAGCTAATGAGTGAAGGAGTCAGGATCTCCATCAGATCCTTCTATTTGCTTGAGGGTGTAATGAATCTCATGGATTATTTAAGTCTGAATGCGTTTAGGCTAATGTCTGACAACAAGGGCTAAGACCACTGTACTAGAGTCTGCTATTTATGTTACTTTCCTGCTCGCACTCCCTTCTAAAGGAAATCTACCTGTCCTTCAGCCATTATATGGCCTTTCTGTCTACTTATGTGACCCATGGTGTCCCAGTTTTACAGCTATTTGAGCAAAGGATGAGCACTTCATCCAAGCTGAACAATGATCCCTGACTTGACACAATGAAGTGAATGGTGTCGATCATAGTTTTCTTGCAGAAATTTGAAATAAGAAGAGCTGAAAAAATTAGTTCACAGTTAGGGAGATCGGTAATAGAAAGATAAAACGGTAAAACTGGCACTTTGCCCTGCTTCCATATGAATAAGTGTTTATTATTTAGTGCAATCATATAAAAAACTTTGCATTCTGAGATAAACCTCAAAATGCAAGAATACTCTATTTATTACTATTCTCCCAAACAAATATTGTCTTGAGCCCCTATTCCTATAGGTTTCTGATTCCCTAATGAAAGCAAGTTTATCTCAAATGTTTGCAATACTAGGCACATGCCGCCCTGTGTAGATTTACTACACAGGCAGTAACACATGCCACCCTGTGTAGATTTACTACACAGGCAGATAACAGGCAACTTGTGTTTTTCTACCAATGATCAGACTATCTGTAGCTTTCTTTTCCTCTAGAATCTCACTGTATGTTTTACTCAGAGTGTCCAGTTCTTCGGAAAGCTTTACATGAGATTATTTTCTAAGTAATCCTCCAACCAAAGTCTCTATGGTTTCCTAGAATGCACAGTACTGCCTCCCAAACTGGAGCTCATGGACCACAGTCCGTTTGTGATGTGTTGCATGAAAATGAGAAAAAATGTATTATATGATCATTTTTTATAAAGTAACTTTTATGAACTTTAAGGACTGGTCTTCATTTAAATATCATACCCTTTCTATATTCTGAAGATCAAATATCTTTTCTTTTATGAAAAGATGATAATATTAAATAGCGTTTCTTTCTCAATACCTTGACTGGGTCTAGTAAAATACTGACACCCTATATAAGTACCTTTTAAAGTTTGCTAAAATTTGAAGCTCAAAAATCTGGGCCACTGATGCATGGGGCATGGAATTAGATGACAAGCTGAGTTTTGGAAGTTTGGGAATGAATTTTCAAATAAAGAAACTTAACACTGTCCAGAGAAGCACATATTCCCCAGTTCAGCATGGGTCTACTGGGGTTGAACCAAGACCTGCTATAAAAATATCAGTGTGCTTGAGCCATGAGGCCATGACAGAAGCCACAGGTATAGCCAAGAATGAGATATCAGTGAAGTAATCAAAGGCTCTACGATGAGCCTCGGGGCAACCAGGGAAAGGAGGTGCTAACCACAGTGAAGATGAGGCATGAGAGCCAATGGGGTCACCTTGGGAGTCCACAGACTGGGAGAAGGGGCTTGGGGGCTGAAGGTCTAGTGATTTAAAGTGACCAGGTAGATATCAAATATTTTTTTAAAGATTTTTTTGATGTGGACCATTTTTAAAGTCTTTACTGAATTTATTACAATATTGCTTCTGTTTTATGTTATTTTGGGCTTATGGCCGCGAGGTACGTGGGATCTTAGCTCTCCGACCAGGCACCGAACCCACACCTGCTGCGTTGGAAGACAAAGTCTTAACCACTGGACCACCAGGGAAATCCCAGACATCAAATATCATTATTTGTTACCATGACCACAAACTTTGTCCCAGAGGATATCTCCTGATCAGTGCAGTCTGGGGAAGGTGAATTATATAAAGAAGTCAGAACGAGGTGGAAAACCTAAAGTAAATGAGATACATGGAAATCCTTTAAATATCCTCCTTTCTGCACCGGTGTATGGTTTGACTTTTCCATCTAGACCTATGATTCTTACTCCTGGCTATATATTTTAAAACACCTGGGAAAATTTAAATAACTTCCCAAAAGGGCACTGTGATGAGTTTTGAGGCCTTGACCTCATCCACCGTGTGCCCTTGTGAAAGCATTTCACTCTAGCTCCTCATTACAAAGCGAAGTCATTGGAATAGGGGTTCTCCTTCCGGCTCAGAGGTTCTATTCTATTCTCTTACACATTTCCATCAATTTTTCCCAAAAGGAAATGCCATGTCTTGATCCCAAGGCAGAAAAATTAAATTAATGTTAGTATAGTTCCATTCGTTTAAAGTTTGAATTAAGTGATAAGACTGAACTCAAGTACCCAGTTTTTGCCTTTAAATGGGAGATAACAAAGAGTAAAAGGATCTCAATTCTTTCTTTGTTGGAGAGGCACAGTCACAGCTCGCTGAAAGGCAGACAAGTCCTGTGGTGACCTGTCCAAAGAGCTTGCTGGAATTCCACCCTCTGGAAATTTCCAGAAAGTTGTTCACAGGGAGGTGTCTCATTAGAGGCACTCTTCTACAAAACCGCTTAAGAAACACCTGAGAGAAGCTGCCGGCCACCAGATGTTGCTATCTGCTGTGCACTGCAAGACCAGGATGCTGGATAAACTGTACCCACTACTGGGGAAATCCTGGTTGCCACAGGAGCTAGACGTGGAGGAGCCACACCCTCTACAGGAGGCTGCCAAGAAGTGCACTGGAACCGGGAAGCAAAACTCCTTTCTTTCCCCTACAATGACTCTCCAGCACTCTGTACTATCAAAATTAGCATTGTGTTTACCAGCAAAGCAAAACTTTATATAAAAGGTCCCAGATCCATTTCCATAGAGCAGGGTAAAAGGGTTAATTAGAGGCTAAGATGCAATAAATCGATAACTGGCACAAGTTCCTTGAGAGATGTATGACTGGTCATATATTATATATGTGTCTGACTGGTCATATATTATTAATACTGCCAAGGGGCCAAAGAGACTGCAGAATATTTTTGAAAACTGTCATTGATGTGTATACCAACTGTTCTCTGCGTGCTGTCCCCAGAGTCCCCACTGTGTGGTACCAGCCCAGGCAGCTGGATTTTGCTCTGATTCTCTCGCTGTACCCTATCTTTCCCTACTCTTCATCTTACCACAGGAACTGGACTCCAAGTGTGGCACTCTGACCTCTAAACAGTTCCTTCCAAACTCTTCCTTAATAGACTTTGATTCCACAGACTCCAAAGTGGGAGGAAATTAACTAAAGGGCGTTTACTTTAGGGAAACGCTGATATATTCGTCTTCATACCAGGCATGGAGAGGCAGCAGGCGGAGTCATGGATGGGCACAAAGAGGGGAAAGTGATTGAAGAGAGGTGAGCACAGCAGGGCAGCCTCTAGGCTACAGCTCTACAGGGCCAGTGCTATTGGCAAACATTCTAGGAGCACTGCTGTGGGGCTCTACTGGGGTGAGGAAAAAGCCAGAATCCAGGAACCAGAGAAATCATGGAGGAGCCCACAGAGCCAATGAAGGCAAAGGTGGGTTTAAATATATTTTAAAATCAATACTTATGACTTTAACGTTTAAATAAGTTCATTCCCAGTAGCAGAGAGCAGGATAAAAATCATATAGGCTAATACAGAGCATGGAAGGGGAAGAGGTGAAATAGTGAGAAGTTAGAATTTCAAAATCAGAAACAATTGCTGACACTAAGCAGGACTGAGAACACAAGAACCAGGCAAATGCTAAGCATAACTGAGTGGTTGACCATATTCCCTTACTGCTTCTCATGAAAGATTCCCCATTTTCCTTATCTTTGTTAAGTAGCATTTCCTTAAGCAGAATGGCTGCAGCATTAGACAAATGTCATTGGTATCACATTCCCTAGTTCCATGCAGATAAAGAGACAGAGCTTAATACCTTGAAACTTGATTTCTGAACACAGAGCAACACAGCCATGGTGAATGCAAGCAGTGTATATTGAGTGCATTTTTCTCTTCCTCGACTGGAGCCTGATATTGCCACCTCTATATTGCAAATGATCTCCCAGTTGGCCCCAGAAACAGGAAGTACCTTCACTCCTGGGCTTTGTCCTGCACAGGAACAGGTGTGTTTTGAAGTGATGAGTAGGGAAATTTCAGTTGTCCCACACAGGGTCCCGTGGGTGAAGGAGATTTTGAATGTACCAACTTCCAGAGTCACACTGCATCACTACAACCCCTGAAACTAAATCACATTGAAATCACATCAGTGATAGATAAGGATCAATGTTGATAAGGATCTCAAGAGCAATTTATTGAAATACTGGTCAAGCCCTTCCTGTTGTCCATTTAAACCAAGGCAAATCATGTGGCTGGTGTGTTGAGCATTTCACTATGCATGCACCATATTTTATTTTACTAGAAATATATTCTTCTTTTAAAATATAACTTTTCTCTACCATTATAAAAGTAATGCGTAATGATTATAAAAACTTAAGGGAATACAGAATAGCACAAAGAGGAAGATAAAAATGTCCTACAGTCCCACCTCATAGAGCAGAGTTTCATTCTAGAGGTCTCCAGATACTGAAACCTACTATTTTGATAAGAAAGAGGAAGATGAGAAGGTGGAGTCTCCTCACCCCTCCCTTTTGTTCCTGTTTTGTTCCTTGTGGTGCACTGCTGTCCCCGTAGCGCAAAAGACCCTTACCAAACTGAAGCCAGAAGCTGACCCTCAGTAATTTAAAATCTGACATCTTGGCTATTAACTTGTATCTTAACCTCTTGAGTTCCCATTTCCTTTCTTCATATATAAGGGATGATTTTTTTCAAACTTGTGTTTGTTGGATGGAGATGCCCTTAAATATTTATTGTAGGACCAAGTAGGGGTCTTGAATTCCCTCTGGGGCATTGGGTCACTACGGCCGTGACACCTGGGTTTTCTAGACTAGGTCCTAAGATAATAGGAGACTGGGAAAACGAGTTCACCACTATAGGGTGGGGGAATGGCAGTCAATGTAGTGAAATGTCACAGGAAAAATGTTCATGTGCTGGACACCAAACTTTACGGTGTGGAAAGAACGTGACAGAGCTGGTACCAATTCCATCTCTGCCACTTCCCTAACTCGTACACTTGGGCAAGTAACCTAACAACTTGTTACTTCTACTTGTGTGTAACTAATGGAAGTTAATATCCCACCATCCTCATTGGATTATTTTCAGAGCTACATTAAAAATCTAGACAAGCCCCTAGCACACCATCTGGTACAGAGATGCTTAACAAGCATTGTTTCCTCCTCTCTTCCTCCTTGCTGCTGATTTATTATCTACTGAGGTTTGGAGTTGAAGGGGGTGGTATGTTTGAAGTCATTTTTTCCTTAGATGTCTTTTGGTTCAATATGTGTCTGTCTCTCATTTCCTCCCTGAGAGTTTGTTACCCCAGGTTAGCAATACTGAAGGTGTTGCTATGGCTATGGCTATCCTGTGACTTGGAGTAGTGATAAAGCTGCAGGAGGCTGAGTCTGTGCTTTCATGCAGATGTCCTCAAAACCACAGAGAAGGAACAGTGAGCCTTGGGAGGACACTTGCCCATGAAATTCTGGGCCTTCAGTGGGCAAGGGTTGAAATCAAGTGATATGAGGACTGCACACGTCAGGGCCGCCTTATACAACCTGCCCGGGCAGTATCAGGCCCTTCCAAATGAGCAACTCTTACATATGGGAAACTAAAAACACAAATTTATTATTCTCTGTATTTCTGTTTCTCTTTTCAGTCTCTTCTCTATTTCCACTGATATCCTCTCCTTCTTCCCTTGAAAACAGATTCCCTGATTTTAACTCTGCAGAAAAAATGAGAGAGAGAAACCTTTTTCCTTTCATTAAAGTTGCTTACTGAATCAATCCTGTTTATAGAAGGCAGCAACATCCAGGCATATTGCTTTCGCTCATCCCATACCGTAAGTCGTGTGGTATCGATTCTTCCTCTTTTTGTCCAGCTATCTTGGGCATTCTAACCTGGGACCACACAAGTCCACAGCTGATTTATCAAGCCTGACAAAATTCTCAGCCTGAAAGGCAAAAAGAAAAAGCATGAATTACATTATGTAGCCAAGTCATTTAACATAAGTTATCTCATTTCATCTTCCCAGCTATTCTATGGAGTAGCTGGCATTTCCTCATTTTACAGAGGTGAGTACTTTGCCTGCAGTCACAGAATTAGTAAGTGTCTGAGCCACTAAATGAGTCTGGAACCATCTAATTGCAAAGCCAGCCTTTTATCTTTCTGGGTCGTTGCCTTATAATGACACAGGCATATTATGCTCAGTACAGGGCATTACACCTGTGTGAAAGTATACATGGCATTAAAAACTGATGGTGACAACTAGCCAATATCGTGTCTGAGATTTTTTTTTCTAAGTCTGTAACGTATTCATCAGTGCAACTGTTTTCAGGGCTGCTGGTCTTTGAAAAATACACATCTAGGGAAACAGAGGAAAGAACGGATGTTGCCGGTGGCATTTCATGCCTAATGCATAGTACTATATCCCTCAGCTCCTGGAAAATGAATTCCTTTCGTTTTCTCACCACTTAGGTTTGGTCACTATTCACGCATCAGAGAAGAAACATATGCTATCCTTTTCCAATCTAATCCTCACCTTCTCCATTAGGCTTTAAGGAGGCAGGAGGGCATGATGAAAAGAAAAAGGCCTTTAGATCATGAATAACCAGGGTGCTAATCCTGGACACCTTCAGCAACCTGACCAATTCTTCATCTCTAAGGGGGTGAGCAAGGCTCTCTTCTGGCAACGGTTTAAGTCACACCTGGGATGTGAGGTCTGCATATGTCAAGCCCACCATAGGCAGCACAGCCATGTCATATCAGGCCATTCTGAACGAACAACTATCATGTTCCAGAGACTCAAAGCACAAATTTATTTTTACCTGTATTTTTGTCTCTATTTTCAGTCTAATCTCTATTTTCAGCCATATATCCCTAGTACTCTTGTGAGGATTTAATGAAATTAAATGTGTCATTTAATGAAATGACCTATTTGAGGTTCCTAGTACCTTGTCTGGCATATAGTAGATGCCCAACAAAATCAGTCCCCCTTCCCTTCTCCTTTTTTCTTTCCAAAGGAGAGGATAATCCACTTCTCTCTTCTTGGTACAAGCTACTATTGTCTTACTCACAAGTCTAATTTCCACAGATTATAGCTCCTCATGAATATCAGGAAGACCAGTACTCACTCAACAAAATGGCACCTTAATGTTATTTCCTTAGGAGGTTTAATTATTTGGTAAACGTACAAACACCTACCATGTATGAAGGGGAAGAGATACAGAAAACTACAAATCATGGACTTGACCCTCAAAAAGCTCACAGCTTGGCAGGGGAGACAGCAACACAAGAGGGAGTTGTGAATGTGGGCTGAGGCATGCTATACCTGACTTGGGTACTCCAGATTAGAACCTTGGAGTCATAGGACTATAGGAAGTCTCTCTAACCTCAAGCTAAGTAGGTCGCTAATGATGGAAAAGAGTTCTCTACAAGATTTAAAATTCTACAGCTCTTCCAAGCTTCAAGATAAAATACTGCCTCCACTCCTAAAGAGAGATCAAAGCTCTACCACAGAGAGGCTTATTAGCAATCACCCTGATATCCAGACTTTGCAATCAAAGAGAACCAGCCTAATTGGCTGATTAAAAACATTAGTTCCAGGCTTCCCTGGTGGCGCAGTGGTTGAGGGTCCGCCTGCCGATGCAGGGGACGCAGGTTCGTGCCCCGGTCCAGGAGGATCCCACATGCCGCGGAGCGGCTGGGCCCGTGAGCCATGGCCGCTGAGCCTGTGTGTCCGGAGCCTGTACTCCGCAACGGGAGAGGCCACAAAAGTGAGAGGCCCACGTACCGCAAAAAAAAACATTAGTTCCTACTGAAATGTATTTCAATATTGGACTGTGAGACTTAGGGACTCTGTACTATACACGAAATCAGAAAAATATTTGTCTGCACTCTTAAACTGCATTGACATGGCCCAGTGTGAAATGGAAATTAGGCAAATCTCTGAGATGTTTGAGAAACAAAGCCATCTCGATTTGATGGGTCAAATCTTGGAGTGGACAGGCTCCCCTCATGATCCACACTGGCCACTGAAAGGATGCTCCACCCTCCCTTCCAAAGACTTACCCACAGTCTCCTCAGAAGGGAAGATATTCCCAGATCTCTCTAGTAGCACAAAGTTTCCATGGCAACTTTGTGCAACTAGAGAGATCTGGGCAACATCTTCTCTTAGGAACCTCTGCTAAAAACACTAGGCGTCTTGGTTCGTTTGTTTTTCTCCTCTACAGTCAGAAGTTTAGAGAAAACAAACACAGAGGGTAAAAGCCAATTTTATTCAACCCACATTTGGGGTCAGGCACTGCTCTGTGGTGCTTCTCTCCCATCAACCGTGCAAGCTGCCATTAACCCTGTTCTACAGGTACAGAGCTCAGGATCACAGGGTTAAAAGTGACTTTTCCAAGGTTAGTTAGTGGGTAAAAGGTGAGATCAGATCAAACCTCTGACTCTCTGAATGAAAACACTCACACCATTTTCCATTCCACCACAGTGCATCTCCCAAAGGGCAGGATATAGCTGTTCTCCTACTTTGCTTTTTCGTTTCCTTCTCTGTGTTTCTTAGTTTCCTCTCCCTCCTTTTCTTTGTGTCCTTCCCTCACTCTCGACTATTTAAGTGGCACAGAGGTCACGCTTGTTGTCACTGGCTCATGCTTCTCATTGCCCATTATTTCCAACACAGCCAGATTCCTACAGAGGGACAAAGCTTTCAGGGGAAAGTTAGAAGACAACATTGTGTCTGACTGTCAAATTACAAGGATCATTAACTTTCTTGCGTTCTTCTCTCTTTATCTTTTTTAAAATATAGTTTTGGAGTTATCTATCACTTAAGACATCAATGTTTTTTTAATGACACTTCACTTATTGCTCCCAAAACATATAGGGTGGTTAAGGGATGATATGCTGGCAGGCAGTATAAAATTGTCAAAGGAAGATTAACTCTTTCCCCACAATTTAATTCTATAGAAAAATTCTATTATATTCATACTTGTTGTTTTTAGTCATGATTCATATGTAGTAGTTGATAAGCAGTGTGGCTACCTTTCATTTGCCAGTAGTGTTCAGGAGAGTATTTTATTGTGATGACATAAAACACAAGGTTAATACCAGTCAACAGGTCACACGTGCCATTTGCTGTTCACCGTAAAGCACTACTATGATTAAAATTTTAAGCAAATAGGCTGACAGTAAGGAATGTACATTGTTTTTAAAATCACAACTTTAGTTCCACTGAGGAATCCGAATAGCTGCAATCCCCATTAACAACATCGTTTATTTTGGAGACTGGTAGATTTTTAAACAGCTGTTGGAGCACAAATGTGGGTCAATGGAAGAAAATTATGTTGGGGAATTTGCTCCATGGTTCAGAATCTGGCCATGCTTTGAGGTCAGCACAAACACAATGCCACCATTTCACTCTTCACACCTGCCTCCTGGCTGCCCTGCCCAACCCCTTTAAGCAGCTGCACCCAACCTCATACACTCACTGAATACACACAAAACAAAACTATAAATCATCCTGGCTCTGAAGCGCACACCTTGCCCTGGTTCTCAAGCTTTCATCTACTTGATCCTGGATCTCCTGGCCAACATCTTTTGTTCTTGTCTGTCTTATCCTCATATCTGACCCTGGGAAGACCAGAGCTGGGGTTCCCCAGGATTATTTAGCATGGAGCTCTATGTGGTTTCATAGGTCAGGACCTGCACCAGGATGTATTCTCCTTCTGTATCACAGGTTAACAGATGAGAATGCAGGAAGTCAGTGTGTAGGTGTAGTAGCAAGTAGGAGAGTGTTCCATTTATCAAATAGAGAATAATAAACCACTCCAAAATTTAGTGGTTACAATAACTACATTTACTGGGTTGGCCAAAAAGTTCGTTCGGGTTTTTGGCACTATCTTATCAAAAACCGGAATGAACTTTTTGGCCAGCCCAATATTTTGCTCACTGATGTGCAGTTTGGGAGATCTGGAAGGGAGGGGGCAGCTAATCTGTTCACTTAGCTGGTTCATTAGCCATTTGAAGACACTGATGCAGTCTACACAGGTCAGCATCTGGACCTCAAAGGAGGGTGAAGACGGGTGGAGAATAGAACTGGAGGGACAAATGTACGACATCCCTCGAAGTCATCGATATAGAATAGGGTAGGTAAGGGAGCAAGGGGAAATATTCACTGAATAAACAGGTTAATACATATGGGACCATCTTATGAAAACCCATCTAGCAAAGCTTATGATTGACAAGGTCTTATTAAGGGCTATTTGACAGCCAGCAATAGAGGGAGAAATTCCTTCCTGGAGTCCACCTGGAGATGGGATGTCTCTATGACATGAATTTGGGAGAAACTGCACTTAGTCCATGACAGGGTGTGGTTCTTTTCGCAGTCTACTGTCTTTTCACTCTTATTTAAGAGAAAGATACATCTAAAACCCTCGTACAAACTATGGAAAACCATACAATTGATTCTGCGTTTTAAGCAGGCTTTCTCTTAATAAAAGGGACAGGATAGAACTGTCTAGCTCTAATCAATTTTCACAATGTAGGGAGAACAACTTTTGGGAAAAAATATATGTATACAAACATATGTATACATATATACATTTCTAATTTATGTACATATATATGGAAATATTTTTGCATATCAGAATTGTAGACAATAATTTATATATACTAAACATTTTTTCCCAAAAGTCGTTCTCCCTAAATTGTATGCACACACCACACACACACACACATATATCTGCTGGGGGATAAAATCTTAGTCTCAATTTGAGATGTCTATTACTTGCTTTCCCTGAAGTAATACCTATGTTGTGATATGGTGCCTTAGGTTGGGGGATGGTAGAGGAAATATTTATTCCAAAATGTGCACCATGGCATCTCTTATGATGTCTTTCATTGACAAGCCATGCATACTTCTGAGAGCTGACCCTTGTTTTGACATTCAAGTCTCCTTTAGTTCCAGTGGCATTTTCTAATACAACTGAACTCTCCTGAGTACAAAGAACATTCCAAGAGTCATATACCACCTTGTGGCACACTTGTTTAGCTAAGCTCCTAAGCTTCTCTGAGGGTTTTGTAGCATTGGCCTGTAGACTGGGAAAGGGATCCTGGAATCTTCTGTGATTGAGGCTTTCTGGCATCTACAGTATAACCATTTCTTCTCTGACTGCACGTGGTGTAGCCTGTTATCCACTAAACGTTAGTAATGTCTTATTCTTCAAAACCATACATCTATGTAAATCCTTTGACTAAGTTGCAAGTATCTTCCATTTCCCTAAGGAACTAGGTATTTGATTATCAAATGCAAAGTAAATAAATAAATAAGAATAAAAAATATTAAATAAAAGAATAAATGAAAAGTTCTTTCAAACTCGATCTAATTGATATATATGCAATATTACAAAAAACAATACAGGAGTAAACATTCTCTTTAAGTATGAACATTTACCAATATTGACTACTGTTGGATCATAAGGAAATCTAAAAGAACTTAAGTCATTCATAGTATGTTCTCTGAGCACAGTGGAATTAAACTAGACTTTGATAACAAAAGAATTGGTGTCTCCACACATCTGGAAATTAAGCAAGAAGAACAAAATTAGAGAAAATGTATTACTGGGTATCAAGATTTTGTAATGCTATAAAGCTTAAGATAGTGTGGTATTGGTACCATGAAGAAAAAATATGAAACAGAACAAAAGTTCATAAACAGATCCACATGTAGATGATCACTTAATTTATGACCAAGTTGACTTAAGAGCAAAGGAGAAATGATGTTTTCTATCAATAATGAATCAGTTGGGTAACCACCGAAAAATCCTTAGCCCTAATTCATGTCACATGCAAAAATTAATTACAGGTGAATTACAGATCTAAATGTGAAAAGTAAAACAGAAAAGAGAATATCTTCATGACCTTGGGGTAGGAAAGGTTTCTTAAATGGGATACAGAAAAACAATAAATATAAATAAAACAGTGATAAATTGGACTATATTAAAATTAAGTACTATATTTATCAACAGACACTGTTAAGAGGGTCAGAAGCCAAGTCACAGCATGTACATATCTGACAAAATATTTATGAAGAGGGCTCTCCCAAACAATAAGAACCCAAAAGAAAACTGGACAAAATACCTAAGCTGCCATATCACAGTCAGATAAATATTTGAAAATGTTCTCATCTCATCAATCATCAAAGACATGCAAATAAACACTAATATAAAATACCAGAATTGACAAATTTTAAAGTACATTTGTTGGAGAGGTATAGAACAATGAAAACTTTCATAGTTTTCTGTTGGTACAACCACTTAGGTATACTGGCAGTATCAACTAAAGCTCGTCTTACATATATGCTCAGAGACAGCAATTACACTCCTTGGCATATTCCAAATATAAATGTATACATATATTCACAGAAAGACATTTGCAAGAGCATTTGTGACAGCATGACTTGTAATAATCTCACAATGGCAACAACACAAAGGACCATCAGTATTTGAATGTATAAATATACTGTGTCATATTCATGCAAGCAACTTCATACGGAACTGAAAATTAATAAACTCCACTCATCAAGTGTATAAACAACATGGATAAGCCCTGAGTGATGTGGAGCAAAAGAAGCCAGGCATAAGAGAGTACATACTGTATAAATTCCGGCAACTGACAAAACTGTCCAATGGTGTTCGATGTCAAGATAGTGATTACTTTTGGAGCGCAAATGACTGAGAGAGGCACAGGTGCTTTTATTTATGAAAGTGAATCTAACAGACCTTAAATATTTTTTTATTCAATTCTTTTCTTTTTAATTAATTAATTTATTTTTGGCTGCATTGGGTCTTTGTTGCTGCGTGCGGGTTTTCTCTAGTTGCGGCGAGTGGGGGCTACTGATCGTTGTGGTGTGTGTGCTTCTCTTGCTGTGGAGCATGGGCTCTAGGCACACAGGCTTCAGTAGTTGCGGCACGCAGACTCAGTATTTGTGGCTCGCGGGCTCTAGAGCACAGGCTCAGTAGCTGCAGCACATGGGCTTAGTTGCTCCACGGCATGTGGGATCTTCCCAGACTAGGGATCGAACCCATGTCCCCTGCATTGGCAGGCGTACTCCCAACCACTGCGCCACCAGGGAAGTCCAGCGGGCCTTAAATTTTATATCACTTCAGCCTTTCACTCTCATAATCCAAACTAACATATTTTAACAAGAATATTAATCTAGCTGTACACTCATACTTTGTGCATTTTTCCATATATGTATTCTGAAAGTTTATTTAAAGGAAAGGTAATTTTGAACAAAATTTAAGAGGTTTGATAGAATTTTGTCAGTAACTTTTCAATAATTCTAAATTATTGATTCAAGTTATATTCTGATAAACAGTGGGTGGTTTGGAGTTTGTTGGATCACTTTAAACCCACCCTTCTCCCCACTCTTCCCTTTCCTCTTGGTTCCTGCCCTCTTGAGTGTCAACTACCATATGCAAAACTACAAGGCCCTCCTATCTGTGAAGGCTGATCAGCTCTTGCCATCTTTTCCCCAAGAAAACTTTTAACAGGATTAAGTGAGGGGTTGAAGGAACTCTGAAAGCTATCCTCTCTCTTCCGCATCGACAGCTAGAGTAGTCAGACCTGAAGAGGGCTTCACTGGCCCAGGGGTACCTTTTATTTGGGAACCATCTTTGCCCATCAAAAATTAAAGGAAGCCCAAAATGAGCTCTGAGGAACGGGAACAAGGCTGCTTAGTAGTGACTCTGCCTCTGGGATTTATAAGAAAGCATTTGGATCAGATCATTAGATTGCTTGTTCTCTTGTCCATCTCAAATTCCCAGGGCAGGAAAGCAGAGCTGGAGCGTCCCATGGTCATAGTCCTTGATACTCAGAGAATTAAGAGTGAGGAAGAGAGATCCTTACCAGAATATTCCAAGAAGTATAGGAATAGCAGCTACAGAGAATTTAACCTCACCATATTGTACTTTCCTGTATAGATTTCTTCACACAACTAAGTCATTTCTCTTAGGTGAGAATGACCTGGAGTCATTTCTCCAGGTGACCTGGATATCTGAACATCAAAAACTAGAAAATCCACCTGTGAATCATTTTCCTCAAGCTAGAATAAAATGAACCAGATGTCAAGATAAAGAGTTACAAGTACTTATAAATGTTCTCCTTGACCCCATCGGCCTGACTTGCTTGATTTACAAGCAAGCTTGATTTACAACCTAACTTACAAATTGCTTGATTTAACAAGAAGCTGTTTGAACAATGCTCCTACTTGAACGTCTTGGCTCTCCAGTGGGGTTATAGTGGATGGCTGCTGGGAAATCTTCCCAGTACAGAGTGACACACTTAACTGTATCCTCTCTCTTCTCTCCTTAGTTCACAATAATGAATTCCTGGCAGTTGTTATGTACAATGTGACCATGGCCCCCAGTCCTGCCCCTGTCTACAGGTGATTGGGCTGTATGACCCAGCCAATCAGAAGCTTGTCTCTAAGAACTGAAATTTAGAGTTGAATAAGAAGTCATGACTTTTTGTTTGCTTAATACCAGTTGGTAAAACTCAGGAAATGGGGGCCACTTTTTGGGGTTTTTTAATTATGTGGGCTTGGAAGTGAAGAAAACTGGTCTTCAGAGAAGGAGAGAAATAAGAAAGATACATAGAAACTATCAAGTCATCACTTCCAGTGCTATATCCTTGCCCTTTTGTTTCAAAAGACACCCCTCTCTCCTCATAAGAAATGTCCCCATTTAATCAGATTGAAGAAGTGTAAGACCTTTTTATCTGCTGTAAGCTAGTCTTAATATACAGGGTATTACCACACTGAAAAAGCAAATATGCAGGTTTTCCATCTTGGCACAAACACTACTTGTTCTCACTCAGATATCTGCTACTTTAAATCTAAAGCTTAGCTTCAAGTAGATTTTCTTTTCTTCCCTTTCTCAAAAATGTCTTTTAGAGACTCACTGGTGGCGCAGTGGTTAGGGATCCGCCTGCCAATGCAGGGGACCCAGGTTCGAGCCCTGGTCTGGGAATATCCCAAATGCCGCGAAGCAACTAAGCCCATGCGCCACAACTACTGAGCCTGCGCTCTAGAGCCCGTGAGCCACAACTACTGAGCCCACGTGCCACAACTATTGAAGTCCACACGCCTAGAGCCCATGCTCTGCAACAAGAGAAGCCACCACAATGAGAAGCCCGCGTGCCACAGTGAAGAGTAGCCCCCACTCGCCGCAACTAGAGAAAGCCTGCACGCAGTAGCGAAGACCCGACGCAGCCAAAAATTTTTTAAAATATCTTTTATCTTACATGAAAAAGTTAAGACATGCTTGCCAACTGTTTTGCACTTCCCTCTGGAACCAAATGAGACCAAGGAAGTTACTTAGTTTTGTTTCCCAATTGCCCTTGAAGATGATGAAAATTGTAATTTTTTGTTTATTGACTTTTTATCTTTTTGCAATTTGTTAATGTTTTCATTTCACAGCATCTTAAGCTGCAAATGGGAGGAAAGGACAGCACCAAGTTATATTCTAGCATTCTGTGTGAAGATCTGCCAGTAATTCTCATCCCCCACAGAGCAAGCATCGTGGCCACCTCCCCTTTGCAGAGAAAGGGGAAGAAGCTTTCGTGAGCATCCCACGCAGTAACAAAGGAAGTGTACACATTATACACAGACTTGCCTTTCAGAATCGGGTTTATGTGATACAGATCGATCTTCTAGACAGCAATTACAGATTCACCAAGGAATCAATGCGGCTAAATTTACACCGACCTCAGCAGAAGAGTTTGTAGGATTTAGTACCTTCAAGCTCTTGTCTGGGGAAATTCAAATAGATACAGATACGACTGTTCCTCAGACAAGTTGTTTTTCTGGGAACACATGGCTCGCCAGAAGGATAAAGATGGATCCTGGGCCACGTGGCACCTGCAAGACCTTAATTTTTGTGGTTTAGTTTAAGCAGGAAAAATGATAGAGAGTGTCATGAAGAAAATAGCCTCAATAATAAAAGACTAGCATTTATTGACCATTTAACACGTGTCTGACGTGGTGCTAATAGCACATATCACAATATGAGGAAAAGTATTATTATTATCTTCATGTTACTGATGAGTAAACTAGCTCAGAGTTGAGTCACAGAGCCCCAAACGTCAGAGCTGCAACTTGAGACAGGCAGTCTGACTTCCACGTTCAGGTTCTGAGGGCTCAGTGAGAATCATTCCCTTCTCCACTCATCAGAGTATGGGACATCTGCTAAGTTACCACCCTCAGGTTTTAGGTGAGAGCTGTCAGAGAATCCCAAGGCTGAGTGTAAGATGGGAGCAGAGAGGGGACCAGGCATAAACGCCTGGAGAATCATGCTGGAAGCTAAGACGAATACAGGAATAGCAAGTAGCCAAACGTGGTCAGGACCAGAAGGGATGTGGTGAGCAGTTCAGCTCATGGTCAGTTAAGATCTTTAACAGCAAGAGTGTCCTAGCCCACCTGAATCAATGCAGCATGGGTGCTTAAAGTCGGCAGTGCTGACTCTGCATGCCAGGGAAGGTGCTCGGGAACCCAGGGCTTTCGCAGACAGCAGAAGGAAGCAAGCATCCTCAGGCAACCATCAGTCCATTTGGAGAGAGCACAAGCCTCAGAGATGGAGCCCACGGCACCGTTCTGCTGTGTCACTCTGTCCCTGTCCAGTTCGCATGAGTTTCTAAACCCTTTCCTATGTGAGAGGAGGAATCTTTATTTCTACTGTATTCATAGCCAAGTCACACGAGGTGGAATGGTTGAACTAGCATTTGAACTGAGAACTCCAAATCCCCAGAATCTTTTTACCATAATTCCCAGCATCATTCCATCACAGATGAATTAGCACCTGCCAAGAGTTTTATAGACTGTAAAATCCTGTACACATGTATGTTTTGGAGGAATTCTCAGACAGTGGAGAAAGACTATTTCATAGACCTCTTCTGTGTTCTCTCCACACCAAAGGCTGCCCCCTCCCAGTCTATAGCAGTGGTGTGGTAGATGTGCCCAAATGGCTTCACCTCTGTCACGTGTCATTAGCCCACCTCACTCTCAGGTTGTCCTAAGGCTTCCTCCTGATTTCTTCTCTTCTCCCTCCCCTCAACCTTGCCCTCCAACCTCATTAGCTGGTTTCTTTTAGTCCAGTCCCCCTAGAATACCTAGTGAAATTTCTCAGAATATCTGGGGGATTAAATCCAACTCACCTTGATCTTTGGAAATTTACTGAAGTTCCTAGTCTTTCTCAATACTTTTCCACAACTTTTTACTCCCTAACCAAACAGCTAGGAAACCACTGGTTTTATTTTCTATGAATAAAGGGCCTGGGGAGACTTGAATTTCCCAGAAGTTAGGACTTTCCTGATTCAACAAACAACCATCCCATAAGTAAGAGAGTACAATTTAGAGAAAAATGAGGAAAATGGAGCAGTTTAACATGCCTGGGGAATAAAGTGGAAGTCATATAGCACCACCTTTCATGCATTGAACGCTGGAGAAGGCAAGAAGGTGGGTAATTTTGCCTGACCTGTGGCTAATAGTGAAGAACGCCAGTTTGGTACAAAAGTTAGTCAATTAACTTTTGAAGTCACACTTATCAAAACAGTTGTTTGAACAGACTCCCAGTTATATAATAAATGAGCCACGGATATATAATGTATGTCATGGCGACTACAGTTAATAACACTACATTGCACGTTGAAAAGCTGCCAAGACATGTTAAAAGTTCTCATCACAAGAAAAAATTCTGCAACTATGTGTGATGACAGATGGTAAGTAGACTTATTGTGGTGACCCTTTTGCAATATATACAGATCTTAAATCATTATACTGTATACCTGAAACCAGTATAATGTTGTATGTCAAGTATACCTCAAAAATTAAAAAAAAAAAAAAAAGATAGTTGTTTGAGCACTGCCTAACCTGTCTACAAATGGAAGTATTTTCAGCGATCTAGAAAATTAGAAAGGAGCCCAGCATCACCCTTATTTCAGAAGAAAGATTTGATTTTGCACAGAGGATTGCTTTTGTTTTAATTTTGTTGGGCTCTTCTGAAGAACATTCTAGAACTGAAGGACAGTAACAGAGTTGATTTTTTGGCTGCACACACTGTGATTTGCAGGTGAAGGCCCTCACTAGAAACGTCCCGCTTTTCTGCTCTAAGTGGCTTTAGGTGAATACTATCTGTACCCTCCACGTTTGAGCCCTGGAGGGAAAGTCTCTACGGAAAAAGGAATGAGGGTGATCTAGGTCCTTGTGGTGTTAGTTCCCACTTTGGGGGAGGGTGTCTCTCTAATTGATGATGTCGCCCACCACCCTCTGCTTCCTGAATGTACTGCTTTGCCTTCAGACCTCTGACTCAAGGGACAGGGGATCCCTTTAGCAGAGATGAGAGAGTCTGGTGTTTTAACAGGACTCTCTTAAATTCTAAAGGTGATCAAACATGGAGAACAGACAAAGTACCCCAACCCTCTGGTTCATCATACCAAACTTCCTTGTCCCTGTCTCAGCTCATGGGCCCTGGCTGATCTCACTCCATCTCCTAAGATGTAAACCTTGGTCCCCAGGAATCACCTGTACATCCAGTGTTCCTTCCTTCTAGTTCCAGCCCTGCTTGCATACACAGAGCCCCAGCTAACACACAAGCCTTTGTCCTAACACTCTGACTTCCCTCATGGCCAAGAGAACATTCCAGGACTGACATCCACTTCATGCTTAGAGCCTGCCATTCACATCCCACTTCTGGTTGGGAAGATCTTCAGCAGGACACAAATTCTTTGAGTGAGCTCTCTCTCTACAGGTAGGACTTTGTCTCTCACCCAGACATATGGGCTCTCCCTTGCAGAATCACTCTAATTATTCTTGTACCCACATTACAAAGCAATACACTGAGGGACAAAGAGATTAAATGATTTTTCCCAAATCACATAGCTCCCAAAGTGTAGGGCTGGGATTTGAAGCCAGATGAAGGTCACTGCTCAGCCACAGTTATTCTCTGCTGACTTTGGCAGTCTTAAGTTTCTAATGCACATCTTATATTTCATGCAAATAAATGATCGGTCAAAACTAACTTCAAACCTGCGCTGCTATGTTTTGAACCAGCCAACTTTTATTTATTAAGATCTCTGGGTAAACCTGTTTCGGCTCACTATTCATTACTGTTCTTCTGGCTCTGAAACGGAACTGGCTGATAACTTGAAAAGTGGAGGGAGAAAGCTATCATTGCATTCTGACTGGTGAAAAATCCCTCCTTCCAGGCTGAAATGCTACGGTACAGTCAGTGGTTTGAGGCATTCATCCTGAAATTACAGGGCAGACCATTAAGCTTGGGGGTATTCTCAATACTTTGTAATTTCATGAGCTGTGGAGACCCCACTGAGCATAGAAGGCTGAGAAGTAAGTGAATGTGTACTGTTAGTGGAACGCTTTGTGCTTTGAGAATTCCCCTAGAGAAAAGCAAAGAGAGGAGAATGTTAAACTTGACTCAGACCAACCGGGAACTCGTGACCCTTCCTGTTGGACTTTATGATATCTGGGAATGTACCTTCTCTTAGAGCAGCTACCAGCTGTGCCCTAAAACCCCCTGGGGAATGCTCTCCAAGACCTCCTGGGTAGTACCTGTGTCACTTACACCTTACCCAGGTCCTTCCAGGACCTCAGCTTAGCGCTTCCTCAGGTCTCCTCTGCTGCCTGTTTCATGCTGACCTCTTGTGCCCTGTTTTCACCTGCAGTGCCTTCAGATGTGCCCTTTCATTGACTTTTTCTTCCTCCCTGGGTTGGACTTCCTAGCATCAGTTTGCAAGGCAGCAGGCTGGTCCTTTGCTTCAGCTTCTTACTATTAAGCTGGTCTCCCTGAATTTCTCTCTCCACATTTGGCGTTTAGGGATGACTGATTGCCAACCTTGGTACAAAGCACCGACTATCCTGCAGCAACCTGGCTACCAGGAACATGACAATGTGGCCATTCCTAGAGACAAGGGTTCCCAACCTTCACAGCCCTCTTCAAGCCAATCATTTTACTAGTATGTTTGTGTGTGTGTGTGCGTGTGTTTAGAGGTGGGAAAGGCGGAGAGGGTGGACTTTTGACCAAATTTTCATTAACATTACTTGATCCAGTGAGTAATCCCTGGTAGGAAGACAGGGCCCTAGTGTGAGGTTGTGAGTTCCCCCCTGGTATGTTCTATAGAGCAGTTTTCACCCCTCTGTCATTTCCAGAGAAGCTCCTTGGGAAGCTTTATGGCCTCCACACCCTGAAATGCACAGGAAGACGATGAAAGATGACAAATGGAGCGTCAGGGCTGGAGGCCTGACTGAGGACATGGATGGCCCTTACTAGGAAGTACTTGTTGGACAAAAAGAAACATCAGAACCAATTGCTGGTGGACACGAGATGATGGGAGATTAGAAAATCACCAGTGTTTAGGCATCTGTGAGGGTCCCCATGGAACAGTGAGTGAAAAACTATCTTTAGACTGGGTAGGCAGCACTTTATCCCATTTGCAGGGTGACATGGGGAAAGAGGAAAAGCAACCTTTAAGATATGCCTTCTGCCAACTCTTTGACCCTTTAAAGATTCATTTCAGCTCTGCCTGGGAAAACATTTGAGACTACTTAAGTGGATGCAGTGACTCTGGTTCACATCCCTGGTTCCTAAAATTAAGAAATACTCTTGAGATATACCCTGATTTCTTTAGTTGAGCATTAAAAAGCTATGGACATGTCCAGGAAAAGCAGGATGAAGTGGCAAATTAGCTGCAAATTTACAAAATTGGGAAATTATAAATTGTCTTTATTTAAATGTATAGAAAGTCTACATTTTTGTTCTTTTTTAAGTAAAATTCAATGAGAAAAAATCAAATGGCTGACCGTGGGCAGCTGCAAACTGAAGCTTATTCGCACTGTTCTCTGTGATGGACTCCTGTATCACCCTGTCCTTCTGCCCCTGCCCTTCTCCATCCCACACGCTCACGGGCACCCACACAGCAGTGCCTTTTCTTCCTCTGAATCCCCTGGCCTTCTTTCCACTCCTGACATGTGTCCAGTGTCCTCCTTCCTCAGAGACCTTGCACTAACTCTCCATCTGTTCAGAATGAATTTTCCTCTCTTCCTTGCTTCACTGACTTTGTTTACCTCTGCTCACTTCTTCAGGGCATACTCTCCTACTAAGTGCTTTCTCGGTTCCGTTACTAACCAGAGACATAGTCACGGTGATGTCAGAATTTCTTGACTGCTACTCAGATGTGTACACTGTGAGCTACGTTATTTTCTTGTGCTGAAGATCTCACTGCACCTGATTAAAGGTGGGGTTCAGAATGGGATTAAAGTTGTCTTGATCACTTTAAATTCATAAAATTCTCCTTCTGATAAACTATCCGAGTTAAAATTCCCTAATTCCCTATTGGGTTTTTTTCTCCTCTTTCAAATGTATCCTCCCTCCCCAACCCTTCTCAAGAAGGTGTTTGGGGGTAAGATGAGGTTTACACATCCCCAGGATACAAGGGAAACCTAAAAGGTGGCTTGTCAGGCTTCCCTGAGGGCGCAGTGGTTGAGAGTCCACCTGCCGATGCAGGGGACACGGGTTTGTGCCCCGGTCTAGGAAGATCCCACATGCTGCGGAGCGGCTGGGCCCGTGAGCCATGGCCACTGAGCCTGCGCATTCGGAGCCTGTGCTCCGCAAAGGGAGAGGCCACAACAGTGAGAGGCCTGCGTACCGCAAAAAAAAAAAAAAGGTGACTTGTACGCTGCTGGCTTCAAGATCTTCACTGGCTTCTTTATCTGCCTGGTGACCAGGCCTCCTGTGCCTGGTGTACTCAGGTGAATCTGGGAATCCCCAGGCTGATGAATGTTATGCTACACGCACTGCTGATGACCACAGACCTTGCCATAGTCTTCCACCGCGATGCCCTCTACACTCATGGCCTTTCTGCCCATCCCCAGGCCTCTCCTGCTTCACTGGGCAGCGGCACTATAGCACTGGGCACTGGAGCCAATTTGGGGAAAAAGCCAGCAGTTGAGGAGTTCTACACCTAGAGGTAGGCAGGGG
The DNA here is from genome assembly GCF_003031525.2 of Neophocaena asiaeorientalis asiaeorientalis. Lineage (NCBI taxonomy): Eukaryota > Metazoa > Chordata > Mammalia > Artiodactyla > Phocoenidae > Neophocaena > Neophocaena asiaeorientalis. Next base: position 2,679,787 of record NW_020173036.1, on the reverse strand, counting down.
AGTCTGTATTCTGATTCTTAGAGAAAGAAACACCAGATCTGGCTCTTTGGGCATGACAGTTGGCACCAGCATCTTCCAATCCCAGGGGTAGGCACAGGAGCACAAGTGTCTCCTTAAACTGTCCAGATTCCTGGTTCAGCAGTGACAATGATCTCCTAGATATGCTGGCAGCAACAGAAGCAGGTTGGCCCCTTTCTGGATCTCTCTTTACCTAGTCGCTGTGGTCTAATTCACCAGCATCCAGAGGGTACTTCCGAATACTGACTTAAACCTCACTGTAAGAGCACTGAGGACTGACCATTGGGATCTGGGGCTTATTATAGGAACTATGTATCTGAGAACCAAAGAAGGAAATCCTAACCGAAACACAGCCATTTAAATCTAATTAACATTTACTATACATTTTTTTTCAGAAAACACTTATTTTGGCACATAGTTTCCTCTGGCTGTAGATTCAAAGCCAAGGTCCTACCATCAAGGAGCTCACAATACAGAGGGGGAGAGAGGGAGCAACTCAGATGTGATACGTGTGTTCACAGAGTGTTCTGGAAGAACTGGATTTTGAGGATGAGAAATGCTTTCATGGGCTTTCCAGGTTTTAATTCGTATGCAGTATTGCATATAATATTCTCATTCAGACAAACTTTTGGTTCAATTATAATTACATTACAATTATATTTTACTTTCTTGAAATAAAAATAAACCTGGACTTAGGTAAAGATATACTTTATTCTAAAGGGTTTTTGCAAGAGGAACTATTGCAATAGAGTGGAAGGACTATTACAATAGGGAGAGGGCTACTGAGATCCACAAACGTCTCCAAACTCAGGTAGAAAAGAGCTTTCCTCGGACAAAGGGAACGAAACAGGGACCAAAAGAACAGGGTGTGGGGAAGTGAGATGAGTGGCTGGAGGTGGCAGGGTGGTAGATCTGGCAGATGAGGGAGCATGTTTTACCCTGAGGTCAGCCTAATCCTGGAAGGGGCCCTTAAAGAGGAGTCGTGTGCTGCCTCAGGTTGAGGGTGTGTCAAAGTTCAAGGGTGTGGGGGAAGGAGAGAAACTTAACTAAAGTTTGTTCAAGTCATGGTAGCAGTATTTTGTCCACACTGAGTACAAACGGTTCAGCTAATCAATTATGGGACAAAGAATGGGAATTTGGAGGGTTTGTGCCTGACCTTGTGAGAGGTAAACAAGGTGATGGGCATCTGAGAGTCTTATCTAAGTCATAGGGCCAAGGGTGTTTCTTTGCAGTAAACCATTTCCTGGAACACAAAAGACTGGGGAGATTTCTTAATCATTGCTCTTTTCTGAGAGCACAGGGCAAGGATAAAATGCAACATTGTCGATTACTATCTATGTGAGCTCGAGCTTCAGTTTTCTCACAGGAAACTGGAGATAAAAATGGTTCCTATGTCAGGGTGGGGACCACAGATGGAAACTTACGTAAAAGAAGTTAGCATGGTACCAAGCACATTTTTAAGAGCTCAATAAAAGTAGTCATTGAGATTCAGACTCTTTTTGTTATTATTACTGAATCCCGGGCATTACTTTTATTAAGGCTATTTTTATTATCTATTTTAAAATTAGGATACAGCTTCAAGATGGCAGAAGAGTAAGATGTGGAGATCACCTTCCTCCCCACAAATACATCAGAAGTACACCTACATGTGGAACAACTCCTACAGAACACCTACTGAAGGCTGGCAGAAGACCTCAGACCTCCCAAAAGGCAAGAAACTCCCCACGTACCTGGGTAGGGCAAAAGAAAAAAGAAAAAACAGAACAAAAGAATAGGGTCGGGACCTGCAACAGTGGGAGGGAGCTGTGAAGGAGGAAAGGTTTCCACACACTAGTAGCCCCTTCGCGGGCGAAGACGGCGGGTGGCGGAGGAGGGAAGCTTCGGAACTGCGGAGAAGAGCAAAGCAACAGCGGTGCAGAGGGCAAAGCGGAGAGATTCCCGCACAGAGGATCTGTGCTGACCAGCACTCACCAGCCCGAGAGGCTTGTCTCCTCACCCGCCGGGGTGGGCGGGGGCTGGGAGCTGAGGCTCGGGCGTTGGTCGGAGCGCAGGGAGAGGACTGGGGTTGGCGGCGTGAACACAGCCTGCAGGGGGTTAGTGCGCCACAGCTAGCCGGCAGGGAGTCCAGGGAAAAGTCTGGACCTGCCGAAGACGCAAGAGACTTTTTCTTCCCTATTTGTTTCCTGGTGCGCGAGGAGAGGGGATTAAGAGAGCTGCTTAAAGGAGCTCCAGAGACAGGCGCGAGCCCCGGCTATCAGCGCGGACCCCAGAGACGGGCATGAGACAGTAAGGCTGCTGCTGCCGCCACCAAGAAGCCTGTGTGCGAGCACAGGTCACTATCCACACACACCCTTCCGGGGATCCTGTGCAGTCCGCCACTGCCAGGGTCCCGTGATCCAGGAACAACGTCCCCCGGGAGAACACACAGCGCGAGCGCCTGACGCTGCTGCAGGGTCACGCCGGCCTCTGCCACGCAGATTCAGGCTCGCCCTGCACTCCATGCCCCTAGCTCTCTGAGCAAAGAATAGACGCCCTCCGGCAACCCACATGCAGGGGCGGGGCCAAATCCAAAACCGAGACTCAGGAGCTGTGCGAACAAAGAAGAGAAAGGGAAATCTCTCCCAGCAGCCTCAGGAGCAGCGGATTAAATCTCCACAATCACCTTGATGTACCTGCATCTGTGGAATATCTGAATAGAAGCGAATCATCCCAAATTGAGGAGGTGGACTTTGGGAGCAACGACAAATATATATATATTTTTTCCCCTTCTCTTTTTGTGAGTGTGTATGTGCATGCTTCTGTGTGTGATTTTGTCTGTACAGCTTTGCTTTTACCATTTGTTCTAGGGCTCTGTCCGTTTTTTTGTTTATTTGTCTTAGTATATGTTTTACACTTGTTATCATTGGTGGATTTTTTGGTTTGCTTGCTCTCTTCTTTCTTTCCTTCTTTTTCTTAATTACTTTAAAATAATTTATTAATAATTATTTTTTTATTTAAAAAACTTTATTTTATCTTCTTCTTTCCTTCTTTCTTTCTTTTATCCCTTTTATTCAGAGCCGTGGGGATAACAGGCTCTTGGTGCTCCAGTCAGGCATCAGGGCTGTGCCTCTGAGGTGGGAGAGCCAACTTCAGGACACTGGTCCACAAGAAACCTCCCAGATCCATGTAATATCAAAAGGTAAAAATCTCCAAGAGATCTCCATCACAACACCAAGACCCAGCTCCACTCAATGACCAGCAAGTTACAGTGCTGGACACCCTATGTCAAACGACTAGCAAGACAGGAACACAACACCACCCATTAGCAGAGAGGCTGCCTAAAATTATAATGAATACCCAGACACCCCAAAACACACCACCAGACGTGGACCTGCCCACGAGAAAGACAAGATCCATCCTCATCCACCAGAACACAGGCACTAATCCCCTCCACCAGGAAGACTACACAACCCACTGAACCAACTTTAGCCACTGGGGACAGACACCAAAAACAAAAGGAACTACAAACCAGCAGCCCGCAAAAAGGAGACCCCAAACACACTAAGTTAAGAAAAATTAGAAGAAAGAGAAACACACAGCAGATGAAGTAGCAAGGCAAAAACTCACCAGACCTAACAAATGAAGAGGAAGTAGGCAGTCTACCTGAAAAAGAATTCAGAATAATGATAGCAAAGATGATCCAAAATCTTGGAAATAGAATGGAGAAAATACAAGAAACGTTTAACAAGGACCTAGAAGAACTAAAGATCAAACAGTGATAAACAACACAATAAATGAAATTTTAAATTCTCTAGAAGGGATCAATAGCAGAATAACTGAGGCAGAAGGACGGGTAAGTGACCTGGAGACAAAATAGTGGAAATAACTACTGCAGAGCAGAATAAAGAAAAAAGAATGAAAAGAATTGAGGACAGTCTCAGAGACCTCTGGGACAACATGAAACAACTGACACTGCAGATATACAAAGAATCATGAGAGCTTACTGCAAGCAACTATATGCCAATAAAATGGACAACCTGGAAGAAATGGACAAATTCTTAGAAATACACAGCCTTCTGAAACTCAACCAGGAAGAAATAGAAAATATGAACAGACCAATGACAAGCACTGAAATTAAAACTGTGATTTAAAATATCCCAAAAAACAAAAGCCCAGGACCAGATGGCTTCACAGGCAAATTCTATCAAACATTGAGAGAAGAGCTACCACCTATCCGTCTCAAACTCTTCCAAAATACAGCAGAGGGAGGAACACTCCCAAATTCCTTCTACGAGGCCACCATGACCCTGATACCTACACGAGACAAAGACGTTACAAAGAAAGAAAACTACAGACCAATATCACTGATAAACATAGATGCAAAAGTCCTCAACAAACTACTAGCAAATAGAATCCAATAGCACATTAAAAGGATCACACACCATGATCTAGTGCAGTTTATCCCAGAAATGTAAGGATTCTTCAGTATACGCAAATCAATCAACGTGATACACCATATTAACAAATGGAAGGAGAAAAACCATATGACCATCTCAATAGATCCAGAGAAAGCTTTCGACAAAATTCAACACCGATTTATGATAAAAACCCTCCAGAAAGTAGGCATAGAGGGAACTTTCCTCAACATAATAAAGGCCATAATGACAAACCCACAGCCAACATCGTCCTCAATGGTGAAAAACTGAAAGCATTTCAACTAAGATCAGGAACAAGACAAGGTTGCCCACTCTCACCACTCTTATTCAACATAGTTTTCGAAGTTCTAGCCACGGCAATCAGAGAAGAAAAGGAAATAAAAGGAATCCAAATCGGAAAAGAAGAAGTAAAGCTGCCACTGTTTGCAGATGACATGATACTATACATAGAGAATCCTAAAGATGCTACCAGAAAACTACTAGAGCTAATCAATGAATTTAGTTAAAAAGCAGGATACAAAATTAATGCACAGAAATCTCTGGCATTCCTATACACTAATGATGAAAAATCTGAAAGTGAAATGAATAAAACACTCCCATTTACCACTGCAACAAAAAGAATAAAATATCTAGGAATAAACCTACCTAAGGAGACGAAAGACCTGTATGCAGAAAATTATAAAATACTGATTAAAGAAATTAAGGATGATACAAATAGACGGAGAGATATACCATGTTCTTGGATTGGAAGAATCAACATTGTGAAAATGACTCCACTACTACCCAAAGCAAACTACAGATTCAATGCAATTCCTAACAAACTACCACTAGCATTTTTCACAGAACTAGAACAAAAAATTTCACAATTTGTATGGAAACACAAAAGACTCCGAATAGCCAAAGCAATATTGACAATGTAAAACGGAGCTGGAGGAATCAGGCTCCCTGACTTCAGACTATACTACAAAGCTACAGTAATCAAGACAGTATGGTACTGGCACAAAAACAGAAAGATAGATCAATGGAACAGGATAGAAAGCCCAGAGATAAACCCACGCACATATGGTCACCTTATCTTTGATAAAGGAGGCAGGAATGTACAGTGGAGAAAGGACAGCCTCTTCAATGAGTGGTGCTGGGAAAACTGCACTGGTACATGTAAAAGTATGATATTAGATCAATCCCTAACACCATACACAAAAATAAGCTCAAAATGGATTAAAGACCTAAATGTAACACCAGAAACTATCAAACTCTTAGAGGAAAACATAAGCAGAACACTGTATGACATAAATCACAGCAAGATCCTTTTTGACCCACCTCCTAGAGAAATGGAAATAAAAATAAACAAATGGGACCTAACAAAACTTCAAAGCTTTTGCACAGCAAAGGAAACCATAAACAAGACCAAAAGACAACCCTCAGAATGGGAGAAAATATTTGCAAATGAAGCAACTGACAAAGGATTAATCTCCAAAATTTACAACCAGCTCATGCAGCTCAATAACAAAAAAACAAAAATCCAATCCAAAAATGGGCAGAAGACCTAAGTAGACATTTCTCCAAAGAAGATATACAGATTGCCAACAAACACATGAAAGGATACTCAACATCACTAATCATTAGAGAAATGCAAATCAAAACTACAATGAGGTATCACCTCACACCAGTCAGAATGGCCATCATCTAAAACTCTAGAAACAAGAAATGCTGGAGACGGTATGGAGAAAAGGAAACACTCTTGCCCTGTTGGTGGGAATGTAAATTGATACAGCCACTATGGAGAACAGTATGGAGGTTCCTTAAAAAACTACAAATAGAACTACCATATGACCCAGCAATCCCACTACTGGGCATATACCCTAAGAAAACCATAATTTAAAAAGAGTCATGTACCAAAATGTTCATTGCAGCTCTATTTACAATAGCCAGGAGATGGAAGCAACCTAAGTGTCCATCATAGGATGAATGGATAAAGAAGATGTGGCACATATATACAATGGAATATTACTCAGCCATAAAAAGAAACAAAATTGAGCTATTTGTAATGAGGTGGATGGACCTAGAGTCTGTCATAGAGAGTGAAGTAAGTCAGAAAGGGAAAGACAAATACAGTATGCTAACACATATATATGGAATTGAAGAAAAAAAATATGCCATGAAGAACCTAGGGGTAAGACAGGAATAAAGACACAGACCTAGTAAAGAATGGACTTGAAGGCATGGGGAGGGGGAAGGGTAAGCTGTGACAAAATGAGAGAATTGCATGGATATATATACACTACCAAATGTAAAACAGATAGTTAGTGGGAAGCAGCTGCATAGCACAGGGAGATTGGCTCGGTGCTTTGTGACCACCTAGAGGGGTGGGATAGGGAGGGCGACGCAAGAGGGAAGAGATATGGGAACATATGTATATGTATAAATGATTCATTTTGTTATAAAGCAGAAACTAACACACCATTGTAAAGCAATTATACTCCAATGAAGATGTAAAAAAAAAAAAAAAGAGATGTTAAACAAAATTGATAAACCATTAGCCAGACTCATCAAGAAAAAAAGGGAGAAGACTCAAATCAATAGAATAAAAATGAAAAAGGAGAAGTAACAACTGACACTGCAGATATACAAAGGATCATGAGAGCTTACTGCAAGAACTATATGCCAATAAAATGGACAACCTGGAAGAAATAGACAAACTCTTAGAAATGCACAACCTGCCAAGCCTAAACCAGGAAGAAATAGAAAATATGAACAGACCAATGACAAGCACTGAAATTGAAACTGTGATTAAAATTATCCCAAGAAACAAAAGCCCAGGACCAGATGGCTTCACAGGCGTATTCTATCAAACATTTAGAGAAGAGCTAACATCTATACTTCTCAAACTCTTCTAAAATATAGCAGAGGGAGGAACACTCCCAAATTCCTTCTACGAGGCCATCATGACCCTGATACCTAAACGAGACAAAGACATCACAAAGAAAGAAAACTACAGACTAATATCACTGATAAACATAGATGCAAAAATCCTCAACAAAATACTAGCAAACAATCCAACAGCACATTAAAAGGATCACACACCATGATCAAGCGCTGTTTATCCCAGAAATGCAAGGATTCTTCAATACACGCAAATCAATCAACATGATACACCATATTAACAAATGGAAGGAGAAAAACCATATGATCATCTCAATAGATCCAGAGAAAGCTTTCGACAAAATTCAACACCCATTTATGATAAAAACCCTCCAGAAAGTAGGCATAGAGGGAACTTTCCTCAACATAATAAAGGCCATAATGACAAACCCACAGCCAACATCATCCACAATGGTGAAAAATTGAAAGCATTTCCACTAATATCAGGAACAAGACAAGGTTGCCCACTCTCACCACTCTTATTCAACATAGTTTTGGAAGTTTAAGCCACTGCAGTCAGAGAAGAAAAAGAAATAAAGGGAATCCAAATCGGAAAAGAAGAAGTAAAGCTGTCACTGTTTGCAGATGACATGATACTATACATAGAGAATCCTAAAGATGCTACCAGAAAACTACTAGAGCTAATCAATGAATTTGGTAAAGTAGCAGGATACAAAATTAATGCACAGAAATCTCTGGCATTCCTAAACACTATTGATGAAAAATCTGAAAGTGAAATCAAGAAAACACTCCCATTTACCACTGCAACAAAAAGAATAAAATATCTAGGAATAAACCTACCTAAGTAGACCAAAGAACTGTATGTAAAAAAGTATAAGACACTGATGAAAGAAAGTAAATATGATACAAATAGTTGGAGCGATATACCATGTCCTTGGATTGGAAGAATCAACATTGTGAAAATGACTCCACTACCCAAAGCAATCTACAGATTCAATGCAATCCCTATCAAACTACCACTGGCATTTTTCACAGAACTAGAACAAAAAAATTTCACAATTTGTATGGAAACACAAAAGACCCTGAATAGCCAAAGCAATCTTGAGAAAGAAAAACGGAGCTGGAGGAATCAGGCTCCTGGACTTCAGACTATACTACAAAGCTGAAGTAATCAAGATAGTATGGTACTGGCACAAAAAGAGAAATATAGATCAATGGAACAGGATAGAAAGTCCAGAGATAAAACCATACATATATGGTCACCTTATCTGTGATAATGGAGGCAAGAAAATATATTGGAGAAAAGACAGCCTCTTCAATAAGTGGTGCTGGGAAAACTGGACAGCTACATGCAAAATAATGAGATTAGAACACTCCCTAACACCATACACAAAAATAAACTCAAACTGGATTAAAGACCTAAATTTTGGCCACATTATCAAACTCTTAGAAGAAAACATAGGGAAAACACTCTGTGACTTAAATCACAGCAAGATCCTTTTTGACCCACCTTCTAGAGAAATAGAAATAAAAACAAAAATAAACAAATGGGACCTAATAAAACTTAAAAGCTTTTTCACAGCAAAGGAAACCATAAACAAGACCAAAAGACAACCCCCAGAATGGGAGAAAATATTTGCAAATGAAGCAACTGACAAAGGATTAATCTCCAAAATATATAAGCAGTTTATGCAGCTCAATATCAAAATAACAACCCAATCCAAAAATGGGCAGAAGACCTAAATAGACATTTCTCCAAAGAAGATATACAGATTGCCAACAAACACATGAAAGAATGCTCAACATCATTAATCATTAGAGACATGCAAATCAAAACTACAATGAGATATCATCTCACACTGGTCAGAATGGCCATCATCAAAAAATCTAGAAACAAGAAATGCTGGAGAGGATGTGTAGAAAAGGGAACTCTCTTGCACTGTTGGTGGGAAAGTAAATTGATACAGCCACTATGGAGAACAGTATGGAGGTTCCTTAAAAAACTAAAAATAGAACTACCATACGACCCAGCAATCCCACTACTGGTCATATACCCTAAGAAAACCATAATTCAAAAAGAGTCATGTACCACACTGTTCATTGTAGCTCTATTTACAATATCCAGGACATGGAAGCAACCCAAGTGTCCACCAACAGATGAATGGATAAAGAAGATGTGGCACATATATACAATGGAATATTACTCAGCCATAAAGAGAAACGAAATTGAGTTATTTGTAGTGAAGTGGATGAACCTAGAATCTGTCATACAGAGTGAAGTAAGTCAGAAAGAGAAAAACACATACTGTATACCAACACATATATATGGAATCTAAAAAAAAAAATAGGTCATGAAGAACCTAGGGGCAAGATGGGTATAAAGACAGCGACCTACTAGGGAATGAACTTGAGGATACGGGGAGGGAGAAGGGTAAGCTGGGACAATGTGAGAGAGTGGCCTGGACATATATACACTACCAAATGTAAAACAGATACCTAGTGGAAGCAGCCGCATAGCACAGGGAGATCCACTCGGTGCTTTGTACCACCTAGAGGGGTGGGATAGGGAGGGTGGGAGGGAGGGAGACGCAAGAGCAAAGAGATATGGGGACATATGTATATGTATAACTGATTCACTTTGTTATAAAGCAGAAAATAACACACCATTGTAAAGCAATTATACCCAATAAAGATGTTTAAAAATTAAAATTAAAGAAATTAAAAAATAAAAAGTAAAATAAAATTACATGCAAGTAACCAGAGGCCTATTATAACAAAGTATTCAGCCAAAAATATGCATGTGAATAACGTTAACATGACTCCATTACCATCCGGGAAAGAGCTAATGGCACTGTAAGTATTTGCCCAAAATAGGACACATTAGTTAGATCCTATTAAATTGACTTTCAGGTACGATTACATTCAGTTTGTTCCCTGGAACCCACACAAAGTACTGTTTGCGATCTAAATGAGCACACACCTCTGGGGTATAGAGGCTAGAGGCTCCTTGCCCACCTAAAGGGAGGCTGACTCTCTGAGGCTTTTTCCTCTGGGACTTGGGTACTCAGACTCATGCTGATGTGGCCATAGCGACTCTTTCTATGAACATTCAGATTCTTCTAGATCTTTTCCTCCTACACTGGGAATGGAGCTTCTCCTAACATCTTCTTATTGCTTTAGAAAAGATTCCTTAAAGACTTTATATGGGAACCTTAAGTATTTCATGGGCTCATCTGCCTGTTTAATTATGTCTATATGCAAAAAAGGCTTCCTGGCCATGCATACATTTTGCAATACTGCTGTATAAATATTTAAACAGCTGGGCTTCTCCGTATCCTCAAGAAAAGTACCAGTCTTTGCTTGGAAAGAAAGGCTCAAAGTGAAGAAGCTGTGGAAATGTACACAAAAGTAGATCTCCACATATAAGCAGGGTGACTAACTTTTATTTTTAAAGTCAATTGAACAACAAAACCAGAAAGCTTTGCCCTTTGCTTTGACCATTTGCCAGGGTAGCTTGTAATATGCTATAGTGGAGCTTTGACATAAAAGAGGCACAAATGAGAATTCTGATTTTACCATTTACCAACTGGACAAAACTATGCTAGTCATTTAACCTCTCTGAGCCTTATTTTTCTCTTTTAAAAACGGGGAGAAAGGGCTTCCCTGGTGGCGCAGTGGTTGAGAGTCCGCCTGCCGATGCAGGGGACACGGGTTCGTGCCCCAGTCCGGGAAGATCCCACATGCCGTGGAGCGGCTAGGCCCGTGAGCCATGGCCGCTGAGCCTGCGCGCCCGGAGCCTGCACTTCTGGAGCCTGTGCTCTGCAATGGGAGAGGCCACAACAGTGAGAGGCCCACGCACCGCAAAAAAAAA